>NC_038249.2:11377432-11697258 GCF_000004515.6 Glycine max | reverse complement strand
AATTTGTTGGATAAATGCCAAGGAAAACGCCAAAATTGGGTCTACATTGCAACATAAAAGTATCCACATAAATAGATTGTAATTTAAAATATATATTTGGTCCCCAAACTTGTTTTTCGATTCTAAATTTATCTCTTATGTTTTAAAAGTTTTAAAATGATCCCTTAAAGAATATTTTTAGTAACATCTTGCATCACTAACGACGTCAAACATGCTTCACCTGTGACTCCTCTGCTGTGGAATGGAACAGTGGTAATGTCATCCTGCCAACAACATTGTTGGAGTCCACCCTGTACGATGCTGATAGATTGAATTTCTTCAACGTGAACCTCGTCCATGGTTACAATCTCTCCATTATCATAAAATCATAGGATTAAACTGATGCTAAAAGCTGCATCTTCACGGGAGTTAGAGGAGCCACAGTTGTCGATTACACACGTTTAATGCAGCCGTTTGGGTTAAAACTAACGGAAGGACAAATGTGTTACTAAAAAATTTTTTAGGGGATCATTTTAGTACTTTTAAAACATACGAGACCAATTTAGAACCAAAAATTAAGTTAGGAAATCAAACATATATTTTAGCCTAAATTGTAACAAGAAAAATGAAGGTACAAGACATTCACATTCCATCAACAAAAGTTGACAAAAATTGCGCAGGAATCTACCACAGATGACACTACCTAGCAGAGAAAGAAGAAACATTTGTGTTAATTTTCAACTAACTCTAAAACTTCAAGCATCTGCACCTCAATAAGGAATCCAGCAAACACAACCTACATCTTGCACCTTTTCAGATCAACTATAATGCCACTTTCAAAATTTTTGGTGGCAAAAAAACCAAGAAGACGAGCTCAAGAGCCTTAGCACAAGTGACACCAAGCTTTGCCTCTGATTTAGCCTATCCTCCCTTCACAACACCAGGTTTCATGCCTTCTTTGTAACCGAGGAAAAAAAAGGACCAAGAGCACAAAAAAGGAGAAAAAAAGAACACACTGAAAACATAACCCACTCATCATTTCATTATGGGATAGAGGTTTAATCCTAACCTCTAGCTAACAATACATCCAAATTACTGGAATGGGCTTCGGATGAAGAACCAACCAATCTCGTTCTTCTCACGGTACTGTTTCTGTGAACAGTATTTTCTTGTCCAAATGGCTGCTCATGATTAGTTACCTGATGTAAATGAAGCAAAGCTATCATGCTAACTGCAACCAATGCAGCATTGCCCACTATTCCACCCATATGATCCAATCCAAGAGATCTCTTCACAAAATTGAAACTTGAGACAAAAATATTGATAAGAATATTAGATCTCTTCACTTTCTCAGTCGCTAAATTCTCAGCAGAACAACAGTTTGGTTGTCCATAGAAAACATCAGGCGCAACAAGGCTGCCTGCATCATGTACATCTCCAATAAAAGCAAGAGCTTCTTCAATGACTTTATACTTTTTACCACGGTGTTCTGCCAGCCTCATTGCAAGAACAATTCTGCTCTGTTCTAAGCGTGCAATTGCGGCATCTCTCTCAACACGCTGCTGGGTTTGAATAGTCTGCAGCCATACAAAAAATAAGTTCCAAATTAGAACAGACTCCCATTAAAATATCATGTAATATAAAGCAAGAAAAAAAATGCTAGAAAAAAAATAAGCCTGCAATTAACTGATTAATAAAACTTCTTAATTTCCTGAAGAAACAAGAGGAAAGACAATGCCTATTGCATGTTCCTGTATTGTTGGTTTATTTTATGCATTAAATTTCTGCCCATTAACCAAACCATAAGCCCTTTCATTACCAAAAAAAAAAAAAAAACATAAGCCTTTTAATTAGTCGACCTTATAACTGTTATACAAACCTGCCTCTCCATGGAACAATGATTTCTTTTTATTATCTTGTCCTGCATTTGGGTCAACTTTTATGAATATGAGGGTTCCATCTCATCTTGACTGATATCGTATTAGGGCCAGTTATTCAAGTGGTTCAAGTCATATCATGTTAGTTAGTTATGTTAGGAGTGTTTATGCCAGGCCTTTTTGTCCACATCATCCCTATTTGATCTTCCCAAATCTCAACAGGCCAAAATGATTCATTTTCTCACCAAAATCTTGCGAGTTTCATAGCCAGATAGTCTTCCTGCATTTCACCATTTTCTAGTCCCTTTTTAAGGAAAAGAAAATTGCCATCAGGTTCAGAGGGCGCCTATTAAGCTTAACAGGTGAAACATAATTACTACCAAGACCCCACCCCCAAAAGCAGCACACATCTCCACACTCACTAGTGAAAACCTTAACCAAGCAGCCACCCTTTGCAAGGTATATCCCGATGTTTTCATTTTCTGGTTTTCACCATGTTTGATTTTACTCCTGGCGGTGTGGGATTCTTGCTCCTACTACTGTTTGAGTTTTATTCCTAAATGGGATATACTGTATTCTGGCTACAGTTAAATTAGATCTATTTGGTGCTTTCCATGTGGATTGCTTCATTTTGGCTCTGCTTCCATCTATTTTGGATGTTTATCTTTGCTTGATTGAGTTCTCTACTTCCCTTACAGCCACAGGCTGCTTTTAGAGCCGATTGGGGACATGTTCTAGCTGAATTCAACTTTATATATTCCCAGCAAGTTTTCAAAGATTTTGGGTTTGTGAAATTCAAAATTGATGCTGCGTTTGCTTGTGTGTGTGTGTGTGTGTGCTTGCACATATGCGTGTGTGCGCACACACATGCGCATACACAAACACATACAGTTAGAGGTTTGGGCCTTGTGGATGATTGTCATTCATCCTATCATGTCTTTTTTTCACAGTTTCACCTTGACTGCACTACACAACATCCTAACTAGCTCTTTAGGGTATGACTGTTTTCCATTTAATCCATCTCATTGTGTTACCTTAAATTTTCCAATAATGACATTATCATTTGTTTCTTTTAGGATGCCTAATTTCTCAGAATTGTATGTCGAGCTATGGTTTACGTAGTCTACATTATATTATTTTCTTTAGAGGTGTTCATTTGTAACAAGCCAATTCATTCAGCTTAATGTGAAGTGTTAGAATATTAGTGTTATGTGGTGTTAGTTGTCTTACTGGGCTATGCTTTTTCCTTAGACCAAGATTAGTAATATAAATAGGAGCATTTGTGATTTATAACATTGCCCTTTTCCTATTATCACTTAACACTTATTAATATATCCCTTATCAGACAACCAACTTAATTTTCCCTATTACCCTGAATTGATTTGTTGAATGCCACAGAAGCAACAATTTGACACTATGAATTCATAACATGGAAGATAACCCATAAATTTGCTCCATATACCATTGGATCTGAATTCAGGACTTAATCCTGCAGTGCCCTTGTCTAACAAGTATGATATGACAGAGATTATACAAGGTCCATTATTCAACCTCAATACATTAACATCAGTGAAATGATGATACTTATGATGCATAATTCAAACATACTAATGTAACAATTATATTATATTATTCATGTAACAATTACTTCAAGCAAAAATTCCATACTGCAACAAACCTTAATTATGTAACAATATGTAATTTATGATTACAATAATAAACAAGGCAGACTTCATCTTGGCTTAATCCTCCAAGACTACAACCAGATGAAAACCACCACTCAACTAATTAGTATTTTTCACAATGAAAATCTTTTACTTTTCCAAAACTCATTAGATTGGGGAGAAAATGAAGATGCAATAAGGCCGGAGATTAAAAAAAAATTTGAACATGTGGATACACACACATGAAAATTCAACCACCATGTGGTATAATTTAAGGGTTAACTATCTTTTTAGTCCTTAAACTTTTTAGAATTTCTATTTTTAGTCCCTAAACTTTTCATTTCTGTTTTTAGTCCATTATCTTTTTTTTCATCCTTATTTTTAGTCCTTTAACTTTTTTTTCGTCCTTACATTTAATCCTTTTAAGGAACTAAAAGTAAGGATGAAAATAAAGTTAAGGGACTAAAAGTCAAGACGGAAAAAAAGTTAAGGGACTAAAAACAGAAGTAAAAGTTTCAGGGACTAAAAACAAAAATTCTAAAAAGTTTAGGGACTAAAAAGATAGCTTACCCATAATTTAATTTTCTAGCAGCTCATTTGACCTATCGGAAACAAAATTCAAATTCATTTTATGCTATTTTCTAACACTTGGATAGCATAAACATAATGTGCAAGTAAGGACAGAAAAAAAGGACGAGTATAGAAAATTCATGGGCCAAAAGAAAGATTGGTAGTTAACATTAACAGAAATTGTAAAGAGGCAAATAACAGATGAAACACTGAAGTAAATGGTCAGAACTGGGAAACCATGACAATAGGTTTCACAGAAGACCCAATCTGTTACAAGGTTCTAACGCTTGAAATTTGAATGAAAACATGACTTTTGAGTTCTCTTCCTTTCTTGCAACAAAATGAAGTGACTTTCAGTCAACTTAAAAATGATTTCTGCTCTGAAGATAAATATCCATAAACACTATCATCGCAGTCAGAAGAACTAAAAGTCCATAAACAGTTTCATTAAAACACATAAAAGTAGGACACAATTTTCATCAAATGGAACCTCACTAATCAAATCTGATTCTAAACATGATTCTTCCTGTTGTTTCCTCAGGTTACACCTTGGGGTCATGTTCATATGAGTCATAGTGTCCAACTCACAACTAAACTGACTCAATAAAGGTACAATAATACACAAACAGTGTATTTCAAAATCCAAATCAAAACTGACACACAATTCAAAGGAAAGGCTCAAAGATACAGTTTAACAAAGTTAATTCCCCATACAATGAATGCTATTTAACAAAAGATCATTGGTGTATGTACTATGTATTGATATAAATTTATTTAAAAAGGTGAAACAGTCCGGCACACATTCACACCCCCACAACTATCTCCTAACTAACAACCCAATAAAGAGCTAAGTTCCCTTAACATCGAATAAAAGGAAACAACTGATCAGAGAGCTCAGCTCCATCACCATCTTTACTTGAACCAGTTGAACTCCAAAAATTGGCTTCTGAATACCAAATACAAGTAAATTAATAATCACGCTCGATTTTTTGGGTGAACTCAAGGTATATCTAGCCCGAGTGTCAGAGACTAATCTCCCATAGTATAGTACTAAAAAATTCATTTAAGGGATTGACATCTCTCAACATACGTTCTTATACATTCTTGTTCTTGTTCTTGCACACACACATGAGCCTGAGATCGAACTCTAACATATGCTTAAGGGACACGTCTCATGCATCTGTATTTATAAACTAGTAATAATCACACACTCATCTTGTGCATCTGTGTTTTTTGTGGCTCAAAGGAAACACTCAAACTCAATCTTAAGTTCCATAAAATAAAAAAAAATTGCACATACCTAATCGTTACAAAATGCGAGAACCAAAAGGTCAAGAACCGGAAACACGAATTAACATCCAAAATTTCACAAGTTTAACACAACAAGCATTCAATTAAAACAGTCTCAAGCCTAATTAGCAGCAAACCGCAAAGAAAATTGTAAGCAAAAAACCGAAAAGCAACACGGACAAAGGAAATTCGAGAAAAGAGGAAGAAAAAAAGAAACACTAATTAACATCCAAAACTTCACCAAATTTTACAACATTTAACACAACAAGCATTCAATTAAAACAGACTCAAGCCTAATTAACAGCAAACCGCAAAGAAAATTATAAGCAAAAAATCGAAAAGCAACACGGACAAAGGAAATTCGAGAAAAGAGAAAGAAAAAAAACTCACATGGAAGAACTCGAGCTGGTCTTCGAGGTTCTCGAGGGCGGTCCGGATGGCGTTGAGGCTCTTGGCTTCGCGGACGGCGGAGTCATCGTCATCGTTGTCGTTATCGGCGACGGCGAGCGGTCTAAAGTCCTTGACGAAAACGAAACCGGAGGAGCGGTCATCGGCAGCGGCGACGGCGGCGTTGGGAAGGTGCGGTGGAGAGTTGTTGAGTTTGAGGGTTTTGACGGAAGTGAGAAAGTGGGATCTGGAGACGGAGTGAATGGCGTCGCTGAGCTTATCGTGGAGGTCCCAAATTTTCTCCATAATCGCTTCGATTTCCTCCATCTGCATATCCCATTTCATCTTCTCCTTTTCGTTTTCTACACAACAAAGAAAGTGACACAATACAATACAGAGACAACATATTTAAACACCCCGCATTTTTTTTTTTTTATGTGCCTCCACTGCCACGAAAGGAATTTTCAATTTTGTGGCGCAACGACACGTCGTTTATGAGACTGGCAGTTACGCTTTCTTTTTTAAAGGCTTAAATAGAATTTTCTTCCTTCTATTTTTTCCAAATCCATAATTTTGAATTTTTTTATTGTAATAAAAAAAATTAAACTTAAGAAATAGGATTTTTTTTCTTTCTATGAAAATTTTTTTGTGATTTTTTTAAAATAAATACTAAACATGAAAAATTAGAATTCTCAATCTAAAATTTTAAAGAAATTAAAAAATTCTTTCGTATAAAAAATTTTAAAGAAATTTTAATTTATTTTATGTACCTAATTGTGAATTTGACACCGAAAAGGAAAATCAAAATATTCACTTATATTTTTTAATTATAAAATTCACTTATTTTTTTTTTAACTAGTAATAAATAAAGGAACTAAAAATTTAAAAGATTTGTAAAGATGAGTTGGGAGGAAAACCTGCAAGAATACGGAAGGATCCTGGGAGAAGAAGAGGAGGTTTTAAGCATAAGAGAGACCAAAAAAGAGAGAAAGTTGTGGGCAAATTTCTCTAGATGGGGCACTTTTAAAAATTATTTTCCCAAATTGAGTAGTTTTGAAAGAATTTACCTAAGGGAGTTGTTTTTTACGTGATCTGCATGGGGCTCTTAGCAAACCGCCATTGGCAATGGCGAATTCGCTGTGCAACGCCCACGTGGCAGGGAAACCGCCATTCGTGTTGGCGAGTTGATGTCAGGTGGAACTCGCCACCTCTCTTGACGAGTCAGCTAGTGGTTTTGAAAACTGCTGGTTTGATTGGCGGTTTGGCTTTGCAGGACGTGCAGGAGAGAGGCAGACCTATATGGTGCAGCTAAGGTGCAGCAGGCTTTGACTGGGTTGGAAATCGCCACTATCACTGGCGTTTTGCTTGTTCAAAAAATTTTTGGACTATAAAGCAATCCAGAAGGTGCTCCCTTATGCATGCATTCGTTTTTTAATTCCTTCCCTTCACTCTTCACTGCATTCATTTCTTCTCCTCTTATTCCTGCTTGCTTCCAGTGCACCCATTTTGTTCTCTTCCTACGGGTTTGTGTTATTGGTAAGCATGTTGTTAACTGAAACTTTTAATTTTTTTTTTTTGTGTGATATATATGTTAAGTATAATTGATATATTAATATTAATTGATAATTTTTTTTTGTGTGATATATATGTTAAGTATAATTGCTTTTCTTAGTACGTATTTGAGGTAAGTTAATTTATTTTTATCTTGTTTGCTATATACTTTTGTGTTATATACATATATGTTAAATTAATTTTAGTAGACATATTAATGTTATTTAGGTTAGATTTTTGTAAGTTGTAAATTATTAGCTGTGTTATATATATATATATATATATATATATATATATATATATATATATATGTTAGGTTAATTTTAGTTAATTTATAAATATTATTTTAAGAATATTAGTTAGGTTAATATACATATGTTAAGTTAGTATTAATTGTGCTTTCGGTTAGTTTTTGATAATATTATTTTGTTTAGATTTTATAAATTAGTATGGTATTATTTGTTTTATATATGTGTAGATTTATATATATATATATATATATATATATATATTACGTTTGTTTAGTTTAGGTGATAATTTTAAATTTTAAGTAGTATCCTAAAATAATAAAATTATTTGTGTTATATATATATGTTATAATTTTATTTTTATTTTTATTCGAATACACGATACGTTCTTAATAATATATATATATATATATATATATATATATATATATATATATATATATATATATATATATTGTTTAATTTTTTGTTTCCATAGTATTTTTTGGATTTATTTTAATTTATTTGTGTAATATATGTAATTTAATTTACATTTTATTTATCGGAAAATAAATTGGTAATTTATTTAAATTTATGTATGTATTTAAATTTTTAATTTTGTTATTTGTATAGTATTTTAGTTAGTATTTTAAGTTTTTAATGTAATTTAATTTATAATTTTGTTAGAATGTTAATATTATTTAGTTTATTTATTTTTAATTTTTATTGGAATATATGATATGTTTTTAATTATATATATATATATTGTTTAAATTTTTGTTTTCATAGTATTTTTTGGATTTATTTTAATTTATTTGTGTAATATATGTAATTTAATTTAAATTTTATTTATCGGAAAATAAATTGGTAATTTATTTAAATTTATGTATGTATTTAAATTTTTAATTTTGTTACTTGTATAGTATTTTAGTTAGTATTTTATGTTTTTTATGTAATTTAATTTATAATTTTGTTAGAATGTTAATATTATTTAGTTTATTTATTTTTAATTTTTATTGGAATATCTGATACGTTTTTAATTATATATATATATATATATATATATATATATATATATATATATATTGTTTAAATTTTTTTTCCATAGTATATTTTGGATTTATTTTAATTTATTTGTGTAATATATGTAATTTAATTTAAATTTTATTTATCGGAAAATAAATTGGTAATTTATTTAAATTTATGTATGTATTTAAATTTTTAATTTTGTTATTTGTATAGTATTTTAGTTAGTATTTTTTGTTTTTTTATGTAATTTAATTTATAATTTTGTTAGAATGTTAATATTATTTAGTTTAAAGATTTTTAATTTTGTATAGTATTTTGTTGTTCAAATTTATGTATTTTGCTATTTAGTGAGATTTTAATTAATTTGTTGTAAGTCAAATTAAATTTTTTTATGTTAAATTTTTGTTGTTAATTTTTTTATTATATTTTATTTTGCAGTATGAATGTCATCTTCGTCGTCGTCTTCTTCATCAAGTATACAAATTAAGTCTGGTACAATAGAAAGACACGTTTTATGGATGCAACCTAAACATGTTTCAGAACATGTTTGGGATGGACAACCAGACACAAAATTGCAAATTGCACATTCGACGAGTTGTCCCAATTTATCAAGGTCAAGAAGAGATACCAGAGGAAATTATTCCTCTGCTTTGACCATCTGGATTTTACTAGATAATGAAGATGAGCTACCTCAAAATAATTTCGTCATTAAATACCGTTCAAGTTGAATGCTCATAAATTTTTAACACACACCAACAAATGATGAAGATCAATCTTATCTAATTAAAAAATTACTATAACTTTATATTAAAATAAATTTCCACACTCAAAATATTTACTTCAAATAATTATGATGTTACAAATTTTAACACACTAACAAAGTATCAACACCAACCTAATCTAATTAAAAATATACTAAATATTTCATATTTACCAAATTTTTTCAGGACTCAAATATTTTCTTTAAATAAATATGATGACAAAATTTTTCTATTTTATACACACAAACAAGCATATAAAATATAAAACTAATTTAATTAAAAAATTATTAAAAACTATAAATTCAAACTGCTCTAAAAATGACTTAAAAATTATTTTATAATACAAATTATTTGACTGAAAATTCCGAACCTCATTCACAAATTTAAGCCTCAAGAAGCAAATTTCAAACCTTATGCGGACAAATTTAAATCTCAAGAACGCTCACACTTTTTGAAAGCTGAAATCTAGTTTTTAATATACACCAACACTGAAGTAATTTAATTAAAAATTTGATGACACAAATCATTTTACTGGAAACTAGTTTTAATTAAAAATTACTTTAAAAAAATTATAATACAAATTATTTTACTGGAAACTATGAAATAAAATAAATTACTTAAAAAAACTAAGAAATAAAAAAATTACTTGAAAGCTGAAATCTAGTTTTAATTAAAAATTACTTAAAAAGATTATCATACAAATTATTTTACTGGAAACTACGAAATAAAATATAAAACTAATTTAATTATAAAATTAATAAAAACTATACATTCAAACTACTATAAAAAATTACTTACATAAAATTATAACACAAATTATTAATTTTGAAACTAGATTCAAATATTTAAGCCTCAAATATGAAACCTTATGCAGATAAATCCCTAAATACTCACAGTTTTGAAAAAAAAAATTATAACACAATTTATAGTAAATTCCATAACCTTATGCGGACAAATCTGAGCAAACAACAACATACTTAAAAAAAATTATAACGCAAATTATTAATTTCGAAACTAAAAACCTGATTCAAATATTTAAGACTAAAGAAGCAAATACGAAACCTTATGCGAAATTCCTAAACACTCACAATTTTAAAAACTGAAATCTGAGTACACAGGCAACGTTGAGATGAATTTCGCGTATATAAAGCCCTTAAATCGCCATTAGCAGTGGCTAATCCTTCTGCCCTAAATCGCTAATGGCAGTTGCAACTTGCCCTTAACTCGCCAATGGCAATTGCAACTCCCCTTTCTCTGAAAAAGCAAGTCTCACTGCTGAAAAACGTGTCTACGGCCTGAAAAAGCAAACCTGCACTGCAAAGCAAGTCTGCACGTCCTGCAAAGCAAAACCGCTAGTCAAACCAGCGGTTTTCGAAACCACTAGCTGACTCGCCAGCAGAGGTGGCGAGTTCCACCTGGCATCAACTCGCCAACACGAATGGCGGTTTCCCTGCTACGTGGGCGTTGCGCAGCGAACTCGCCATTGCCAATGGCGGTTTGCTAAGAGCCCCATGCAGATCACGTAAAAAATAGTCTCCTTAGGTAAATTCTTTCAAAACTACCCCATTTGGGAAAATAGTTTTTAAAAGTGCCCCATCTAAGGAAATTTGCCGAAAGTTGTGCGTATCAGCGGTTATAAAATTGGTATCCAAACTTGTGTAATTATTAACCCTCATGTAACAGAATGAAGTGACTGATAAATTAGAAAAAAAATATGTACTCCAAATAAAATAAAAGGTCAATTCAAGAACTAATTAACTTTTTCATAATATATAGGAACAACTTATGCAGAAGACAAATTAAATAGATAAAACAATGCATTTAAGAAAATATACACAATGGCTGAGACAAGGGAAATTACAAAATTTTAGAGAAGGCAATGCATTTCAATACCAAATAAGGATGGCACGTAAATAGATAAAGCAAGGCTTTTACCCTTGATAAGTTATATCTTTGTCTCCATTACACGGGCTTATTTTGTTTAAACTGTCCAGTTTTCTTTGTTTTTAATTTCAATTTAAATCAAATAATTATAAAAACGGTTCAGGTTGTTGTAAAAAAAATGCTCAGGTTTTTTTAAAAATAACTGAATTAAAAAAAAAATTATCATTTTTTTAAATAGCTGAATTAAAAACAAAGAGATAACATTTTTTATTTTAAAAAATTTACCGAATTAAAAAATTATAACAGTAATATGTTCAATTTGACTCGAAGTAAATATCAAAATCCACATACCTCCCGCAATCAACTTTTTACAAAATCGAATAGGGTTTAATATCATTAATTTGAAATGTTATTAATTGTCGATAAGATAAATAATAAAATCTAAATTAACAATTTGAAATTTTGGATACAAATTAAAATCATAATTTTCTCTTTTTAAATAAAAATTAAAAATCCATTATTAAAAGTTGGTTTAAAATTATGTTGTGCTTCAAATGGTTTTTTTTTTCTTTTAGTTTTGTAAAATTTATTGTTGTTTATATTCTTTATCGACATCCAACATCCAATATTATTTACTTATAGTTTTGATAATATAAGTATACATGATTAAATAAACTAAGATTATACACATAACTAATAAAGGATGTTTTTCCTACTTAATAAGAATATAATAAGATTTTGCTATAAACAAAGAATTCTTGTTTTCTTTATAACTTCAAAAATCATATTTCTGCTAATGCATCACGACACAAACATACACAAGTGGAACGCTGTCAAATACAATTCTTAATTCCTTATATTTTTCAACCAACCAGTATTGAGAAAGTCTAGTAAACTAATAAATAAATAAAAACAAAAAAGAGAAACTGGGATTCACATATATTAGTAGTGATTCATTCACAAGACACATATATTATGTTTGTCTCCCTCATCAAATTAGATGCAGCGAGATATTCAGACTAAATAGAAAAAAAAAACTTTTAATTGATCAAGCTGGTCACTCACTTCATTTTCAAGCTTATTTCTTCATTTTCCTTAGCTAGAGGTCCCTCATTACCCAAATTCACGATTAGAAAGAGTCTTCCTATCAAGACTTTCCATGACGGTTCCTAAGAAATCGTTTTCTAAGATTATTCTCATAGAAATAAGAATGATGACATTCTAAGATGGTCTTCATTGAAAGCTATCTTTGAATTTTTTTTTCTTAAAATAGTTATAAAAAATTGAGAATTTTAAGATAGTTTTCCCAAAAACTATTTTAGAATGCAGTTCTAAGACGATTTTTCAGAGAATTATCTTATAATGACTTTTTTTAATAAAAAAATGAGAATTCTAAGACGATTTTCATAAAAACTATCTTAGAATGTCTACAATCTAAGACAGTTTCTCAAAGAATCGAATTAGAATGTTATTTTTTTAAAAAATTAAAATAAATTGAGCATTCTAAAAACTGTCTTAAAATGTAGATATTTTAAGATGATTTTTCAAAGAATTGTATAAGAATATGTTTTTAAAAAAAAAAATTGAGAATTCTTAAAATGTATTTTTTTTAAAAAAAATTTAAAATAATGAATGATAAAGTCATGAAAGGGACTTTTCCTCAAACAATCATTGATATCTCAACATCATTAATTAATGGTCTTATTTCTGGTGTGTCATAAGGAGTCCACAAGAACTGAAACACATACATTATTATTGTCACATATTTATAATCGAATAAGAAACTGGAAAAAATAGTTAAGTCATGAAAATTAAAAAATGAACTTCATTTATATGTAGTCTATAAAATATGATGCGTATCAACCTCACTGAATTGGTGAGAATATTTGTTTTGGTCCTTCGACGAGACCACCTTTGTACAAGAGGAAATTCGAGTCCTTCTTGTACTTCTTCCATGGATAGGTGATCTATCTTTGGGGTAATACATTTAATGCGGTCTCACGCCCATGGTTGTAGCAACAACAAACATCCACCAATTTCTGTTTGGTTCGACTTCACAGCCCGATCTAGAGCTCAGAAAAAGGATGCTAATACTGCTGCACCCTAACTGTAATGACTTGCCTCAATTAAATTTGATAATAAAAGAAGATACATAAAATAAACTCTTGCACCTGATGTATCTGGCTCAAACAGCTGCCTATGAGCATCATTATGTGAGCTCTAGCATGCTGTGCAATGACAACATCATCAACATCAATGGGAAGTTGCTAAAAATTTTGCTGCAACCAAGTTAGGTAAATCATTTTATCCTTTACATACTTATCAGGTGGAGTTTCCCCTAGTAATGCCTGACAAACAACACGTACATCACTAGTGATGAAACCGGTTACCAGCAATCCATCAATCTTCAAACCCAACTGTAGGGCCACATCATGTAAAGTAATGGTTGCCTCTCCATGTGGAAAATGAAATGTGTGCGTCTCCATTCTCCAACGTTCAACCAACGCACTAACCAAATATTGGTTAATATCAACTTTTCTGACATTTATAACATGACCGAAACCAGCTAAGGTGATTAGACTTTTTGCCCGATTATCTATTTGATCAAAGTGGGTAAAAGCCCAAACAAAAGTATACCTTGGACGAATCATTCTCTCTTGGTCTTCCCACACTTGATTTGAAATATGGTTGTCTTATAAGCACTACAAGGAGCCATCAACTGGCCAGGGTTGTGCATGTGTCATTGGTAAATGGATAGAAGGATGAAAATAAGAATAGAGAAGAATGAAAGGAAGGTGGTGTAAGGTATTGATGGACACAATGTTTTTTTGCAAAAGTAAAACCTTCTAATATATTAACTTGTATAATATTGTTGCACACTTGCTAAAGTCTAATATTACACAACTTAAAGCATGTTGGTCTGTGATTCAAGTTATTATTGAGTAGCATTATTGTTGGCAACATTAGTTATTATTGACTACTTTATTTCTGGCAAGATTCCATGGTATCATACATCATTTCATGTAAGAGACCCTATAAGCATGCTTCATGAGATACCTTCACGAGATAGGAACTGTGAATGGCAAGATTCCACGGTCGCATACATCATTTCATGTGCCTATAAGCATGCTTCACGATATACCAGCTGTGAGTAGCATGTGCATGCTTCTTACACACAAATTTACTTTTATACTATTGATGCATGTGAAACCTTCACGGGTGCAATTTATTGAAGCGTACAAAGCTTGTTTTCAGCATCCTCTTCCTCTTCTGAAGCTACCACGTGCAAACATTAAAACACTGCATGCTCGTATGCTTTTTCAGTCCTAGCTTTTTCATTGCTAGCTTCACGAATCATAAATGGAAGCCATGTGGTAGCTTCATGAGATTAAAACACTGTTGTTTTCAGCTTTTTCATTCTTGCACATTGACTGAACAACACACTACATTAAACAAACTCCAAGTAAAACAAAAATGGTGTAGTTTTTGGCTGTATTTTGCAGCACTTTAACTGCATGCTAATCCCTGCAACCAACGCACACAATATCACTGCATTATCATAAGGAAAACAACATGTTAATCCCTGCATTAAACGCCCAAAATATCACTACATTATGGAATGAAAACAACAATTGCAGATTGACGAAGTCGTGAAGAAACAAACGATTTTGAAGTCGTGTTCCTTCCTATGATTTCACTGTTGGAGTCAACAGCCAAGATTGAATCATGAAAGAATGGATGGCGCGGATTGAAGCATGAAACAATGTTGAATTATTGAAGTCGTGGAAGATCACACGACTTCACTATTCATGCATATTATTTTATATATATCCTGATGACTTTGTTTTTGGTGTATACACATTTCTTATAATTATTATACTTTCACGATATATTGTGTATGTAACATAAATTAGTATTTAGTTATTATTAATTTAGGGTTTAGTTAGATAAATTATTATACGTGTTAAATTAATTTTGTTAAATTATTATTTTATGTTTTAGTATATTAGTGTTTAGTTATTATTAATTTAGGGTTTAGTTAGATAAATTATTATACGTGTTAAATTAATTTTGTTAAATTACTATTTTATGTTTTAGTATATTAGTGTTTACTTATTATTCATTTAGGGTTTAATTAGATAAATTATTATACATGTTAAATTAATTTTGTTAAATTATTATTTTATGTTTGAGTGTATTAGTGTTTAGCTATTATAATTTTTATTGATGGTGGATACATTATGTAGCATGAATTGTTCTAAAACATTGTTCACTTCGATGTAACTTATAAAAGGAGGGTTCGTGGTCACTTATAATTCACATTTACACAATCTTACATCTGTTGCATCTAAACAACTAGTTGGTTCTCTGATTTTGACGTGTTACTTAGAGTGTTATTGTTATAATTTTTTTAGCGTTACATACACAAAAAGGTTTTTAAAAAGGTTTTTTTTTTTTACGTTACATACATTCCAATGATTACATTTCACTAATAAATTACTCTTTTTATACATATGGCTATTGAAGAACCCATAATAAGAGATAATGTTAGCGACTTCAGTGATGACGAGCAACAACGTGATTTTCATGAACATGGTGAACCAAGCAATCAAAGTGAGTCATCTTTATATTTTGAAACTATTAGTAGCCAACTTTTAGAAAATCAAGAGTACTCAAATCCTTATCAAAGGAGAGGGAGAGCTAGTACAAATGATCTTTACGAAGGGTTGACATTTGAATCAAAACAAGTAGATGTGAATGCCATTAAACAATTTCATTTTATGCATTCATTTAATTTTGATGTGGTCAAGAACAAGAGTGGCAAGTACGTTGTCATGTGTAGTCAATATGTTAATGGATGTTATTGGAGGGTGAGAGTATCGTTCAGCAAAATACGCAAGAGGTGGGAGTTGAAGAAATTAAACGGTATTCACACCTGCACAAATTCTTTCATATCACAAATCATGTTAGGTTAGACTCTTCTGTATTTGCCCATAATATTGTTCATTTAGTGAAAACAAATCCGGGTATCGAAATCAAAACCTTGATTGCAGACATGCATCAACGGTTTGGTTACACTATTTCATACAAAAAAAAGCATGAACAACTAACCAGAAAGCCCTTGAAATGACATTTGGAAGTTGGGAATAATCATACAGTTACCTGCCTGTATGGTTGACAGCTGCTCAACATTTTGTACCAGGTACCATAGTAAAATACAAAACTTCATCTTCAATGGAGGAAGGTGATGATGACCCTCCTAGGGTGATTCTTAATTGTGTATTTTGGGCGTTTAACCCATGCATTGAAGGCTTCAAATATTGCAAGCCACTTGTGCAAGTAGATGAGACATTTTTAACTGGAAAATATCGTGGTACTTTGTTGACTACCATAAGACAAGATGGTAGTAGGAACAATTTTCCACTTACTTTTGCAATTGTTGAGAGCGAGACTAAAGAAGTTTGGATATGGTTCTTGCATTATTTGAAAAGATATGTTACACTGCAACCAAATTTATGTATTATATTAGACAGTGAAACTGGTTTGCTAGCAGCTTTACAATCGGAACCCGTTGGGTGGAATGGACCAAATGTTTCGTCTGTGTATTGCATTCACCACATTACATCAAATTTCAACAAACAGTTTAAAAATGTTGACTTAAAAAAACAAGTCATCAATATGGGTATGCTTCTTCCTATTTCATGCATCATATTCCTCCTTTATTACATCTTCACTATATTTATTACCCATTGTTTTATCTTTTGGCATATGATATGAGATGAGAAAACCACAATTTGAGGCAAAGTTGCTCGCTATGTGAGCAAAGTTTCCACAAGCAACAAATTGGTTGGATTAAATTCCTAAGAGTAAATGGACTTAGGCCTACGATGAAGGAAAACAGTATGGTCATATGACTACCAACCTTGCCGAATGTATGAATTCTATTTTGAAAGGAGCCTGAGCATTACCTATTACTTCCTTAGTCAATGAAACATTTAATAAAATAGATGATTCATTTGTTACTAATGGCATCAAAATCATGAATATGATAAAGGCAGGACATAAGTACTCTGAAGACGTATATGTCATGATGCAAGAAAATCAACACATTGCTACCTCGCATTATGTTCGCATGTATGTTCGAGAAACAAGAGAGTTTGGGGTTCAAGAAATTGAAAATACGCTACTTGGTCAATGAGCAATGGCATGCATTGTCAAATTGAATGAATGATCATGTGGGTATGGATAATTTCAAGCACTTTGGCTACCTTGCTTGCATGCAATTGCAGCGTGTGCTTTCTGCAATTTAAATTATGATGACTTTGTTGACCCTGTATACAAGTTGGAAAACATTTTCAAAGTTTATCAACATCACTTTCATTCCCTTGGAAGTGAAGACACATGGCCTAAATATTTAGGTCCACATTTTATGCTTGATCCTTCGGAATGACGACAGACATCAGGCACAGGCAGACCACTACTCGAATACATAATGAGATGAACAAACCAATTCCAAATAGGCCTAAGAAATGCTCATTATGTAGAAGTGAAGGACATAATCGTACTAATTGTCCATACAAACAAGTACTTGACTAAAATAACTTGTACTTTTTATATTTTTCTTTCATTTGTATTGTGCGTTTTATATTAATGTATTAATTATGTTGTTTTTAATTTTTATTAATAGATTATTTAAACTTTAAATAAACAAAAACATTTAAATAAAACAATATTAAAAATATAAAACATGTTTTAAATAATAAAATATTAAAATAAATTAATAACATATCAAATAAAATCATAAAAAATATACTAATATATAAGTCAAGTTAATGTTATTTATTATACATTTAAATAATTTTTTTAAATTAAAAAAGCATAAAAATTGTAATTTTTTTTTAAAAAACTTAAAAATTAAAAAAAAGAGGTTTACGACTTCAAAGTCGTAAACCTTAAAAAAAAATAAAAAAGATTTTACTACTTTAAAGTCGTAAAACCAAAAAAAAAAAAAAAAATTCTTTACGACATCAAATTCGCAAAAAAAAAGTTTTAACTGAAGTCGTAAATAATTTTATGACTTCAGTTAAAAAAAAAAGAAGTCGTAACAAGTGTTACAACTTCTAACTCAAAATTTGTAACACCTGTTACAATTTACTCCTTTTGATGTAGCTTGTAGGCCTTGGATCTTCTTCATCAATGAAATCCTTTGCTTCTTGAAGTTTAATGACAGCAGAATGAAGAAGGAAGAAAGATGATTGGAGATGCCACTTCAAGGAGAAAATGAGTCAAGAATAAGCTCACCACCATAGGAAGTCATGGATAAGAGCTTGAAGGTAGGAGAAGATGAGTGGAGGGAGAGGGAGAGAAGGGGCACGAAATTTTGTGCCTCAAAAGAGGTCTCAACTTTGAAGTGTAATTCTCAAATGATCAAAGCTGAAAAAATGCACACACATGACCTCTATTTATAGCCTAAGTGTCACACAAAATTGGAGAGAAATTTGAATTTCTATTCAAATTTCACTTGAATTTGAAATTGAATTTGTGAAGCCAAATTTTGGAGGCAAAATTTCACTAATTATGATTAGTGAATTTCAGTTATGGTTCAGCCCACTAATCCAAGATTAAGTCCAAGATTCTCCACTAAGTGTGCTTAGGTGTCATGAGACATGTAAAGCATGAAGGACATGCACAAAGTGTGACTATATGATGTGGCAATGGGATGTAATAAGCAAATGCTCACCTCCCACTCTAAAATTTAATTGGATTGGGTTTCTCCTAATTCAATTAAATTTATTTCCCAACACATATCAAATATTCACTTAATGCATGTGAAATTACAAAACTACTCATAATATAAAAATTAGTTTAGGTGCCCTAAAATACAAGGGCTGAAAAATCTTACATTTCTAGGGTACCCTACCTACATTATGGAGCCCTAAAATACAAGGTCCAAAAATAATGAAACCTTAATCTAATATGTATAAAGATAAGTAGGCTCATACTTAGCCCATGGGCCTGAAATCTACCCCAAGGCTCATGAGAACCCTAGGGCCTTCTCTTGCATCTTTGGTCCAATCTTCTTGGAGTCTTCTTTCCAATGCCCTTGGGGGATAGGATTGCATCACTATCACAAACTTGTCATGCGTTAACTTATCGCCCTTAAAGGGTCTTACAGAGTTGATTGCACAGTTCATAGCTCACAACTCATTGCATACAACATCTCAATTATCACTTAATCCACCTCATGTTCATTTATACATCTTCATAACATTCATAACAATGTTCATAGGACACAACATACATATACACATATATAACGATCAAACCATAATGTTTCCAATTCCATGACAATAAGCATTTTCAAAATCATGCTATAATGACATATGATGTCCAAAATATCAATTTATAATATAAATATGCAATATACATGTATAATAAAAAACATATATATGTATATATATATATATATATATATATATATATATATATATATATATATATATATATATATATATATGTATGTATATAATAACTAATCCTATAATAATATATTAAGATAACTATACACGTTAATATGTAGGCATATATGTATGTACTTGAAAAAAAAAAGAAATTTGATTGGCTACATATATGATCATTATAAGATAATACTAATTTGAAATCAAAGCTTGAAACATGTGTAAGTAATTCATGTGATGATTATATATGCACAAGTATATCAGACCGAAACCATATATGCATCAGGGAACCTTAAGCATGTATTGGAATTCAATGAACATATGGATATCAGATGAAATAGCAACAGGCAACTAGGCATGCATAAAGCCATTTGGCTAATTGAAATAGGATTTTAACTAAACCCTTTAGTCACGATATATGCATAATTAAAACTATTTGACCCAAATTTAGGTAAAACCGCAAGACACGTATTTCTTTCTTGCAACTCCGTCAACATCTACATGGTTCTGTTCCACTCTTGTGTAATCAAATTTGCATGAGTGAAATCAGTCAAAATAACAAGCAAAAGATTTAGGAAAAATATAATTGAATTTCAAGGGAAAAAAACAACCCAAAATAACTCAAAATTGATCCTCTAGGGATCCCTACACATGTTCATTCTAATCCCCAAGCGTGAGAAACTCATCCCTTACCTGGATGTAGTCTCTCAACAATTCTCCGTTAGCAACGATGGCGTTTCCGGTGCTCTCTAGAGCTCATCCTCCGGTTACTCTATTAGGGTTTTGGAGCATTTGAGAAAAAAAGAATAGAAAATGTAAAAAATGTTTTATAAAACTACTCTGGGGTTAAAAGGTCTTTTATATAGTAAGGAATCTGATGACTTAATTCTTATTCCTATTTTTCTAGTTTATTTTATAATTATAAAAATATCATTTTCTCTCTATTAAATAAATAAATAAAAATGGATAGATATACCTCTCTCTTATTTTCTAAAACCTTTTTTTATTTTCTAAAAACTCGTATTTATTATTTATTCCAAACCTCTATTTTTATTTAAATAAAAACTCATTTATTTTAATTAAAACCCCTTTTAATTAATTTTTTTTACCAAAGAAAATGGGTGGTTAGAATTCAGGTCCAACCTAGAAAACATTTTAACCATTGACTTTATATATGAACTATACAAAACACATGAATCCTCAATTGTTCTCAAAATAATTTTAACTTGTCGCGCCTCAAGGTGATTCAACTCTTTGGGTTCCCAGAGTGGACCTCATCACAATACTCATCGCGCATTAACTCATCACCCTTAAAGGGTCTTACAATCATGTGATTGTACGGTTCATAGCTCACAACTCAATGCACACAACATCTCAATACACGTGAAATCTCACAATTTAACACATACTAAACTTATCACATACACTCAATCTCAATCACAATGTTATAATCCCAAAGCAATATGTTATCACATCTCATGAATCATATACACATCACACAGTACTAATATATACATGGCACAAACACAGACTTTACTTATGAACTATATAATACACACAACTTTATAGTTGTGTGATTGTACAATTCTTAGCTCATAACTCAATGCCATCACTTTACACTTCACAATAACATGTATAATCACATTGAGGAACGTATTAATCCCATACTAGTTCACAACACATGTCTCATCACACCTTCACACTAACACATTATCACTTCCAACATTTAAGGCATATAATATTCACTTATTCATTCGGTTAATAGCATAGATCATGTGATCACATCATGGGGAACAAAAACTCTCAATCAATTTCAAGAAAACATGCAAGAATCAAGAATTCTCAAATTTCTAGGTTTCTAACATTCAAAGCCAAACACTCAATTAAACCATCCAATTTGCATCAGGGCATCAATTGATCCATCAAACATGAGAAATTAACAATTATCATTGTACATAAAAAATTAAAATGTATAAAAACACCCCAAAATTAACCCTAATTTGATCCTCCAAGGATCCTTGCACATGTTCACTCTAACCCCAATTGTGATAAACTCATCCCTTACCTCTAAGCGGGCTCACATGTGTAGTCTGGCAGTGATAGTAGCGTCTCTAGAGGTTCCCTAAGATCCCCCAAGCTTTTCCTTTGGGTTCTCTGCTAGAGTTTCCAAGTGTTAGAGAGAAGAAGAAGGAATTGAAGCCTTAATTTCACTGTGTCCCTGCAAGGGGCATTTATCTCTCTTTACTGGCATTATTTCGCAAATCCCAACAGTGGGAATGTGTAAAAATAAGTTTTAAAGGGGGTGTCCAAATTTCAGGACGATCCAATGGTTAATAAGTCCAGGATTGTAGTTTTACTGGGATAGGTTTGGGTGTATGTGGGAAAAAGAGAGGGTTTTGGGAGAGGAAGAATGGAGGACGAATTTGGGAGAAAGAGAGAGCGTAGAAACATATCGTAAATGTAAAAGCTAACTTAATATGTCTCTATTTATAGTTAGGGTACTCTAAGCCTATTATTTACTCTATTTTTCTTTATTTTATTATTTTATAAAAATGAACTCTATTTTTCTATTTCATTAAATAAATAACCAATTAAAAACCCCTTTATTTTCTAAAACATCACTTTACTCTATTTATTTTCTAATACTATGAAACCCTTATTTTAATTAACAAAAACTATTTTCTCTCATTTATTTAATTTTTAAAAGCTCTATTAATATTTAAATAAAACTCTTTTTATTTATTTTACGAAAAATGAGGTGTTGCAGATACCATTAAGGTCACTCAAGGTGAAAACCCTCATTTAAGGAAGATTGTGGAG
Source organism: Glycine max (assembly GCF_000004515.6). Taxonomy (NCBI): domain Eukaryota; kingdom Viridiplantae; phylum Streptophyta; class Magnoliopsida; order Fabales; family Fabaceae; genus Glycine; species Glycine max. Next base: position 11,674,760 of record NC_038249.2, on the reverse strand, counting down.
GAGACACAAGCAGGAAAAGTTTCTGATTTTGTAGTTGATTCTGAAGGCGTGTTGCACTTTGGCACTTGCCTATGTGTTCCAAATTCAGGAGGCTTAAGGGAGAAGATTATGGAGGAAGTTCATCATTCCTCTTACACTATTCATCCAGGGTTCTACTTAAATATATGAAGACTTGAAGGAATTATTTTGGTGGGAAGGGATGAAAAAGGATGTAGCTGAATTTGTATCTAAATGTCTAGTATGTTAGCAAGTTAAAGCAGAGCATCAAAATCCTGCAGGCTTATTTCAGAGAATTGATATTCCCGAATGGAAATAGGAGAGAATTACTATGGGTTTTGTGATGGGGTTACCTAAAACTCCAAAGAGTTATGACTCGGTTTGGGTGATTATAGATCGATTGACTAAGTTAGCACACTTTTTGCTAGTGAAAACTACCTACTCAACAACTCAATATGCCAAGCTTTATTTAGAGAGGATAGTATCCTTGCATGGAGTGCCATTGTCTATAATATCAGATCGAGGTCCTTAGTTCACAGCTCAATTTTGGAGATCTTTCCAGTAGGCCTTAGGGACTAGATTGGATTTGAGTAGTGCTTTTCACCCTCATATTGATGGTCAATCAGAAAGAACAATTCAAATCCTAGAAGATATGTTGCATGCTTGATTTTGGAGGTAGTTAGGATCAATACTTGCCTTTGGCAGAGTTTGCTTATAATAATAATTATTAGTCTAGTATTCAAATGACTTTTGAGGCCTTGTATGAGAGGCATTGTAGATCACTGATTGGGTGGTTTGAAGTTGGAGAACCTAGGTTGGTAGGCCCAAATCTAATTTAAGAGGTTGTTGAGAAGGTCAAGATAATCCGAGATCACTTGCTGACGGCTCAAAGTAGAAAAAAGTCTTATTAAGATCATAGATGTCAACCTTTAGAGTTCAATGTAGGAGAACATGTACTTTTGTGTGTCTCCCATGAAAGGTATCTTACGTTTTGGACGGAAGTGTAAGCTTAGCCCCAAGTTTATTGATCCTTTTGAGATTCTAGAAAAGGTAGGGCAAGTGGCTTATCGTTTAGCCCTCCCACCAGATCTATCGAGCGTTCACCTAGTTTTCCATGTGTCGATGCTTCAAAAGTATGTTCATGATCCCTCTCACATTATTCAACTGCAGTCAAAGCAACTTGATGAGAATCTCAGTTATACATAACAACCAATGGTTATAGTGGACAAACATGTGAAGCATTTATGTTTTAACGATGTTGTGTTAGTAAAAGTGGCATGGAAAGGACTAGCTGGAGAGGAGATGACTTAGGAGTCAGAAATCGTTATGCATGAGAAGTACCCTCACTTGTTTGAGACTCAAGGTTAGTCATAGATCAAATTCAAGGAGGAATTTTTTTAAAGAGGGGAAGAATAAAATGCACCATTTCACTTTTATAAAAAAAGGAACTATCCCCCCCCCCTTAATTTTAAACACGAGAGCCCCCGCTCCCCCGCTCCCCCTTTCCTAATTCTTTTTTTTTTCAATAACCCACCCCCATCTCTCAAACCCTTCATCTTCTTTCCCATTTTCATCTCTCAACCTTCCACTCATTTTCCTCCATTGTTCCAAAATTCATCAAGTTTATTGCATCCTTGTGTCACCCTCAACCATGGGAAGGTGATTGGAGTAAAAGGGAACACCACTCATTTCCATAAATTTTTTATTTCATCTCTTTAAGGTAAATTTATAACCCATTGTGTTAGATGAGTATTTTATAGCATAGTTTAGTTATGGATTGTGTGAGAAGGGTTAGAAAACTAAGTATTAGGGATTATTTTAAATGCTAAATTCGGGAATTTTGCCTAATCTGTTGTTCTTTTATTTTAAATGCTTAGATCTTGTGAAAAATACGATGGTTGATCCTCCCAACGACATTGATTGTGGTCTTTTCTTGGAGTGAGTAGCTAATCTACTTAGCGACATTTTCAAATTCTTTTAAGAGAAGCAAGTAAACTCCAATATATATATATATATATATGGTCTTTGAAATTCCAGGAGTACTTGAAAATGAAGTAAAAATGTTTATTTTCACTTGATTGGATTTTATTCTCAGATATTCGATAACGTATTTAAGAGTGGATATTGGTTTATATTTTTATTTTATTTTTTGTGAATTTATGATTGATTTCCATTCGTTACAATAAAGAGATAATGTAGCCCATGAGACAAATACTTATAGTATATATATGTCTTTCGTTTGCTACAACAAAGATATAATGTAGCTTATGAGTTGAATACTCATAGTATATATATGTTTGTTGTTTACTACAACGAAGAGATAATGTAGCCTATTAGTCGAATACTCATAGTATTTATGTTTTTTGTTTGCTACAACGAAGAGATAATGTAGCCTGAGTCAAACACTCATAGTATATATATATATATATTCTTTTTCCATTTGCTTCAACGAAGAGAGAATGAGACCTATGGGTTGAATGTCCATAGTTTCTAAAGATCTGTTCATTGTATCGAAGAGATAGCGCAACCTATGAGCTAAATGTTGTAGTTATATAATTATCATTCACCACAACGAAGAGATGATGTAGTCTATGTGCACATAGTAGAATGAAAGTTTGTTTATAAAGTTATTATTCTTGAGTACAAGTTTATATGTAGTTCTAAAAGTTTTGAAGGGAGTATACAATGGTTTCTAAAAGTAATTTGTATTTATATCGCTTTTATTTAATGTCATTTAAATTCTTTTTGGATTTAAAGACTCGTGCTATGTTGTTCTCTCCTTTTTGTTTGCTTTGTGTTTTATCTCTCACTAAGTCTTCGTGACTTACCCTTTTATTTTATTTTATTTTTTCTCAAATACACAAATAGTGGTGATGCAATCCTACCCCGTAAGGGCATTGGATAGAAGACTCCAAGAAGATTGGGTCAGAGATGCAAGAGAAGGCCCTAGGATTCTCATGAACCTTATGGTAGATTTTGGGCCCATGGACTAAGTATGAGCCGACTTATCTTTGTACATATTAGATTAATGTTTCATTATTTTTGGGCCTTGTATTTAGGGTTCCATAATATAGGTAAGGTACCCTAGAAATGTAGGATTTTTCAGCCCTTGTATTTTAGGGCACTTAGACTAGTTTTTGTATTAGGGGTAGTTTTGTAATTTCACATGCATTAAGTGAATATTTGATGTGTGTGGTTGGCAATAAATTTAATTGAATTGGGAGAAGCCCAATCCAATTAAATTTTAGAGGGGGAGGTGAGCATTTGCTTGCTACACCCCATTGCCACATCATATAGTCACACTTTGTGCATGTCCTTCATGCTTTACTTACCTCATGACACCTAAGCATACTTAGTGGAGAATCTTGGACTTGATCTTGGATTAGTGGGCTGAACCATTGCTAAAATTCACTAATCATAATTAGTGAAATTTTGTCTCCACAAATTCAATTTCAAATTCAAGTGAAATTTGAATAGAAATTCAAATTTCCCTCTAATTTTGTGTGACACTTAGGCTATAAATAGAGGTCATGTGTGTGCATTTTTTCAACTTTGATCATTTGAGAATTACACTTCAAAGTTCAGACCTCTTTTGAGGCACAAAATTTCATGCCCCTTCTCTCCTTCTTCCTCCACTCATCTTCTTCTACCTTCAAGCTCTTATTCATGGCTTCCTATAGTGGTGAACTTCTTCTTGACTTATCTTCTCCTTGAAGTGGCGTCTCCAATCATCTTCTTTCTTCATTCCACTACCATTCATCTTCAAGAAGAAAAGGACTTCATTGATGAAGAAGATCCAAGGCCTACAAGCTCCACATGGAACTGCATCACGTGGTATCAAGAGCATCTTCATCTAGGTGATGTTCTTTTGCTTCCGGTATCTTTTTGTTCAGTCAATTAACTTTAATTCCTTATTCTTCATCTTATTCTCCATGTATATCCTCCATTGTCTTGTTGTTTGGTGCTATTTAGACTAGATTCAAAAAAATAAACCGATTAAATCTTAGATCTACACTTGTTCTTGCATTTCTATGGTTCAAATTTTATAGATCTACTCTTGAATCATGTTTTTGTGTTGATTTTAGGTTCTATCATTTTTTAGTCATAATCTTCTTGTGCTGAACCTTTAGATCTAAATTTTATTCCAAAATATTGATTAGAAAAAAAACACAAAAATCTAAGTGTAAATCACTTAATCCATGTTGTCTTAGAGTCATGTTTAGTCATAATAATTGTCACATTATGTTCTATGTTTGTGTTGAATTTTTATTTAGTTGATTGAATTCTAGATATATTTGTTCATGTATTCTTGTCATTCTTAGCTTATCTTTTGAATTTTGAGTCTAATTCATTCATGTTATTTAGTTCATAACATGTTCTAAATCAATTCCTAGAAGTAGTCTTGTTGTTGAACTTTTTTTTTGTTTTCTAAGTTTCATACATGATGCCTATGATGAAGTTGAGTTGTGGTGCTGAGTTGTGGCTGGATTTGTGAATCAAAATAAGTCTTAAGCTTTCTTGAATTGTGTTATTCAAGATAATTGAGCATAAGCAAACACAAATTGTAACTATCCAAGCCTTAAGCAACATAAACACTACTCTTGATTTCTAGGTTGAAATCGCTGGTGTTGGCAGCTTACGAACTTGTATAAATTAGTAGGAATTGGTCACTACGAAGTTTGAGCATAATCTTTTTACTGAATTTTCTGGACATCTGTACCAAAATTATAAAAAAAGAACCAAGTGATTTGGATAAAAGTAAAAAATAATAAAAATCACACAAGTTGGAAGAAAAATCAGTGTCCTGGAAAAAAAAAGTGAAAGAGAAGTGTGCTTGTTGTTTTGGCTCGAAATTTGTTCTATAATTGGTGCCTATTTTATACCAATCTTAGTTCTGAAATTTTAATTGAAAATTATTGTGAAAACAAGTGCCAAAACTAGAGGTTTCTTGAGTTTTTTTTTTTTTTTAGTTTTTCTACTCTACTCTAGAGCCATTCTAGGTTTCTCTTTGAGTCCTAGCTTGCTTTTGTGTGCTTTTCATTGCTTTAATTGTTGAATAATCCTTGAAAATTTGTCTTGTTAAAACTCTATTGGTTTAACTTTCATTTCATTTTTTTGGTCTTTGGTTATTGCTTGTCTCTTTGTTTCCTTATTTGTAATTTGCCATATAGGGAATTGGAAAGGAGGATTGGTGCCATCCCTTGAAGAATTTGAGTCAAGAAGAAAGGGGCTAACCACCTTAAGAGCTATTGAACTAAGAAGCACTCAAAATTGAGTGAATCACCAAAGAGAGAACAATCACCAAAATTGAGGACCTTTTTGTAATTTTTTTAATTGAGAATTTACTTATCTTCATTGCTTTCAAATTTTGTAACAAAGAGGCCTTTCATTGGATGTAAGTTGGGAGCCTCCAATAGGTCACCCTACTTCCATTTGTGTGTAATAATTTTAGGCAATTTTTCCTTAGGATAGTGAGTGTTTTGTTGGGAACCTTAAATGAGGTCATCCAAACACTCTTAGGATCCGCCTAGTTTACATTTCTTTCACTTTAATTTCTTGCTTACTTTCATAGTTTATTTTCTTTACTAACCACACCTAGTTTATCTTGTTATTGCATAATATTTTCTTCTTTTTATCACGTTTATCTTGAGTTCTTTTGGAACCTTAGCTTTTACCTTTTTTACAAACCTCCAACAAGAAAGAACCACAACTTAGGAACCAACCTGAGTCATCATTCATCTAGTCTTAATGGCGAGGGTACTAGTCATAAGGACTCTCTATCTAGAATCTTAGATGAGTTGAGTTCCCTCAAGTTATGGAAAGAAAAACTATAAAGAAAAGAAAAAGGAAAAGAGAGGGTAAAAATAAATCAAGATGAGAGGGAACGAATAAGGGAAGAAGAAAGAAGGAAAATACTAAAAGAGTTAAGAAAAGAAAAACATGTCTCCTATAGTAGTCATAACTCTTGCAAGAGCCTAAGTGAAGAACTTCATGACTATTATGAAGGAAGGCATAGGCCATATCTTAGACCTCACTCCTATAGGAGAGAAAAGGAAAGAAAGCCTCAAGAGGCTAACATTAACCTCCCATGCTTCCATGGGAAGGACAATGTAGAGGCTAACTTAGATTGGGAAATAAGGGTAGAGCAACAACTTAAAAGGAAGTCTACTTCAGAATCTTATGGCTCTCACTCTTATCCAAAGAAAGACCAAGGTCCAGGCATCTTAGGGGTGACACCTTCTAAGCCCAAAAATGATAAGAAGAAGACAATAGAAAAACAACCCCTTAAGGCTAGTATGCAAGAGAAGACTAGCTCCATGAAGTGCTTTAAATGTCTTCGAAGAGGACACACTACTTCTCAATGCCCCACTAAGAAAACCATGATTATGACGGGTCAAGACATTTATAGTAGCCAAGATGAGGCTACTACTTCACCTTCTTCTAGTGAAAGTGAAGAAGCAAAAGATGAAGAATCTAGTGAAGAGATCTACCCCCAAGAAGAAGGACAACCTTTAATGGTTAAAGAGTAATGTAAGGAGGTAAGTGTCTCCTCCAAGAGGTTAACTAAGAAGGAAAGGAATTTTGAAATAAAGACAAATATTAAAGAAATTTCCCCTCTTAGACAACCTCCACATTTTCTCCTTTGTAAAAAGACACTTGTTAGCATTGCCACACCTCTTAGGCTCGAGTTTATTCCTCAAGGAATTGTTGGATGAGGGTTTGGTTCACAAGAGCTTAAATCCTTGTGCTTTGTTGGTGCCCAAAATAGGTATTGTTAGGCACCAAATCCCTAAAATAGGTGGTATGCTGAATGTTTTGAGTGGTGCAACACTCTTTTGTAAAATCACTCGTGCACCCAACATCTTCATGATTTATGTACATAGGGACTCATTAGGTAGGTTTGTTCTTATTTTTAGTTTCAATACAAACTTAGGTACCCATATGGGATACCTTAGGTTTGTCATACTTTTTGGTAGGAATAATCAACATGAAAATACAGAAAAAGGTATGTTTTATTGCATTACTTTTCTTAATTTTTTAAATAGTGATCAAGGGGTTTCCATGAACCCTAAGAGAATAAAGGTCATGTTAGACAAGTGGCCTCAGATATCTTAAGAAGGGGGGGTTGAATTAAGATATTCCAAACTACTTCCCCAATTAAAAAAGACTATTTCACTTTTTATTCAAGTTATGAATTCCCTTAATGACAATCTTCTTAAATATTGATTCAAATAAAACAATTTGAATATGAATATAAAGAAATAATAAATAAAGGAGATTAAGGGAAGAGAAAGTGCAAACTCAGATTTATACTGGTTCGGCCACACCCTTGTGCCTACGTCCAGTCCCCAAGCAACCCGCTTGAGAGTTCCACTATCTTTTAAATTCCTTTTACAAGTTCTAAACACACAAGGACAATCCTTCCTTTGTGTTTAGAATTCCTTTACAACAAGAGACCCACGGTCTCTTATTCCCTTAGAGAATGAGAAGAAGAAGAATGAATCTCTCTAGAAAGAGATGGATTTTACAGATTGAACACTCAAATAATTCCTTAATGAATTGCAATTGAATTGGCCAAGGAATTCTTAAGAGGATAAAATGATTTTGCTCTTTGAGAGGATAAACACTTGTTGTTCTGAAAAACTCTAAGCAATTTCGTGTTTAAGTCACATATATATAGACCATTGGTGGTCATGAATAAAGCCTTTGAAAAGTTGTGACTCTTAAAATTATTTTTCTGAAAATCCTGTCTGGTAATCGATTATAGTAATTGTGTAATCAATTACAGCTTTTAAAATTTGAATTAAAACGTTTACTAACTGCTGGTAATCGATTACCAAAATTGTGTAATCGATTACACAGTCTAAAATTTCGAATTCAAATTTTAGTAGCTGTTATAAAATATATTTGGCCACTGGTAATCGATTACATCCTCTGGTAATCGATTACCAGAGAGTAAAACCTTTGTAAAACACTTTTTAACTTAAATTACTTGGCCAAACCTTTTGCTAATTCAATTAGGAATTCCCTTCCTAATATACTAGTGATCATCTTGATGCTGTGACTTGTAATCTTGAAGTATTGTCTTGAATTTAATCTTGAAAAGCCCATTTACATCAATTGCATCATATCATCATGATCATCATCAAAACATCAAAAGCAATTGCATCTACAATCTCCCCCTTTTTGATGATGACAATACAATACCTGAAATCAAGATTAAAGCAAGCAACAAACAATTGTATATAGATAAAATGTGCGTTTACTCCCCCTATATTTCGGAATTTATGATCACTTGATTTCTAAGGTTGTTAAGCTTTTTCTACAACCAACCTTTTCTCTACAACCAACAACCTTTTCTCTACAACCAACCATTTCTCCCCCTTTGGCAACAACAAAAAACCAAAGAACTAACAGATAGAACAAAGGAGTAGAAAGATATAAAGATCAGAGTATAAAGCATAACCATCCAAACTCACAAACGAGAAATAATCAAATCAGAATCCAAAGAACTTAAAATGTCAACAAACACACAATGTCAAAGCAGAAAAAGTCTGAAATCTTAATACCACAAGATAAATAAGCAAAGTACTTAACGCAATAATTGAAACTCTAAGAAACTTAAACAACCAAAATACACGGCTTATTAAAACTAAAAACTAAGTAGACGGAGGTGGTGGTGGAAGATCGAAACTTTGACGAATGTATCCGACATCCTCTTCAAGCTGTGTGAGGCGAATGTCCATACCAGCAAAGCATGTATCTAACGAGTCGAAGCGGTCACCAACATAAGAACGAAGACCCCGTAATTCGGAGAGGACTTCATTTATGAGTGCGGAATCTTCACGTTGAGGAGAAGGTGAAGGAGTACGTTCATCTTGAGGAGGGAGTGCATCCTTCTTCAGCCATTGACCATTCCGATCTTTACGATACCCAAAGGAGGTCACTGCACCAGCACCAATTGCAAAGGAACGCTTGACTTGAACAAAGGGTTCATTATCAAGCGGATTTTGAAAATGACGCAAAAATAGAGTAATCAAATGTGGATAAGGAAGAGGTGCATTAGCCCGTAATGCCTTATGCATTTGGTACCGAACCAAATGGGCCCAGTCGATCTGACGACCGGTAAGAAAAGCCCACATAAGAATCAAATCCTCCTCAGAGGCTTGTGCTAAATTTGAAGACCGAGGAAGCAAAATTCTAACAATGATATAATGCATGATGCGATTATCAAATGTTAATGACCCGGCCAGCAATCTACCGGTCATTTCAGCCTGATCATTGCAGACCATACAGCGAGCATCATGACTTGAATAATCAAATTTCCAGTCATCAACAATGGTGCCCTCAAAAGGTGCACCTTGACTGGGTAAATGAGTCAAAGAAAAGAATAGTGATTGATCAATGACCATAGAAATACCATGCACCTCAGACATAATAATACCATCCTGAAGTTTTAAATTGCAGTAGAAGACTTTTACAAGTTCAGGATAATATGACAATTTTAATGACATGAAATCAACAAGACCAGAATTTTGAAACACTTGATAGCAATCAAACGTTTCATCATTAAAGAATTCTACGTCTAGGTACTTAGGGTCTAAGATTATTCTAGAAGAAAACTGAGAAAGGTACCGTAGACGTTGATCATCGGATGAAAACAATGTTGATGATCTTGGAGATGACAAAGAAGGAGGAATAGGTGTTGTGGGTGCTCCGGATGGGCCGTGGCTGCGATGGACAGCAGCAGCAGCGGTGGAGGATGATCCCTTTCTCTTCTTTGATGGCTCTGCCATTTGATGAAGTTTTTGTGGATTTTGATCGGTGGAAGTGAAAGAGGAGTGAAAAAGAGGAAGATTGGGCTTTACGGGACGTGATTTGGTGAAGAATTGAGTGAGAATCGAAGATTTGAAGTTTTAGGTATGGAGGAAAAAGTGGAGGAGGCTTTGGCTGCACAACAGCTTTGATTTTGTGAGTATTTATAGAAGATGACGTATTGTAATCGATTACAGGTATTTGTAATCGATTACAGGACCAATAAGCCTACTGGTAATCGATTACAGGATGTTGTAATCGATTACAGGCTGCCTGCTCATGTGTAATCGATTACACTGGATGGTAATCGATTACCAGAGCCTATCCTAGGCTAGTTTCTTAAGAGAATATCTATGTTTATGCTCAAATACATCCTATATGATTAATTTTCACTACTAATACACTAAATTCAATCATTCAATTATTATATACACAAGAAATCATAAATTCTATCATAAAAACAAGAATTCAAACAAGATCAAACAAACAAAATAATCTACAATCAAAAGTAAGAGTAAATCAACCAATCAATCAACCAATCAATCCCTATTTTTCTAAATCTCTTACATCTAAGAGACCTAATTCTCTTCTAATAGAGAAGAACACTTCCTTGGGGAGAGGTTTAGTGAAAATATCAGCGAGTTGATTCTTAGTATCAACAAATTCTAATACACAATCTCCCTTTAGGACATGATCTCTAAGAAAGTGGTGTCCAATCTCTATATGTTTAGTTCTAGAGTGTTGAACTGGGTTTTTGGATAGATTTATGGCACTAGTATTATCACACTTAATAGGTATGCGATCAAGAATGATGCCATAGTCAGATAATTGTTGCTTCATCCATAAAATCTGTGCACAACAACTACCGGCAGAGATATACTCCGCTTCAGCAGTAGATAAAGCAACACTGTTTTGTTTCTTACTATGCCATGAGACAAGAGCCGATCCAATGAATTGACAAGTTCCACTTGTACTTTTTCTATCAGTTTTAGATCCGGCAGAATCAGAATCAGAATATCCTATTAAGTTACATGTTGAATTCTTAGGATACCATAATCCTAAATTGATTGTTCCTAATAGATATCTCATGATTCTCTTTACTGCACTTAAATGTGATTGTTTGGGATTGGATTGAAACCTAGCACACATACATACACTAAACATAATATCAGGTCTACTAGCAGATAAATAAAGAAGAGATCCGATCATACCTCGATACTATTTTATGTCTATAAACTAACCAGATTCATCTTTATCTAAGTAATAACTAGTGCTCATCGGTGTAGACATGTGTTTTGCACTATCCATCCCAAATCTTTTGATCAATTCCTTGCAGTACTTGGATTGATTGATGAATATACCTTCTTGAGTTTGCTTGATTTGTAATCCCAGAAAGTACTTTAGTTCTCCCATCATTGACATTTCAAATTCACTTTGCATATCAAGGGAAAACTCCTTGCACAATGAATCATTAGTGGATCCAAAAATTATATCATCAACATATATTTGAACCAACAAAATATCATTATGCTTTCTCTTTATGAACAATGTGGTATCCACTTTACCTCTAGAGAATTCTTTTTCTAGAAGAAAATTGCTTAAGCGTTCATACCATGCCCTAGGGGCTTGTTTCAAACCATAAAGAGCCTTTTGTAATTTATAAACATGGTTTGGTTTATCAGGAATTTCAAAACCAGGGGGTTGTTCAACATATACCTCTTCTTGAATTAAACCATTTAGAAAGGCACTCTTAACATCCATTTGATAAAGTTTAAAATCCATTATGGATGCATATGCCAAAAGCATTCTAATGGCTTCCAATCTTGCAACAGGAGCATATGTTTCTTCATAGTCTATTCCCTCTTCTTGATTATACCCTTTTGCTACTAACCTGGCTTTATTTCTAATAATTATACCATGTTCATCTAATTTATTTCTAAAAACCCATTTTGTTCCTATGACAGGATAATTTTCAGGTTTTTCTACTAATTTCCACACATTGTTTCTTTCAAATTGGTTTAGTTCTTCTTGCATGGCAATGATCCAATTATCATCTACTATGGCTTCTTTTAAATTTTTAGGTTCAATCATAGATACAAAAGCCATATTATTGCATAAATCTTTAAGAGAATGTCTAGTTGTTACCCCTTTTGAGATATCACCAATAATGTTGTTGAGGGGATGATCTCTTGAAGCTTTCCATTCTCTTGGAAGTTCATTATTGGATTTGACTTCTTCTGGAGGATCTTCATTGTTTCCTTTATCATTTCCTTTGGAATCTTGTTCATCAATATTCATATGTTCTAAAGAATCTGCAATGTCATCTAGCATATTCTTTATTGACAAGATAACATTAGATTCATCAAAGGTAACATGAATGGATTCCTCGATATTCATAGTTCTTTTATTATATATCCTATATGCTTTGCTTTGTAATGAATATCCAAGAAAAATACCTTCATCAGATTTTGCATCAAATTTTCCTAGATTATCTTTTCCATTATTGAGCACAAAGCATTTGCAACCAAAAACATGTAGATGAGAAATATTAGGTTTTCTACCATTAAATAACTCATATGGGGTTTTCTTTAAAATAGGTCTTATTAAGGCCCTATTCATGATGTAACATGCAGTATTGATCGCTTCAGCCCAAAAATACTTTGGAAGAAAAGTATCATTTAATAAAGTTCTTGCAATTTCTTCCAATGACCTATTTTTCCTCTCAACAACTCTATTTTGTTGAGGGGTTCTTGGTGCAGAAAAATTATGTTCAATACCATGTTCATCACAAAATAATTCAAAATCTTTATTTTCAAATTCACCCCCATGATCACTTCTAATGGATGCAATCTTGAGATTTTTCTTGTTTTGTATGACTTTAGTAAGTTTCCTAAATGCTTGGAATGAATCACTTTTATGTGTAATAAATAATGTCCAAATATATCTAGAGAAATCATCAACTATAACTAGAGCATAGTAATTTCCTCCAAAACTCATGGTTCTAGATGGACCAAATAGATCCATATGCAATAACTGTAAGGGTTGAGTGGTTGAAACAACATTTTTAGGTTTGAATGAGACTCTTGTTTGTTTGCCCTTTTGACATGCATCACATAGTTTATCTTTTTCAAATTTTAATTTAGGCAAACCAACTACTAAATCTTTTGAAATTAATTTATTTAAGTGATCCATGTTTATGTGAGCAATTCTTTTATGCCATAACCATGGATCATCATCTTTACTAAGAAAGCAATGATTGTTTTCTTGTTTTATGCTTAAGTCTATCATGTAAACATTATTGACTCTATGTCCTACATGCTTTATATTAATGTCATGCTTATGTTCTATAAGACATTTCTAAGAATCAAATGATACTAGATAGCCTTTGTCGCATAATTGACTAACACTAAGCAGGCTGTGCTTAAGGCCTTCAACAAGTAGAACATTTTCAATGGAGTTTGAAGAATTTGTACCTATTTTACCCACTCCAAGGATTCTACCTTTGTTGTTGTCACCATATGTTACATGCCCGCTTTTCTTTGGAGAGATATGTGTAAAATTTGATGCATCTCCAGTCATATGTTTTGAGCATCCGCTATCTATGTACCACTTCTTTCTCAAAGATATCTGCATAATCAAGTTTTTGACTTAGGTACCCAAATTTTATTGGGTCCTTGCATGTTAGTATAAACTGAGGATCCTTTTGGGACCCATATCATTTTAATGTTACTGTAATTTTTCTTGAAGTAGCAAGTTGATATGCCATGTCCTCTTCTTCCACAGTAAAAACAAGTGATAGAATTAGAATTACATTTTTGTGTGGAAGTGGAAAAGTTTTTATGAAACTTTTGTTGTTTTTCAGATTTATACCCTAGTCCATTTTTATTAGACACATATCTTTGTTTACTTAATATAACATCTAAATTATTTTTACTATATGAAAATTTTGCAAGTGAATTTTTCAACTCTTTAATTTCTTTTACATATTTATCACAACAACTACAAGAATCTGTTATTTTCTTGTCATTAATAGTGGAGATATTAACTTTTTCATTTGTTTTAGAAATTGAGACTTCATTTCTAAGAAGATCTAATTCTTTGTTTAATTTCGAAATTTCATTTTCTAAATTTGAAATTGTTTTCTTTGATGATGAAACTAATTTTGCAAGTTTAATTGATTCTTTATGCAAATCAGCAAATGCATCTTGCAATTCATCAAAAGAAATAGATAAGTTATTTGAAGATGTTACCTCTTCATCACTTTCGTAACTTTTAGCCATAAGGCAGAGATTTATCTCTTCATTTTCAGAATCTTCAGAAGATTCCATATCATTTTCATCCCATGTGATGTATGCTTTCTTCAGTTTCTTTTCACTATGATTTTTCTTTTCAGATTTTTCCATCTTTTTCTTGAAGATGGGACAATCAACCCTCAGATGTCCAGGTTGATTGCATTCAAAGCATTTTAAAGTAGATGATGAATTTTCAGTCCTTCTCTTTGATTTAAAATTGGGTCGCCTATGATTTCCTCTTACTTTAAGAAACTTGTTGAATCTTCTTGCAAACAAACTTAGATCATCATCATCATCTGGATCATTATCCTGATCACTTTCTTCTTGAATTGAGGATGATGCTTTAAGAACAATTCCTTTCTTTTTCTTGTCATTTTCTTCGTGTTGATGTAATCTCAATAGCTCCATCTCGTGTTCCTGCAACTTTCCAAATAAAGTGGCAAGGGACATATTAGACAAATCTCTTGATTCAGAAATGGCCGTTACTTTGGGTTGCCATTCTCTACTTAAACATCTTAACACCTTGTTTATGAGATCCTCATTTTGAAATTCTTTGCCTAAGGCTGCTAGATGATTTACTATATGTGTAAATCTCTTTTGCATGCTTTGAATATTTTCATTTGCATTCATTCTAAATAATTCATACTCATGAGTTAGTGCATTTATTCTAGATCTTTTAACATCTGTAGTTCCTTCATGTGTTAATCGAAGAGTGTCCCACATTTCCTTAGCACTCTTACAATTTGAAACCCTGAAATATTCATCCATTCCCAGGGCAGATGTTATTATGTTTTTGGCTTTTAAGTTGTATTGTACTCGTTTTCTATCCTCTTCAGACCATCTATCTCTAGGTTTTTCTATGGTTATGCTTTCACTTGATGAACTACCATCTATTGAAACTCTTTCTACTGTGGTGGGTATATAAGGCCCTATTTCTATGGCTTCCCAAATATTTAGATCTATTGCCTCAATAAAAATTTGCATTCGGGTTTTCCAGTAGTGGTAACCCTCTCCATTAAAGATTGGAGGTCTATTGATAGAATTCCCTTCTGGAAATAAGGAATTTGCTGAGGCCATCTTTTTCTTGAAGCTTCTAAACTTTATACAAGAATGAAGCTCTGATACCACTTGTTAGACAAGTGGCCTCAGATATCTTAAGAAGGGGGGGTTGAATTAAGATATTCCAAACTACTTCCCCAATTAAAAAAGACTATTTCACTTTTTATTCAAGTTATGAATTCCCTTAATGACAATCTTCTTAAATATTGATTCAAATAAAACAATTTGAATATGAATATAAAGAAATAATAAATAAAGGAGATTAAGGGAAGAGAAAGTGCAAACTCAGATTTATACTGGTTCGGCCACACCCTTGTGCCTACGTCCAGTCCCCAAGCAACCCGCTTGAGAGTTCCACTATCTTTTAAATTCCTTTTACAAGTTCTAAACACACAAGGACAATCCTTCCTTTGTGTTTAGAATTCCTTTACAACAAGAGACCCACGGTCTCTTAATCCCTTAGAGAATGAGAAGAAGAAGAATGAATCTCTCTAGAAAGAGATGGATTTTACAGATTGAACACTCAAATAATTCCTTAATGAATTGCAATTGAATTGGCCAAGGAATTCTTAAGAGGATAAAATGATTTTGCTCTTTGAGAGGATAAACACTTGTTGTTCTGAAAAACTCTAAGCAATTTCGTGTTTAAGTCACATATATATAGACCATTGGTGGTCATGAATAAAGCCTTTGAAAAGTTGTGACTCTTAAAATTATTTTTCTGAAAATCCTGTCTGGTAATCGATTATAGTAATTGTGTAATCGATTACAACTTTTAAAATTTGAATTAAAACGTTTACTAACTACTGGTAATCGATTACCAAAATTGTGTAATCGATTACACAGTCTAAAATTTTGAATTCAAATTTTAGTAGCTGTTATAAAATATATTTGGCCACTGGTAATCGATTACATCCTCTGGTAATCGATTACCAGAGAGTAAAACCTTTGTAAAACACTTTTTAACTTAAATTACTTGGCCAAACCTTTTGCTAATTCAATTAGGAATTCCCTTCCTAATGTACTAGTGATCATCTTGATGCTGTGACTTGTAATCTTGAAGTATTGTCTTGAATTTAATCTTGAAAAGCCCATTTACATCAATTGCATCATATCATCATGATCATCATCAAAACATCAAAAGCAATTGCATCTACAGGTCATTCCTGAGTGACCCACTCCACCAAGTATATGAAAAATTTGGGGCTTCCATGACTTAACAAACTTTTACAAAAGGTTTATCCCATATTTTTTTATACTTGTAGCACCACTCATTGAGTTGTTGAGGAACCATGTTCCTTCATGCGAAGATGCCTAGGAAATGGGTTTTCAGACCTTACCTTACTTCAACATACCAAACACCACTAATACATATGATTTTGTTCTTTTTATAGGTGTTGAGGAAAAAAACCTAGAGTTTCAAGAACCTCGGGATTTGAAGTCAAATCCTTTTCAAGGGGGAGGGAATGATGAAATCCTACCCTGTAAGGGCATTGGATAGAAGACACCAAAAAGATTTTGCCAGAGATGCAAGAGAAGGCCCTAGGGTTCTCATGAGCCTTAGGGTAGATTTCGGGCCCATGGACTAAGTATGAGCCCGCTTATCTTTGTACATATTAGATTAAGATTTCATTATTTTTGGGCCTTGTATTTAGGGCTCCATAATATAGGTAAGGTATCCTAGAAAAGTAGGATTTTTTAGCCCTTGTATTTTAAGGCACCTAGACTAGTTTTTTGTATTAGGGGTAGTTTTGTAATTTCACATGCATTAAGTGAATATTTGATGTGTGTGGTTGGAAATAAATTTAATTGAATTAGAAGAGCCCAATCCAATTAAATTTAAGAGGGGGAGGTGAGCATTTGCTTGTTACACCCAATTGCCGCATCATATAGTCACACTTTGTGCATGTCCTTCATGCTTTACATGTCTCATGACACCTAAGTACACTTAGTGGAGAATCTTGGACTTGATCTTGGATTAGTGGGCTGAGTCATAACTAAAATTCACTAATCATAATTAGTGAAATTTTGGCTCCACAAATTCAATTTCAAATTCAAGTGAAATTTGAATAGAAATTCAAATTTCCCTCCAATTTTGTGTGACACTTAGACTATAAATAGAGGTCATGTGTGTGCATTTTTTCAACTTTGATCATTTGAGAATTATACTTCAAAGTTCAGACCTCTTCTGAGGCACAAAATTTCATGCCCCTTCTCTCCTTCTTCCTCCACTCATCTTCTCCTACCTTCAAGCTCTTATCCATGACTTCCTATGGTGGTGAGCTTCTTCTTGACTCATCTTCTCCTTGAAGTGGCGTCTCTAATCATCTACTTTCTCCATTCCGCTGTCATTCATCTTTAAGAAGAAAAAGACTCCATTGATGAAGAAGATCCAAGGTCTACAAGCTCCACATGGAGATACATCAAGTGAAGTAGCTGATTTCCTAGGATTTGTTGACTTATCCAAAAATTTGTTTATCTTTTTGGTAGACTTCCAATACATTTGATGGAGAGTATTCTTTGTGACTTCAGTATAATGCAAATATAGGGATAAGGGTAGTAATACATATATAGAAAATCATTTTTTTTAATTTAGATTATCTTATCTTATATATATGCTTATGGTGTAATTATGATGTTTTGAGACACTTTGATGATTAGTATGTGTGACCAACATCACTATTAATTGATATTTTGGATAGTATGTCAAGGGCCTATGTTGTGATTTGTGACCTTGATATCTAAATGTTGGATCTGGATATATATTTATATATATAGATTTGTTTGGATATATGATATGTTTTTACAGTTTATTCAATATGGGGTTTGTACTGTTTTTAGGGAGAACTCTGTTGAATTTTCGGTATTCCTTTATGGTTAATCTTTTAATTGTGATTTTGAGTGAGGATTTTTAGACTAATTAGACTAAGAAAATTATAGTCTGTGTGTCGGTCATAGTCCAAGAATAGATCGTGACATTTTCAATATATATTGGGATGAGAGTTTCTCGGTTATGATATACTATTGAATTTTGAATTAACATTCGTTCTATATTTATTAGGATTTAGAACTTATCCAGTAATTTTTATTAGTTCTATGCTAGTAACTTTATTTTTGGAGTCTGTCCCTTCTCCACTCTTCTTCTCTCCCTAACTCAGATTTCTTGATGTCTCCAAGTGTAATTCTCTTCCGTGCTTTGTAACAGATTTCTGATATTGAAAATCTGATTGTGGCACCAATATCTAGGGCTTCTGCTAGACAAAGAGCTGGTAGGGCTGGACGATTTCGACCAGAAAAGTGTGGCACCAATATCTGTTCCACTGCATCTCTTTTCATCCATCCATAAAGTCTAACAAGTTCATCTCTTTTGAAATCTGTGTAACGGAACTCTTTCAGAGAAAAGCAATACATGTAAAATCTTTTGTAAACTAAATATATTTTCCTTTTTCATTGTTATTTATTTGATTCTTGGAAGGGAATGAATGAATATGCATAAACAATTATTCTCTTGTGATATTTGAGTAACGATTATTTTATTTATTTTGTCAGAACAAGGCACAACTGGTTGTGATTGCTCATGACGTGGACCCAATTGAGCTGGTGGTCTGGCTTCCAACATTGTGTAGGAAGATGGAAATTCCATACTGCATTGTCAAGAGCTACTCTAACAATCATGAGCATTGTGCAGCAAGATGTTTGAAAGGGCAGTCAAACAGGAGAATTATTTCTACGGATGAAGTTAGAAAACACCAGATCTGGCCAAATGTGGACTGTATTAAAAGGCAGTGTTTATAAAATATCTCAGCATATGAAGTTTCACCTTGAAGGTACTGCTATAAACTCAATCAGCACGTTCACATGTAGCTTTTATAATTCCTATGACCGGTATCATTAAAATTAAAATTTCTTATGTAAAATGCTGATATTAACAGAAAATCATTGTAACAAAATAAAAAAATCTCACAGGTGTCGATATATTGATGAATGCAGTAGGAAATGATTGCACATCTCTATTCAGTATACTTTTTGTGATTTAATAAGTTTGTGAGCGTCCTTCATTTTCTGTATCTTTTAATTTAATGTTACTATTGGATAGCTTTCCCTTTCTTCTCTTATTCAGATGTTGATTTTACTCTTTAAACAGTTCTCTGTGTATGCATTGCACTGGACATGCTAGTCAACCTTGATAAATGCTTCTAATATGAAAAATGTTACGGTTGATGAATTTGTAGGTCTCTAACATGTTTCTTCAAATATCTTAGCTATGTTCTATATGAGGAATTAGAGTTATGACCCAAAGTTTATATTATCTAGATTCAGAGCTTGCATAACATTTGGCCCTCTGTCTGGTGTTTTCTAACTTCATCCGTAGAAATAATTGCTCATGATTGTTAGAGTAGCTCTTGGGTAAGTCATGCACATTTAACTAACATAAGCAGAGAATTTTATGTAATTATTTAAGATACCATTGCAGTTGCAGTGTTTTACAACATGAAGTAGTTTAAGTTGAACTAGACTAGTGATAATAGTGCATTATTTAAGATACTTTTCTTCTTTTGTCAAAGGTATACTTGTAACCACTAGACCCTGAAAGACAAATGAAGGCGAATTTGGCCAAGATAGAGAAGCAGTCAGAATTTGACAAATTGAATTATCCAAGGAACTATGCCACATTATATGACTTCTTTGCTAGATCATTAAGTGTTGCTGCTCTAATTGGTATGTGAAGGGGTTCTCATGCATGTTATCCCGTCTTTCTTATTTTTTTCTTTATTTATTCACTTTATTCATTTCTTTATTAATACTTCAAATTTATTGAAACATATTTTATATATTTCTTCTTTTTATATATATAACAATTTTTTTTGTGTGTGTAAAACTTGAATTATAACCATTGTTAAATCTCTTTTATGTAGTAGTGAGTAAAGGGAAGCATGGCACTAACCAGGACAATGCAGAAATACTGGTAAGCCAAATCCCAAAATTTTGCTTGAGAGAATATAACCACTATTGTAACTTGAGCAAATTGTGTAATGCAGAAAAAATTATGCCAACCTAGCAGTCATCGGGTTCCCATAACAGCACCAAAGAATTTCTGATATGATGGCAGCAAAAATGGCAAACCAGAACACGGACAATGTGAAGCTTGGCATATAACTAGGCAAAAGGAGCAGCTGAAGGAACCAGTGAACAGAAATAGGGTTTTTGTGTTATTGTATTGTATTAGGGTTTTGGGAATTTGTTGTGTGGGAAGCTTGCTTTTGTGTTACTGTTGAAATTGCTACAAATTTCTAGAATATTCTTAAATATAATATGTATGAATATGGTAGAACAATCTAGAACTATAGTATATATGAATATGGTAGAACAATCTAGAACTATAATGTGTATGAATATGGTAGAACAATCTAGAACTATAAGTGTATGTATAAGATAGAAAAATCTAGAACTATCATGATATTAATCTATCATGAAAACTCTAGAAAGACTTAAAGTAATGTAGAAACATTCACCACCATTGAGAGGTTGGTGACTTGAGCCTATAAATAGGCAATTGGTATGTTGTAATTGACAATCCAAGAAATCAATGACATAACCTTCTTTCTAAAACAATTCTCTAAAACTATCAACTATCAACTATCAACTATCATCTAATCAATTACCAACAGTGGTATCAGAGATACGTTCGGTCATACATTGTGCGTAGTTATCTTACCTACCTACCATTCCAAAATCCTCCCAACTACTTCAAAAATTTCCTTTGTACTACTAACCCACTCCAATAATATTTTTTCTAAGCTATGGATAACACTACTCAATCGTCAACTATTTCTGTCCCTATCTTCAATGGTGAAAATTATGATTTCTGGCGTGTTAAAATGGAAACATATTTTTCATCTCAAGATTTATGGGACATAGTAGAAGAAGGCTTCACCATTCCCGCGGATATTTCAGCTCTTAATGCATCTCAAGAAAAAGAGTTGAAGAAAAATAAACAGAAAAATTCAAAGGCGTTGTTCACCTTGCAACAAGCGGTGACTGATCTAATTTTCCCAAGAATTATGGGAGCTAAGACTGCCAAAGAAGCGTGGAACACATTGCAGGAGGAGTTTCAAGGAAGTGTTAAGGTATGTGCCGTTAAACTTCAATCTCTAAGAAGAGATTTTGAACTATTGAAGATGAAGGAGTCTGAGACAGTTAAAGATTACTATTCTAAAGTTAAAGAAATAGTTAATCAAATGAGAGCTTTTTGGGAAGATATTCTTGACAAGAAAATTATTGAGAAAATTCTAATTACTATGCCCCAAAAGTTTGACCCAATCGTGACAACGATTGAGGAAACCAAAGATCTGTCCACTCTATCAGAGACAAAACTTGTGGGCTCTCTTGAAGCATATGAGCAAAGACTGTATAGGCATAAAGAAGATACAATTGAAAATGCCTTCCAGTCAAAGTTTAAATTTCAGCCCCAAAACAAAGAAAATAGAGGAAAGAAAAATTATGGAGAAACTTCCAAAAGAAGAGAAGGCTCTAGGAATTTCCTTAAGAACAAAATAGATAAAAATCCTTCATGCAATATATGCAAAAGGCAAGGTCACGCAGAGAAAAATTGTTGGTTCCGTAATATGCCACAATGCAACCATTGCAAGAAGTTCGGGCACATAGAGAAAAATTGTCGCAACAAAAATAGGCATCAAGCCAATATCGCAGAGGATCATGATCAAGAACAATGTACGTTCTACGCCACTTAAGACTCAATAAAAGAAAAGGGAGGAAACTGGTACTTGGATAGTGGATGTAGCAATCACATGGCCAAGGATGAGACTATTTTCAAAAGTATTGATGAGTCTGTCAAAGTCAAAGTTCGACTGGGAAATGAAAGTGTGGTTGAATCAAAAGGCAAAGGCACTGTCATGGTGGAGACAGATAAAGGTACGCGACTCATCCATGATGTCTTACTAGTTCCCAGCCTAAAAGAAAATCTTCTAAGCATTGGCCAAATGATGGAGAGAGGCTACATACTTCACTTTGAAGGAGGTGTATGCAAAATCTTAGGCAACAAAAATAAAAGGTCTGAGATAACCCAAGTAAAGATGAATAAGAGCAATAGAAGCTTCCCTCTAAATTTAAAATATGCAACAAACATTGCCATGAAGGTACAAGTTGATGATTCATGGCTATGGCATCGAAGATTTGGCCACTTCAACACACATGCCTTGAAGTTGTTACATGAGAAGAACATGATGAGAGATCTTCCAAGCATAAAGGAGAACAATGAAGTGTGTGAAGGATGTCTCCTTGGTAAGCAACACCGATTTCCTTTCTCAACAAGCGAAGCATGGAGAGCGAAAGATCTATTGGAGCTGATACATACGGACGTTTGTGGACCAATGAGGACGCCATCACATGGGACCAACAGGTACTTCATACTCTTCATTGATGACTTCTCTAGAATGACATGGGTATATTTTCTAAAAGAAAAATCAGAAGTCTTTGGAGTATTCAAAAAGTTCAAGGCCCTTGCTGAAAATCAAAGTGGAAAACGAATAAAAGTACTAAGAAGTGATCATGGCAAAGAGTACACCTCTCGCGAGTTTGAAAGATTTTGTGAGGATGAAGGCATTGAGCGACAACTTACAGTCGCATATTCTCCTTAACAAAATGGAGTGTCCGAGAGAAAGAATCGCACAGTTATGGAGATGGCTAGATCGATGTTCAAGGAGAAGGGACTACCTAACACATTATGGGCTGAAGCAGTCTACACTGCTGTTTACATACTCAACAGATGTCCAACTAAGTCTGTAAAAGACAAGACTCCAATTGAAGCTTGGAACGGGAAGAAGCCATCAGCAAAGCACCTAAGGGTCTTTGGATCTATATGCTACATTCATATTCCAGACGTGAAGAGGCACAAGCTTGAAGACAAGACTATACGAGGTATCTTCCTTGGGTATAGCAATATCTCTAAGGGCTACCGTGTCTACAACTTGCAAACTAAAAAACTCGTCATCAGTCGAGATGTTGTAGTTGATGAGTGCGCTTCTTGGAATTGGGATGAAGAAAAAGTGGAGAAGAACGTTCTTATACCCGCTCAACTACCTCAAGAAGAAGCTGAGGAAGAAGACCCAGGTGAACCACCTTCACCTCCACCACAAGAACAAGATCAAGAACTATCATCACTAGAGTCTACTCCAAGACGAGTAAGATCTTTGGTGGACATATATGAAACTTGTAACTTGGCCATACTTGAACCTGGAAGCTTTGAAGAAGCATCAAAGCAGGAAGTATGGGTCAAGGCAATGGAAGAAGAGATACAGATGATCGAGAAAAATAACACATGGGAGTTAGTAAATTGTCCCCATGGAAAAGATATCACTGGGGTTAAGTGGGTCTATAAGACAAAGCTCAACCCTGATGGCACCATACAGAAACACAAGGCGAGGCTAGTAGCTAAGGGTTACTCACAGCAACCTGGAATTGACTACAATGAGACATTTGCACCAGTAGCTCGTCTTGATACCATAAGAGCTCTAATAGCTCTTGCGTCACAAAAAGGATGGAGTATCCATCAGCTAGATGTCAAATCCGCTTTCCTTAACGGCGTACTTGAAGAAGAGATCTATGTGGAGCAGCCACAAGGATTCGTGTCTGAAGGCAAAGAAAACAAAGTGTTAAGACTAAGAAAAGCACTCTACGGTTTGAAGCAAGCACCTCGAGCATGGTAGCAGAATCGATAAGTATTTCATGGATCGAGGATTCAGGAGGAGCAAGAGTGAGCCTACACTTTACATCAAGTCTCAAGGGCAGTACACTCTCTTACTCTCTCTATATGTAGATGATCTTATCTACACGGAAAACAATACTAAGATGATGATGGAGTTTAAAGAAGACATGATGAATACCTTTGAGATGATCGACCTTGGTTTGATGAGTTACTTCCTCGGCATAGAGGTAAGTCAGAGAAATAAAGGGATATTCATCTCGCAAAAGAAATACACAGAAGGCTTACTTAAGAAATTCAAGATGTATGGTTGCAAACCTGTTGCTACTCCACTCATAACAAATGAGAAACTACAGAAGAATGATGGAGCACCAGAAGCTGATGCATCCAAATACCGAAGTCTAATTGGAAGCCTCCTATATTTGACAACTACACGGCCTGACATAATGTATGCTACAAGTCTTCTATCAAGATTCATGCAAAGCCCAAGTCAAATACACTTTGGAGCAGGAAAAAGAATTTTAAGGTATCTACAAGGAACAAAAGAGTTCGGTATATGGTATACTACCGAAACCAACTCAGAATTACTTGGCTACACCGACAGTGATTGGGCAAGTTCGGCAGATGACATGAAGAGTACATCTGGCTATGCTTTCTCACTAGGATCAGGAATGTTCTCTTGGGCATCCAAGAAGCAAGCTATAGTAGCACAATCAACATCAGAAGCAGAGTACGTGGCAGCTGCTGAAGCAACGAGTCAAGCTATATGACTTCGTAGGATACTTGAAAACATGGGAGAAAAACAAGATGAGCCTACTAAAATCAACTGCGATAACAAATAAGCAATTGCAATGGCGAAGAATCCAGTTCATCACAGCAGAACAAAACACATAGCAATCAAGTATCACTTTATCAGAGAAGCTGAAGCAACTAAAGAGATCAAACTCGACTACTGCAGAACAGAAGATCAAATTGCAGACATATTCACGAAGGCTTTGCCGAGACCAAGATTTGAAGAATTACGAGCTATGCTCGGAGTCACAGAAATTTGCATCAAGGAGGAGTGTTGAAATTATTACAAATTTCTAGAATATTCTTAAATATAATATGTATGAATATGGTAGAACAATCTAGAACTATAGTGTATATGAATATGGTAGAACAATCTAGAACTATAATGTGTATGAATATGGTAGAACAATCTAGAACTATAAGTGTATGTATAAGATAGAAGAATCTAGAACTATCATGATACTAATCTATCATGAAAACACTAGAAAGACCTAAAGTAATGTAGAAACATTCACCATTGAGAGGTTGGTGACTTGAGCCTATAAATAGGCAATTTAAGACCAAAACCAATTTAACTTAAAACCAACACCAACCATCTCACTTTTATAGTCCTACAAATTAAATCACTTCCTTGTAACACTACCAACATTCATTACAATTACAATGGCCAATAAGGTAATGAAGACTCAAAGGACTATAACTACAAAATCTAACAGCTTCACCCTTTTGACAGCTAGCTTTTTCGCTTTCCTTTGAATTTTGGTCTTCTACTTCAAAGCTTCTTCACGATATCCACGACATTCTTCTTCTTCTTTTGCCAATTTTTTGCTCAAATATGCTATTTCTTCTACATTTGCTTTTGTTTCCTCAAGTAATGAAGCAACTTTCTGCTTTAGCTCTTCATTCTCCTCAATGTACCTGACCAAATCACTTCCCTCTGCAGAAACATTGTTCCTATCATCAGAAAGGATCTTCTCAACAGAGTTTGGAATCCACTTAGAAAATCGGCGAGACTTCGTATCCTGCAACACAAAACAAAATAAAGTACAACCCAACAAGATTTAACCCAAAAAAATTGATAGAGAAGACATTTGCTTACGTTCCAATATAGGCATCTTCCAAAACTATTCCTCGGGTTCTTGTCAATGTGCGATGTGTACAGAATGGCTAGTCTTTTACATTTTCATTCCACCAATCCGGATACCGAAGACGTGGATGACGACCCACCCATTGCACTCTTTCGATCAGCCATCAATAGACGAATGGTAGATCTACTTCTTTAGGGCATGAATGCAGGAACGACAGAAGGATGATTGTCTCTTCCTCTTAGCACAATGCCCCTTTGTTGCACGTGGTGTATCAATATAATTTTTTTTTTTATTTTTAATATGGCAATAATTATTTTTTAAAAATTAATTGATAGGGGCAAATTAAATGGGGTGATGTGAAAGTGATGATGTGGGAAACTGTTAACAGTCTCATACTAATGGCAAATACCGAATCCAAAAAAATGAAAATGTCAAATAGAAAAATAAAATAAAATAAAAATTGAATAAGTAACAATCTATAAAAGAGAGAGGTATCACAGGTAGGAAAAATATATTTAAGTAAAAGAGAGAGTATGGTAGGTAGGAAAAACATATTTAAGTTATTGTATAATGGTAAGAGGTGCAAATTTAACTAATAATAGTAAGAAATTCTTATTTCTTCAATTTAATGAAAGGATAATCTTACTAGTTTTAAATATATTTGGGCATGTGCAAAACAGGAAAACAAAGTTAAGTCAATTAAACCCAAGAAATAAAAGTTTGTAGTTAATTTCACTTTATTTACCCTTTTCAAAGATTTGTAAAGGAAATGGCAACACTTTTTGTTCTCTTCCCCATTTGTAAAGGAAATGGCACCTAGCATTTATTTTCCTTAATAGGGATTTCCTGCGAATAAAAGAATAACATATCCACATAACTCAATTTAACAATGACACCTACCATTTATTTTCCTTGATAGCTAAGGGAAAGAGGATTAAGTGCACTGAGAAATTTTTCCTTAATAAGAATGTTACACTCATGTTTATCTTTTGCAATACCTTAGAGCATTAGGGTCAGGGGAAGTGAGATACGAATTGATCCTTGACCTAGTCTAAAACAATATATATAGTTATAAATCATCCAAACTTAAAAAATACTTGTGTGATCACCTTAATATTATCACATTTAAAATTATATTTTTATTGCTTAATTTATGAAGTTATTGAACAAATACAAACATTCAATAAAATACATAAATTCATTACCACCAAAAATAAACAAAGAAAGGGGATTTTTTTTTTCTAGGGGAGCAAGGGGAGACGCAAAAGTCGACCACTTTACGTTATACATATATCTTCTCGTCCTATGCATATGTTTGCGTGCATTAATCTTACAAACACTGAGACACACTCTTATTTGTAAAACATAAAATATTACCTATATTAAAAGAATAAATTTTGGCCCAATTATTAATTATTATTCCCATTGTTTTTATTATTGTATTGTAATAGCACGCAATTGAATTCAAGTCATTGTTCACATTGTCTCAGTCCTTGAACCCTGAATCCTACCCTGAATCCTATTATTGGGCGTTGGCGTGAGTTCACTCTCTCTCCCATCCTCCCCAGAAATCTCTTCCAAGGACCGTCCCTTCGTTTCAGTAACCAAAAACGAAGAGAAGAACCCTAACAAGTTTGTCACCGCCAGAATAATCATCACCTTTTTAATCTTGTATGATTGACCACCCACAGTCAAACTTTGTATTCCGAATGTCCCCACGAGGGCCCCGGCTTTTCCCGCCGCAGCGCTAAGGGCGTGACACGTGCTTCTCACGCGCGTCGGGAAAAGCTCGGCGGGCAGCACGAACGTCGTGCTATTGGGTCCAAAGTTAGCAAAAAAGAACGTTAATCCGTATAAGAGCGCAAAGTAGCCTTTGCCCTCGTTCTTGAGATAATCGTACTTCACCCCAATGATGAACATGAAGAACGACATCATGAAGAACCCAATAAGTTGGATCTTGTACCTTCCAATCTTCTCAATGAAGAAAACAGTGAACCAATACCCTGGGAATGTTCCCAGCAACGCGATCACGAACATGGCACGTGACGTCTCGAACACTTCCCTAATAGCGTCCATTTCAAAGTCTTTGTGTATGAGCCCAACCGCAGGGAAAATATCCTTCTGCGTTAAGTTTTGGCTGTAGAACGCAATATCTAACAAAAACCATGAACTCATTGTTCCTATCAAGTGGCGTCCATGTCGCTTGAAGAACTCGTTTGACCAGAGTGGGTAGTTATTGTTAGCATTGAATTCCGCCAACTTATCTTGCTCAGCCTGGATCTCTATGTCCAAGACTTTCGCCATGTCGGCGGCGGCTTGCTTCACGTTTCCTTCGATGATGGCGGTGTAACGCCCCGTCTCCGGCATTTTCATTCGCCAATAGTAAGTCAACATCGCAGGGACAGATCCAATCATGAGAACAAGCCGCCACAAAAGGTCACCCTCGGGTTGTGTGGACAAGACAGGATTATCGATGTACGCTGGGGCAGGGTAGTAGTATTTAAAGATTCCTGAGAGGGCCATGGAGACTAAACCCGCGAAAATGATCCCCACACCTTGCATGGCGAACACGGCTGCTATAAATGCGCCGCGTGTCCGCTTGTTGGCGTACTCCGACATGATGGTGGCGGAGAGCGGGTAGTCTCCGCCGATGCCGAAGCCGAGCCAGAAGCGGAAGAAGCAGAGCGTCCCCATGACAGACTTCGCTGTTGCCCCGAACGATAGTCCAGAGCAAATGGCGCAGAACACCATGAGGATCAGGGTGATACCGTAAACTTTTTTCCGGCCGAGCTTGTCTCCGAGCCAGCCAAAGACGAGCTGGCCACTGAGGGTCCCAACGAGTGCGACACCGGTGACCATGTTGTTCACGTTCAGCGGGAGCTTTCCAGGCACCGTTGGGGTGCTCGGGTCAAAATAGTACAACCGTCCCAAAAGTTTCGAAACCGTTGAGATACAGAAAAGGTCATAGGCATCAGTGAAGAAGCCCATGCCCGCTATAACAATGGCCGTCACGTGGTACCATTGCGTGCGCGCTGAATCGAGCGCTTCAAGCACTTCCAGTGCCATTGTGAAGAAGAAACGGTCACTTAGTTTTGGTTTTTTTTGTAGTGCATTATGCATATGGTTCCTTATATATGTTGGGGGACTGTTTCAATGCAGCAATGGGCGTTTACTACTACGCTTAGGTGGATGTGAACGAGAAAAAATAGGTTTTTTTTATGAGGATATTCTTCTTGTGTTGATCAACTGAGAAGGATATGCTTATTGGGGATGTAAACAAATATGGAGTAACTTTTGTTTGTTTGAATGTTACTCTCCTAGTAGCTAGCGAAAGGGAATGCATGTTCTGGCATTATTGTGTTTTGTTATTTAGGTGCTTGTGACAGCATTAAAATCAAGTGAATGGGAGACAAACGTTAACAACGAATAGAAAACTACAAAGCTTGTCTACAATGTGCTCTCTTGATGAACACGCAAGGACGTGTGCGATTAGTTAACTATAATTCATTAAAAAAAAAAAACAATTGCTCTTGCACGTATACTATGGGGAAAATACTATTTAGCCATATCGATCCCACGAATTATATGGCATCTCAGGTTAATTTACATGTGGTACGACAAAATTTAAATATATGAAGCTGACAATAAAATTTTCTCCAATTTATGGCTACTGTATTTATTGAATAACTGCGTACCGGTAGCATCCAGGGAATTTACATGAATTTTATCGAGGTTTGTCTAATTGACCCCAAGTGCAAATAAGATTAAATAGCTCATCTTCAATTATGAATATAGAATTTTAGACTATGATCTTATATTTTAAATTTTATCATCAATATATAATATGACTAGCACATTTAATGTATCATTTTTAATTTTTTTTTCATATAATTTAGGTTTATAATTAAAATTTTATAATTTTTAATTAAAGGTTAATAATTAAAATTATACTAAAATATATAAATATATGTAAACAAATTATAAAATATTAAAATTTTAATAATTATTTTTAATTAATCCAAATGCTCCATCCCTATCCTCACGAGGACCCTTGAGGCAAACCATATAAACTCTGCCGGAAGTCAAAGGAATTTCCAATTGTATTGCTTGCTGAATGCTCTGTATGAAAAAACTTATTATTAGGTAGATAAATATAAAAACATTTGCATTGGTACAATTGAACAAAAAACCTTTAACATTTTAAAAAGAAAACATTTGAATTTGTTCCGGATCTCACCAAAGGTCCAGGCCCAAACCAAAAACACAGGATGGGCTGGATGTTAAGGTCACATTTAACACAAGGTTAACTCAATTTGTACTTTTTTGTTCTCTTTGCTCCTTCCTTTTTTTTTTCTTTATATTTCAAAAGTTATTTTCTCAGATAAAAAAAAACTTTGAAAACTAATTTCTAAAATAAAAAAGTAGTGGCACGAAGAGAAAGAAAGAGGATGCGAATAAAAAAGAAGGAATTAAAAATCTCCCTTAACATCATTCCATGTTGGATCAAGTTAGACAATTAAACCAAATTCAAACACTCATCCGTCACATCAACATCTTTTGGATTTGAAAGTATTTTGTCACCTCTTGCCAAGGTCTCCCTACATATCTCCGGCAATGTTGGGTGATCCAAGAGGTTATCTAGCATACTATCTTTCTAAGACTAAATTGCACCCTAAATATAAATAAAATAATTTCAAACAGGTTAATATGCACATTTATATTTTGTTATTTGTCTACCCAATTATTTATACTCGCTTAATCGAATTTGTATCAGAATTAACAAGTACAAATATTTGTAATCTGAACATAAATCAAATGCTTATCCAAGACAAAAATTACTCAAATGTAATCACAATCATAAAAAATTTCAGAAGTAAAGGCAATCAAATTTTAATTTTAACCGAAAAACTTTGAGTGTAACTGTAGTAAGAAAACTATGCAAAATATATCTTCAGAAATAAATATCTAATCAAGTTCTAATTCAAGACAAAAATACTTGAATACAATTCCAATTAGAAAGTTATGCAAAGTATATCTTTAGAAATAAAGATATGACAAGAGTAAAGCACTATAGAATGTAAGTGCAAATAAATAAAAAAGAGTTTCATTTTGGAGAAGAAAGTTAGAAGAAGAAATTGCATTTAAGTAAATTAAACAAGAAAATAAATGATATTAAAGATAAACGGACTCGAACGTAAGTTCCTAAAATCAGTAGTGATATTGGTGCCTATTTATAGGTTTATCAACAAAACTGCCAATTTCCAAGATGATTACACGTGCACAACATATTTAAAATAAACTAACTAATAAGATGTTGACATTTGTCTTCGATGTTGGTGTTGTATGCAAACTATTAGTAACCGTCTTTAAATGCAATCTCAGTGTCCATGTGTTTAAGGTAAGACCTACACTACTAAAAAATATGTCTTTTACATTGGTTATTTATGACTTTCAACATCGGTTATTAACCGATGTTGAAAGTATTATCGTTAACATCGGTTAACGTAAAATTGACAACATCGGTTATTTAAATAATCAATATTATATAATAAGAATTACACCAAAAAAAGGTATCAATGTTCATGCATAACAGTGTTGGCCGTTAATATCGATTTTAATTTAAAACCGATGTTAATTGCCAATGTTAACATCGATTTTATATAAAATCGATGTTAACTGATACGTTAACATTGGTTTTTTTGAAAAACTGATGTTAACTTATACGTTAACATCGATTTTTGTAGAAAACCGATGTTAACGTATTTGGAAGTTAACATCGGTTTTTTTAAAAAGTCGATGTTGTTATTAGAAATTTTTTTTAATAGACTATCTGTTTTTT
This sequence comes from Glycine max, assembly GCF_000004515.6. Classification (NCBI taxonomy): domain Eukaryota; kingdom Viridiplantae; phylum Streptophyta; class Magnoliopsida; order Fabales; family Fabaceae; genus Glycine; species Glycine max. Next base: position 11,643,155 of record NC_038249.2, on the reverse strand, counting down.
CAATAAACCCAAAAATTAACCTGCAAAATTTTCAAATCAAACCACACAACACAACATATATCATTTGCATTCTGCTTTGAAACAGTTTTTAGCAGAAAGCTAGCTAGCAAACTATCAATTGATTTTTTACAATTGATAACTATCAATAAATAATTTATTAATAATTATCAATAAAGAATATTCAATGTTAAAAGGAAACATCAATTGTAAAAAATGTAAAGGAAGCTAGTAAACTAATTAAGTAAACTAAAATTACAAAGTTCCCTAACATCCTAAGTTTGATTTCTAACTTTGAGATAATACTGTGCCCATTGGATGCGAAGCGCCTTCAATCTCTCTGCTTCCAATGGTCTAACATCATCAAAATACTGCATGATAAAATAAAACATAAGTTAATATTGTAATACAATCATAACAAAATCAAATTTGTTTGAAATAAACAATTACTATTTCCTAATTATTCCTGAAACTTCCTAAGATTATAGTGGACATCCAGTGCATCATGTAATAGTCACACTCAGTGCTTCCTTTTTGTCTATTACACTAAATACATAATGAAATTTATATATTAAACGTTAACTACAAATTAGTGTACATACACATAAAATATATATAAGTATAAGCTTTCTTTAAATCACTTACTTTAACAACAATCCACCTATCCCCAACCTCGGAGTTAGGTTGTGGAGTATCGTCAAGTTCTTTCAAAGCACTGTTGAATACAAGGAACATTACAATATTGATGTTGCTGAGTAATGCTAATGCAAATGTATTGGAAAACAACACTGGCCTGTTAATTATTCCTTTAAGGTAGTTGTTTGGCCTATTATGCAAGGAACAAAACCAGACAACAAGATTTTCCTTAGGCAAAATGACAACCATTTGCTAGTGTGCACTGCAATGGAGACCAATATAGGTTATTGTAGTATTATACATTATTTAAATTCATTTGTTCAGTTATACTTACCCATTCAGGTAAGCTCCTAGGTAGACATCCCGTTTTGAATTTTGCATCCAATTCTTCATGTAACTTTTCGATTCAAATTGCGATTGCCCAGATCTCTGGATGGAATGTGGCTCGAGGAATCCATACACATCGGAATTCCCCGCTCACATACTTGTCTCAGTCAGATGCCTGTTGTTGTTAACACAAAGTAAATTATGTATGAATTTAAAACAATAACTTAGACAATTAACAATAATCTAAATTGACTTACAAAATCCACAACTGTATAACAGAGATGCTGAGGCATTGACCATCATGTGCTATTTCAGACAGATCTTCATGCTTTATGTACAAGGGGAAGTCTTGATTAAACAACCCGAACACGGTAGCATCCCACATAACCTACAACGGCTTCAAAAAAAGATGTGGGATGATCAATGTCAGTAGATATAAGGGATCATCGACCTCATGATCCGGCTTATCTGCAAGTTTTGCTGGTCCCACAACTCCCTGTTTATCCAACATAGTTAATTAACATAATTCAATTTCAGTGAACAATTCAATTGAAATAAGAAGCATTTAATGACAGTAAAATATTTGTTCTGATAAATGCTTTATGAGATGTGTCAGCCAAGCAAGGAAGGTGTTAAGTGTCTGCCCCACTAAGTTAACCTCATCAATGGGTACAGGAATGGGAGCATCTGCATCTTTAACCTCCTCAACATCGACCTTCACTTGATCATGCAATAAAAGGATGTTGTGAACGATTGTGGATCCCTCATAAACTCTTCCTAGGGCAACCAGGCGGGGAGGATTTTCTTCGATGTACAACCCACATTTGTCTGAGTCACCCGTGTCTCGATCTTTCCCTAAGGGATCAACACAACTTTCCTTTGTGCTGACACGAGCAGCTGAGGGACCAACCTCAGGCTCCGGAGGTAGTGCAAGTCCTTGTGATTGCATTTATGACTAAAATTAGGATTGCATCTGGCTGAAGGATAACATTAGTTGTCGACTCGCTTTTTTTGTGATCGACTCCTCCAGCTGGTCCCCGATTTGTTGAGTCAGCTGCTCTAGTTCTTCGGGAGCCATGGAGGAAGAAGTGCGGGAGGTCCGTGGAGTCGATCCAAAGTATTGCTTGATGGTCACACCGGCTCTAGCAGCATGCACACGACCAGGGTATTCTGGTCGCCCAATGGCAGCAGTCAGGACATCTTGATGTCCATGGGGGACAAAGGAACCTTGTGACGCTTGCTACCCCAATGAGTCCTATACAGAACACATTTATTTGTTCAGTCAATCAGAGAATAAACATAAATAAATACAATTATTAATTGAAAGTGACTTACAATCTTCTTAACAATTTACTTTGTTGCCTCAGACGTCATCTGCCCAATTTTCTTGGTGCGGGCCATCTTCCACTTCACGTGCGGTCTGATGGGAGATGGAGGGTCAATCACGGCCTCAATACTTCCGGATTGAGCAGCTTCCTCCAGTTTTTTCTTTGTCTTCTCAGCCATCATATTTCACAACACGTGGGGGGCAGTGTTTTTCTTCTGGATGGCCTGTGCCTTTTTCCGCACATCCTGCAAAAATTGAACATTAATGAAACTCTTGATTACAATGTATTATAATAAGTGAATTTTAACTTGAAAATAATGAAGATGACAAAGTACATACTGTCGCAACCTACCCTTCGACGGGAGGGCAACGCGAGGCTCACGGGTGTGTCTTCTAAGAAAAAAATACGCACGGAGTCGCCACCAATGTTTATTTGAGGAAAACATCAGAAAAACCGAAAAAGACGTGGTCTACGAACTTTAAGTGAAAGGTTCGGGAGTTGTATTTATGCACGGGGAAGGTATTAGCACCCACGCTTTTTAATCAAATGTGCAAACATGATTTCAATTTGTTTTATGTTCCCTTTTACGCTTTTTATGTCTTTTTATGCTCTTTTGTGTTTTTTTTTTATCTTTTTGTGGTCGACAATGGTGTTTTCCTTGCTCCTACGTATTCCTCAATTGCGATAAGGAAATCAAACCTACGTGGTTCTTTGAGAACTAAACGTTGGTTAAATTATTTTTATCCTTGTTTTGCAAGATATATTTTGATTGAATAAAAGGTCATTTAAGGCGTTGGCCCATTAAACAATCTTTCGATTCTTTTGAAAGGAGAGAAAACATTAAGGCATTGGACCATTAATGATCTCTTGTTTTTTTTGAAAGAGGTAACAAAGCTACGTGTTGATTTTAGGCTTTAGAAATCCACGTTTAACCAATAAAAGCAGAAAAGACCATTTCAAGGCGTTGGACCTTAAAAATGTTTTTTAGGTGATGACAAAAGTTTGATTTATGAATTGATTTTAGCCTTATTTTCACTTTGATTATTAGTCAATTCGGTTAAGAAAGAAAAATCCCAAAGAAAAAAGTCCGATTGATTTTTTTGATTATTTTACTAAAAGATATTTTTGATTATTATATTATTATTTTGCCTCTTTTTTTGGTTTTAAACGTGGTTACGACATGACCGAACGGTCGGATTTCATTTTAACAGAAATTAAAAGATGTTACAATTCAAATGATCGGTGGAAATTTATTTTATTTTTTGATTAGGTGAGAAAATGACTTAAATAAATGACTAAAGCACGTCGAAAGGGGGTACGGAAAGTAAATGAAATAAAAATAAAAGCACGCGAAATAAGTGGGGATCACTAAGGGTACATAGAATGAATTGAAAGGTTCAATTTCGGGAACTTACCGGTTGAAGACCGAAGAACGACGAAGAACGAACGAAGAACGGTGGAAAACCTTTGCGAAATTGCTCACGGAAACGTCTCAGAAGCATTACGGAAGCGCCTCGGCTTCAATTTTTTTCACGGAAACAATTTTTTTCACTAATTTTAATTGATTCTCAGATACCAGGAGGGTTGAACATTTTTGTTCAGCCCTCCTCCCCCTATTTATAGGGGAAAAGAGGGAGGTGGTTGCCACCTAGCTCGCCCAAGCGAGGTAGGTTGCTTCCACAAGAAGGCACCGCCTTCTGTTGGAAGATCCTGGAAGGCCCATGATGCAAGCTCCATTGGAGCTTGTAGGCCTAGGATCTTCTTCATCAATGGATTCCTTTGCTTCTTGGAAGATAAATGGCAGCGGAATGGAGAAGGAAGAGAGAGAGGAGACGCCACTTCAAGGAGAAGATGAGTCTAGAAGAAGCTCACCACCATAGGAGGCCATGGATAAGAGCTTGGAGGAAGAAGGAGATGAATGAAGGGAGAGAGAGAGAAGAGCACGAAATTTTGTGCTCAAAAGGAGCTCTGAAATCTGAAGTTAATATTCAAATGATCAAAGTTGAAAAAAATGCACACACATGACCTCTATTTATAGCCTAAGTGTCACACAAAATTGGAGGGAAATTCAAATTTCACTTGAATTTGAAATTGAATTTGTGGAGCCAAACTTTGGAGCCAAAATTTCACTAATTATGATTAGTGAATTTTAGTTATGGTTCAGCCCACTAATCCAAGATCAATTCCAAGATTCTCCACTAAGTGTGCTTAGGTGTCATGAGGCATGAAAAGCATGAAGGACATGCACAAAGTGTGACTATATGATGTGGCAATGGGGTGTAGTAAGCAAATGCTCACCTCCCCCTCTAAAATTTAATTGGATTGGGCTTCTACCAATTCAATTAAATTTATTTCCAACCACACACATCAAATATCCACTTAGTGCATGTGAAATTACAAAACTACCCCTAATACAAAAACTAGTCTAGGTGCCCTAAAATACAAGGGCTGAAAAATCCTATATTTCTAGGGTACCCTACCTACATTATGGAGCCCTAAATACAAGGCCCAAAAATAATGAAACCTTAATCTAATATTTACAAAGATAAGCGGGCTCGTACTTAGCCCATGGGCCCGAAATCTACCCTAAGGCTCATAAGAACCCTAGGGCCTTCTCTTGCATCTCTGGCCCAATCTACTTGGAGTTTTTCTATCCAATGCCCTTGCGGAGTAGGATTGCAGCATTCCCTCCCCCTTGAAAAGGATTTGACCTCAAATCCTGAGGTTCTTGATACTCTGGGCTCCTTCCCTTAACACCTGTAAAAAGAACAAAAACATATGTATTAGTGGTGTTTAGTATGTTGAAGTAAGGTAAGGTCTGAAAACTCATTTCCGGGGCATCTTCCCATGAAGGAACATGGTTCCTCACCAACTCAATGAGTGGTGCTACAAGTATAGAAAAATATGGGGCAAACCTTTTGTAAAAGTTTGTTAAGTCTTGGAAGCCCCAAATTTTTCTTACACTTGGTGGAGCGGGCCACTCAGGAATGACCTTTATTCTCTTAGGGTTCATGGGAACCCTTTGATCACAATTTAAAAAATTAAGAAAAGTAAAGCAATAGAACATACCTTTTTCTGTATTTTCATGTTGATTATTCCTACCAAAAAGTATGACAAACCTAAGGTGTCCCATATGTGTGCCTAAGTTTGTATTGAAACTAAAAATGAGAACAAACCTACCTAATGAGTCCCTATGTACACAAATCATGAAGATGTTGGGTGCATGAGTAATTTTACAAAAGAGTGTTGCACCACCCAAAGCATTCATCACACCACCTATTTTAGGGATTTGGTGCCTAATAATACCTATTTTGGGCACCAACAAAGCACAAGGATTTAATCTCTTGCGAACCAAACCCTCATCCAACAACTCCTTTACTTGAGGAATAAACTCAAGCCTAAGAGATGTGGCAATGCTAACAAGTGTCTTTTTACAAAGGAGAAAATGTGGAGGTTGTCTAAGAAGGGAAATTTCTTTAATATTTGTCTTTATTTCAAAATGTCTTTCCTTCTTAGCTAACCTCTTGGAGGAGACACTTACCTCCTTACACTCCTCCTTAACCATTAAAGGTTGTCCTTCTTCTTGGGGGTAGATCTCTTCACTAGATTCTTCCCCTTTTGCTTCTTCACTTTTACTAGAGGAAGGTGAAGTAGTAGCCTCATCTTGGCTACTATAAATGTCTTGGCCCCTCATAATCATGGTTTTCTTGGTGGGGCATTGAGAAGTAATGTGTCCTCTTCCAAGACATTTAAAGCACTTCATGGAGCTAGTCTTCTCTTGCATACTAGCCTCATCTTGGCTACTATAAATGTCTTGGCCCCTCATAATCATGGTTTTCTTGGTGGGGCATTGAGAAGTAATGTGTCCTCTTCCAAGACATTTAAAGCACTTCATGGAGCTAGTCTTCTCTTGCATACTAGCCTTAAGGGGTTGCTTTTCTATTGTCTTCCCCTTATCATCTTTGGGCTTAGAAGGTCTCACCCCTAAGATTCCTTGACCTTGGTCTTTCTTTGGATAAGAGTGAGAGCCATAAGATTTTGAAGTAGACTTCCTTTTAAGTTGTTGCTCTACCCTTATTTCCCAATCTAAATTGGCCTCTACATTGTCCTTCCCATGGAAGTATGGGAGTTTAATGTTAACCTCTTGAGGCTTTCTTTCATTTTCTCTCCTATGGGAGTGAGGTCTAAGATGTGACCTATGCCTTCCTTCATAATAGTCACGAAGTTCTTCACTTAGGCTCTTGCAAGAGTTATGACTACTATAGGAGACATGTTTTTCTCTTTTCATTTCTTTCATTATTTTTCTTCTTTCTTCCTCTCTTATTTTCTTTCTTTCATCTTGACTTATTTCTTCCACTCTTTTTTTACCTTTTTCTTTTCTCTCTTGTTTTTCTTTCCACAACTTAAGGGATCTCAACTCATCTAATATCTTATACAAGGGGTCCTTAGGAGTAGAACCCTCACCATTAACACTAGATGAATGATAACTTATGTTGGTTCCTAAGTTGTGGTTCTTTCTTGTTGGGGGTTTGAAAACAAAAGGTAAAATAAACTATGGTTGAAACTAGCCAAAATAAACACTAAAAGAGGTGTGAAAGATAAGGTAAAAACTAATTAGTAAAAGGCAAGCTATCTAGGCAGTTTGACAATGGAGGGTAAAGGAAATAAGCTATGAAAATAAGCAAGAAATTAAAGTGCAAGAAATGCAAACTAGGCGGATCCTAAGAGTGTTTGGATGACCTCATTTAAGGTTCCCAACAAAACACTCACTATCCTAAGGGGAAATTGCCTAAAATTATTACACACAAATGGAAGTAGGGTGACCTAGCGGAGGCTCCCAACTTACTTCCAATGAAAGGCCTTTTTGTTACAAAATTTGAAAGCAAAGCAAATTGCCAATTACAAAATTACAAAGAAAAAAGTCCTCAATTGTGGTGGCTATTCTCTCTTTAGTGTTTCACTCAATTTGGAGTGCTTCTTAGTCCAATAGCTCTTAAGGTGGTTGGCCCCTTGCTTCTTGACTCAAATTCTTCAAGATATGGCACCAATCCTCCTTTCCAATTCCCTATATGGAAACTCACAAGCAAGGAAACAAAGAGACAAGCAATAACCAAAGACAAAAAAAAAATGAAATGAAAGCTAAACCAATAGAGTTTTAACAAGACAAATTTCCAAGGATTATTCAACAATTAAAGCAATGAAAAGCACAAAAAGCAAGCTAGGACTCAAAGAGAAACCTAGAATGGCTCTAGAGTAGAGTAGAAAAACTCTAAAAAAAAAGACTCAAGAAACCTCTAGTTTTGGCACTTGTTTTCACAATAATGTTCAATTGAAATTTCAGAACTAGGATTGGTATAAAATATGCACCAATTATAGAACAAATTTTGAGCCAAAACAACAAGCACACTTTCCTTTCACTTTCCTTTTTTTTTTCCTGGACACTGATTTTTCTGCCAACTTGTGAGATTTTTATTATTTTTTTCTTTAATCCAAATCGCTTGATTCTTTTTTTATAATTTTGTTCCAGATGTCTAGAAAATTCAGTAAAAGTTTCAGCTCAAAAAACGTAGTTACCAATTCCCAGTAATTTATACAAGTTCGTATGTTCAAGCTGCCAGCACCAGCGATTTCAGCCTAGAAATCAAGAGTAGTGTTTATGTTGCTTAAGGCTTGGATAGTTACAATTTGTGTTTGCTTATGCTCAATTATCTTGAATAACACAATTAAAGAGAGCTTAAGACTTATTTTTGATTCACAAATCCAGCCACAACTCAGCACCACAACTCAACTTCATCATAGGCATCATGTAGGAAACTTAGAAAGCAAAAAAAAAAGTTCAAGAACAAGACTACTTCTAGGAATTGATTTAGAACATGTTATGAACTAAATAACATGCATGAATTAGACTCAAAATTCAAAAGATAGGCTAAGAATGACAAGAATACATGAACAAATGTATCTATAATTCAATCAACAAAATAAAATTCAACACAAACTTAGAACATAATGTGACAATTACTATGACTAAACATGACTCTAAGACAACATGGATTAAGTGATTTACACTTAGATTTTTGTGTTTTTTTTTTTCTAATCAATATTTTGGAACAAAATTTAGATCTAAAGGTTCAGAACAAGAATATTATGAATGAAAATTGATAGAACCTAAAATCAACACAAAAACAAGATTCAAGAGTAGATCTACAAAATTTGAACCATAGAAATGCAAGAACAAGTGTAGATCTAAGATTTAATCGGTTTATTTTTTTTTTAATCTACTCTAAACAGCACCAAACCACAAGACAATGGAGGATATACATGGAGAATAAGATGAAGAACAATGAATTAAAGAGAATTCACCGAACAAAAAGATAGAGGAAGCAAAAGAACATCACCTAGATGAAGATGCTCTTGATACCACATGATGCAAGCTCCATTGGAGCTTGTAGGCCTAGGATCTTCTTCATCAATGGATTCCTTTGCTTCTTGGAAGATAAATGGCAGCGGAATGGAGAAGGAAGAGAGAGAGGAGACGCCACTTCAAGGAGAAGATGAGTCTAGAAGAAGCTCACCACCATAGGAGGCCATGGATAAGAGCTTGGAGGAAGAAGGAGATGAATGAAGGGAGAGAGAGAGAAGAGCACGAAATTTTGTGCTCAAAAGGAGCTCTGAAATCTGAAGTTAATATTCAAATGATCAAAGTTCAAAAAAATGCACACACATGACCTCTATTTATAGCCTAAGTGTCACACAAAATTGGAGGGAAATTCAAATTTCACTTGAATTTGAAATTGAATTTGTGGAGCCAAACTTTGGAGCCAAAATTTCACTAATTATGATTAGTGAATTTTAGTTATGGTTCAGCCCACTAATCCAAGATCAATTCCAAGATTCTCCACTAAGCGTGCTTAGGTGTCATGAGGCATGAAAAGCATGAAGGACATGCACAAAGTGTGACTATATGATGTGGCAATGGGGTGTAGTAAGCAAATGCTCACCTCCCCCTCTAAAATTTAATTGGATTGGGCTTCTACCAATTCAATTAAATTTATTTCCAACCACACACATCAAATATCCACTTAGTGCATGTGAAATTACAAAACTACCCCTAATACAAAAACTAGTCTAGGTGCCCTAAAATACAAGGGCTGAAAAATCCTATATTTCTAGGGTACCCTACCTACATTATGGAGCCCTAAATACAAGGCCCAAAAATAATGAAACCTTAATCTAATATTTACAAATATAAGCGGGCTCGTACTTAGCCCATGGGCCCGAAATCTACCCTAAGGCTCATAAGAACCCTAGGGCCTTCTCTTGCATCTCTGGCCCAATCTACTTGGAGTTTTTCTATCCAATGCCCTTGCGGAGTAGGATTGCAGCAGCCCATGTGGGCTTGATTGCTATTTGTACCCCCTGTTTACTAAATACACCCCCTCTACCCTTTTTTGCTGATTCTTTTTCCGTAACATTACGAAACTTTACGAATTACGTAACGATACTTGTTTTCTTTCCGTAATGTCACGAAACCTTACGGATTACACAATCATCCCTTCTTTGGCTTCCGGAATGTTACGAAACTTCACGGATTATGCAACAATGCTTCCTTTTGACTTCCGGTATGTCACGGAACTTCACAGATTGCCTAACGATGGGTGCCAAGTACCTCGAAGTGGTCAAACGAGGGTCGCATCCCCACAAACGGATGGTCCCCGGACGAAATTAGGGTATGAAAGTTGCCCCTCTTTACTTGTCTTTTATTGGAGATAAAAGGAAAGTAAAGATAAGACATTAATTTCGTTCGAGCGAAACACCATTTGTCCGGTCAATCTTCCCGCCAGCGGAACCTGCAAAATTTTTGAAAATGGTCAGTACCGAACGACCAACATCATCCTGATACTGCTGAATTCGCTCCTCTTGGTTGACAAAAGGCGCAGAATGACCATAATTTGTCTCTACGCGCCATCGGACACGATCGGGCCTGGATGGAAAGGCGCAGAATGATCATAATTTGTCTCTGCGTGCCATCGGACACGATCGCCTCTGAATGGCAAAAAGGTGTGCGGAATGACCATAATTTGTCTCCGCCCACCACTCGACTCAGTGCCTCTGAATGACAAAGGGCGCAGAATGACCATAATTTGTCTCTGTGCGTTTATCACTCGACTTGCTGCTCCTGAATGACAAAGGGCACAGAATGACCATAATTTTTCTCTGCGCGTTTATCACTCGACTCGCTGCTTCTGAATGACAAAGGGCGCAGAATGATCATAATTTATCTTTGCGTGTTTATCACTCAACTTGCTGCTCCTGAATGACAAAGGGCGCATAATGACCATAATTTGTCTCTGCGCGTTTACCACTCGACTTGCTGCTCCTGAATGACAAAGGGCGCAGAATGACCATAATTTGTCTCTACGCGTTTATCACTCGACTTGCTACTCCTAAATGACAAAGGGCGCAGAATGACCATAATTTGTCTCTGCGCGTTTATCACTCGACTTGCTGCTCCTGAATGACAAAGGGCGCAGAATGACCATAATTTGTCTATACGCGTTTATCACTTGTCGAGTCTTACAGATAGCAAAAGCGTGCGAATGACCATAATTTGTCTCTACGTGCCATCGGACACGATCGCCTCTGGATGACAAAAGACGCAGAATGACCATAATTTGTCTCTGTGTGCCATCGGACACGATTGTGTCTAAATGGCGAAAAGGTGAGCGGAATGATCATAATTTGTCTCCGCATGTCATCGAGCCCGCCGCCTCTAGATGACAAAAGGTGCAGAATGACCATAATTTGTCTCTGCGTGCCATCGGATACGATTGTGTCTGAATGGCGAAAAGGTGAGCGTAATGACCATAATTTGTCTTCGCATGTCACATGACCTCAGGGTCAGTATGACAGAGATTGTGGGGCGGCCAACAAAAGCGAGGCTCTTGCTCCTACGTATCCTCAATGAGGAACTCAGACCTACGTAGTTTTGGATAACTGGGAGACTAAAATAGTCTCGGTGTTTTCTTCACTAAAATGCGAACATGCTTTAGTAAAGAGACAAAACTTCCAACTGATCAGAGCAACATATGCTTTTCGGATGAAAAACAATGTGCTTACCGGGGAAGGAGAGTATGCTGATGAAATCTTCTCATAACCATAACTGAGATTTTGGATGTTAGAATTTCGCTTCTAAATGACCATTTAGAGGAAACACCGGGTTCAACAAAAATAGAAGAAAATCACTCAAAGTGTATCAATCTCACATGGGTAAGTGTTTCATCCTAATTTCGAACCATAGATATGTCATGACTTGATTTTGCAAATCATTTCCTATCAAATCAAAGATTACATGCGTGATCATGGATCCATAGGACTTTTTCTTAGGAATTTTCTTGGTGGGAAATTTGGCTTTGAGTGTTTTTGGCCTTTTCCTTTTTTGTTTTTGTTTAGTGTGAGGCGAACAAGTCATCGACGCACAAGATTTTGGTTGGCAACCAGAGGAAGAGGACCACTTTAGATCGTGGTTTCCTTTCTTTTTTGTTCACTTGGTGACAATTTTGTATTATTCAGATGTTGCCTGGTCTAAAGACCTTTCTGCATATTTCTTCTGTTTTCTTCCGATCCTTGATCGGGAATTTTCTTTCCTTTTTTTTTGGCTTTCTCCCACTCTTTGATTGGGAATTTTCTCCTTTTCTCCTTTTTTTTTCTTTTTTCGTTTTCTTCCGAGAGCAAGGATGGACATTCTCACCCTGGGTCAAGGTTTACAACAAGTTGGGATTTTGGCTCAAGGCTTGTAGAACGGCTGGACATGATATATGTCAGGGTGCGGGTTTGGCCAGCAGTTCAGGGATAAAAGGGATGCCCCACATTATTTCCATGACACACATGCAAAACTAGTCATGCATGCACCCATGTGGACACTCAAGTGTCAAAATTGTTTTGGTCATGTGATGCTAGGGCTCATGATTCATTTTCCCTACTTTAGTCAATCCAGTGTTTCCAAAATATGTTCTTTTATCAATTTGTGCATTCATCCGAGTCTATTTTTGGGCGTTTGGGAAAACTTTCACAGCATTCATCCTTCAAATGTATACACATTTTTTTTTCAAAAACTGGTTATGATCAATGAATTTTTTCAAAGAAAAGTTGGAAGTTATCTCCTTTCACAAGGATGTTGTTTTCTAACTAGACAACTTTTTAATTTCTTTTTCTCTTCCTTCTTTTTCTTTTCTTGCTTGCTCTTTTTTTCTTTTCCTTTTTCTTTTTTAAGTTATTATCATTTATTCATTTTCTCTCCTTTTTTTTCCTTTTTCTCTCTAAAAAGATCGTGCGGACGGGGGCGCACACTACCTACTTACGTCTAACCACAAGGTAAACGAAAAGAACACACGAAATGGTAAGTCGCAAAAAAAACGGTGACGAAATAACTGAGAGCCATAACGCCAAACAAAAAAATAATAACAACAACATTGGTAACCATATAGACAAAAACAGAAAATAGTAATGTTAACAACAATATAGACAATAACAGAAAACGTCAATAGCAAACTAACAGAAAACAGTAATATCAATAAAAAGGTGCGGTGACCTCGGTCACGTGGCTCTGCTTCCTCCCAAGAAACCGAGCAAGTCCGTCATCTCCTCATCCATACGGGCCTCCTCTGCATCGCCGAGGGATCCTGCAGGCGCCTCCCATGCCTGGTGTAGCAACCTACCCTTCGGCGGGAGGGCGACGCGAGACTCGCGGGATGCGTGTTCCACGAAAGGAATACGCGCGGAGTCGCCACCAACGTTTATTTGAGGAAAACGTCGGAAAAACCGGAAAAGACGCGATCTACGAACTTTTTAGTGAAAGGTTCGGGAGTTGTATTTACGCACGGGGAAGGTATTAGCACCCCACACGCCCGTCCCAAGGGACGGCAGCCTTTAATCGAATGTGCAAACATGACTTTGATTTTTTTGTTCCCTTTTATGTTCTTATATCCTTTATACCCTTTTTATATTTTTTCCTTTTTGTGGTCGACAAGGGTGTTTCCCTTTGCTCCTACGTATTCCTCAATTTGGGATGAGAAAATCAGACCTACGTAGTTCTTTCGGAACAAAGTGTTTGGTTAAGTTGTTTTTGTCTTTTTTGCAAAATATGTTTTTATTGAACAAAAGGTCATTTAAGGTGTTGAACCATTAAACGGTCTTTTGATTTTGAAAGGGGAGAAACGTTAAGGCATTGGACCATTAACGATCTCTTGTTTTTGAAAGGAGAGAAACGTTAAGGCATTGGACCATTAACGATCTCTTGTTTTTGAAAGGAGAGAAACGTTAAGGCATTGGACCATTAACGATCTCTTGGGGTGGTCGACAAAAGCGGGGCTTTTGCTCCTACGTATCCTCAATGAGGAACTCAGACCTACGTAGTTCTTGCTTATCAAGTGATTCTTTTTTATTTAAGTGGTGATCATTTTAAAGCGTTGGACTTTAAAAATGATCCATTTTACTTAGTGAGAAATTGAAATGACAAACTTCAAAAGCCTATTTTTGTGGACGAGCTTGACTAGGCGAGTTGATTTTAGCCTTAGTTTCACTTTAGTTATTAATCAATTCGGTTAAGAATGAGAAATCCCAAAGAGAAAACGTCCGATTGATTTTCCGCTTTATTTTACTAAAAAAAGTCTTTTTTGATTATTATATTATTTTTTACCTCTCTTGATTTCCAACGTGGTTACGGCATGACCGAACGGTCGGAATTTATTTTAACCGAAGCTAATGGATAATACAATTCAAACGTTCGGTGGAAATTTATTTTATTTTTAAGTTAAGCGAGAAACGACTTAAGTAAAATGGCTTAAGCACGTCAACAGGGGGTATAAAAAGTAAACAAAACGAGAATAAAAATGCACGAAACACAATGTGGACCACTACGGGTACATAGAATGAATCGAAAAGCTTGGTTCGAGGTACTTACCCGTTGAAGATCGAAGAACGATGAAGAACGAATGAAGAACGTCGAAGAACGGTTCAAACCTTTGCGAGATCCCTCACGGAAAACGTTACGGAAACGTTTCGGAAGCGCCTCGGCTAAGATTTTCTTCGCGGAAACAATTTTTCCAAGCAAATTCGAAAGAGAGAGAAGTGCCTAAGGGGCTGGGATCCTTTTCTTCTTCATTTTCTCCCCTATTTATAGCAAAATAGGGGAGATGCTTGCCGCCCAGCTCGCCCAGGCGAGCAGGGTTGCTTCCTCCAGAAGCAACCGCCTTCTGGAGGAATCTTCTGGAGGGCCCAAATGGGCCTGGGTGCTATTTGCACCCCCATTTTTACTAAGTTCACCCCCTCTGCTGTTTTTTGGTGATTCTTTTTTCGTAAAGTTACGGAAATTTACGAATTTCGTAACGATACTTGTTTTCTTTCCGTAATTGTTACGGAACCTTGCGGATTACATAATCATCCCCTTTTTGACTTACGGAATGTTACGGAACCTCACTTAATTATGCAACGACGCTTCCTTTTGATTTCCGGTGTGTCACGGAAACTTACGGATTGTGCATCAATATTTTTTTGGTTTTCCGGCATGTCCTGAAATTTCACAAATTGCCTAATGATGGGTGCCAAGCACCTCACGAGGACCAAAGAATGGTCGCACGTCATCGAGCAAAGGTCCCCGGACGAAATTAGGGTATGACAGTTGCCCCTCTTTACTTGTCTTTTATCGGAGATAAAAGAAAAGTAAAGATAAGACACTAATTTCGCTTCTCTCGACTTGGCGAGAGTCGCGGGTGACCATAAAATCTCCACATGCAGATGACTTGTTGTTCCCAGAATTTCACAAATTGCCTAATGATGGGTGCCAAGCACCTCACAAGGACCAAAGAATGGTCACATGTCATCAAGCAAAGGTCCCCGAAAATCAGTGTATGACACTAATTTCGCTCCTCTCGGTTGACGAGAGTCGCGGGCGACCATGAAATTTCCGCATGTAAATGACTTTGTTGTTCCCGGAGGAACAAAAGGTGCAGAAGACTGTGTCAGCCCCTGCATGCTATCAAGCGTTCTGTCTTACAGATAGCAAAAGAATGGGTGCGAATAACCATAAGGTATCTCCGCGTATCATGCGTGCAGAATGACCAAACTTGGTTTCTGCGTGCCATCGGACACGACTGTGTCTGAATGGCAAAGGGGTGCGGATAACCGTAAGGTATCTCCGCGTATCACGTGTGCAGAATGACCAAACTTGGTCTCTGCTTGCCATCGGACACAACTGTGTCTGCCTAGCAAAGGGGTGCGGATAACCGTAAGGTATCTCCGCGTATCATGTGTGCAGAATGACCAAACTTGGTCTCTGCTTGCCATCGGACACAACTGTGTCTGCCTAGCAAAGGGGTGCGGATAACCGTAAGGTATCTCCGCGTATCATGTGTGCAGAATGACCAAACTTGGTCTCTGCTTGCCATCGGACACAACTGTGTCTGCCTAGCAAAGGGGTGCGGATAACCGTAAGGTATCTCCGCGTATCATGTGTGCAGAATGACCAAACTTGGTCTCTGCTTGCCATCGGACACAACTGTGTCTGCCTAGCAAAGGGGTGCGGATAACCGTAAGGTATCTCCGCGTATCATGTGTGCAGAATGACCAAACTTGGTCTCTGCTTGCCATCGGACACAACTGTGTCTGCCTAGCAAAGGGGTGCGGATAACCGTAAGGTATCTCCGCGTATCATGTGTGCAGAATGACCAAACTTGGTCTCTGCTTGCCATCGGACACAACTGTGTCTGCCTAGCAAAGGGGTGCGGATAACCGTAAGGTATCTCCGCGTATCATGTGTGCAGAATGACCAAACTTGGTCTCTGCTTGCCATCGGACACAACTGTGTCTGCCTAGCAAAGGGGTGCGGATAACCGTAAGGTATCTCCGCGTATCATGTGTGCAGAATGACCAAACTTGGTCTCTGCTTGCCATCGGACACAACTGTGTCTGCCTAGCAAAGGGGTGCGGATAACCGTAAGGTATCTCCGCGTATCATGTGTGCAGAATGACCAAACTTGGTCTCTGCTTGCCATCGGACACAACTGTGTCTGCCTAGCAAAGGGGTGCGGATAACCGTAAGGTATCTCCGCGTATCATGTGTGCAGAATGACCAAACTTGGTCTCTGCTTGCCATCGGACACAACTGTGTCTGCCTAGCAAAGGGGTGCGGATAACCGTAAGGTATCTCCGCGTATCATGTGTGCAGAATGACCAAACTTGGTCTCTGCTTGCCATCGGACACAACTGTGTCTGCCTAGCAAAGGGGTGCGGATAACCGTAAGGTATCTCCGCGTATCATGTGTGCAGAATGACCAAACTTGGTCTCTGCTTGCCATCGGACACAACTGTGTCTGCCTAGCAAAGGGGTGCGGATAACCGTAAGGTGTCTCCGCGGGCTACCGGCTCTTGAGTTATGGCAACAAAAGGCGGTGTGGTCGACAAAAGCGAGGCTCTTGCTCCTACGTATCCTCCAATGAGGAACTCAGACCTACGTAGTTCTGGATAACTTGTGAGACTTGAAAAAGTCTCGGTGTTTTCTCCACTAAAATGCAAACATGCTTTAGCAAAGAGACAAATATTCCAACTGATTTAGAGCAGCATATGCCCTCTTTTTTTTTTTTTTTTTTTTTTTTTTTTTTTGAGTGAAAAACAATGCGTCTACCGGGGAAGGAGAGTCTGCTGATGAAATCTCCCATAACCATAAATGAGATTTTGGATGTTAGCATTTCGTTTCTAAATGACCATTTAGAGGAAACACTGGGTTCGACAAAAATAGAAGAAATCTACTCAAAGTGTATCAATCTCGCACAGGTAAGTGTTTCAAAATAGAAGAAATCTACTCAAAGTGTATCAATCTCGCACAGGTAAGTGTTTCATCCTAATTCCGAACCATAGATATGTCATGACTTGACTTTGCAAATTATTTCCTATCAAATCAAAAATTACATGCGTGATCATGGATCAAATAGGACCTCCCTTGGGAATGGGTTCTTTTGGGGAGTTTTTCGGCTTTTGTGTGTTTTTGGCTTTTGATTTTTCTGGCTTTTTTCTTTTTCTGTTTTTGTTTAGTGCGGGGCGAGAAAAAAGGTCGCTAGCGCACGGGATTTTGGTTGGTAATTAAAGGGAGAAGACCATTTTAGGTCGTGGTTCCCTTTCCTTCTTTTTTTGTTCATTTGGTGACAATTCTGTACTGTTCAGATATTGTCTGGTCCAAAGACCTCTCTGCACATTTCTTCTGGTTTCTTTGACCAGGAGCTTCCTTCTTTTTTACTTTCTCCCATTCTTTGGTTGGGAATTTTCTTTCTTTTCTTTTTTCTTTCTCCCACTCTTTGATTGGGAATTTCCTTTCTTTTCTTTTTTCTCTTTCTCCCACTCTTTGATTGGGAATTTCCTTTCCTTCCTTTTTTGCTTTCTCTTTGATTGGGAATTTCCTTTCCTTCCTTTTTTTTTTTTGCTTCCGAGGGTAAGGTTTATGGTGAGTCAGGATTTTGGCTCAAGGCTTGTAGAATGGCTAGACATGATACATGTCAGGGTTTGGTTTGGTTCAAGGATAAAAAGGGATGCCCCACATTATTTTCATGACACAAATGCAAAAATGATGATTTGGAAATTTTATGCAAAACTGGTCATGCATGCACCTATGTGGACACTCAAGTGTCAAATTTTTATGGTCATGTGATTCTAGGGCTCAGGATTCATTTCCTCTATTTTAGTCAACCCAATGTTTCCAAAATATGTTCTTTTATCAATTTGTGCATTCATCCGAGTCCATTTTGGGCGTCTGGGAAAATCTTCACAGCATTCACCCTTCAGGTGTATACACATTTTTTCAAAAACTAGTTATGATCAGTGAATTTTTTTCAAAGAAAAGTTGGAAGTCATCTCTTTTCAAAAGCATGTTGGTTTTTCAGCTTGACAACTTATTTTCCTTTTTTCTCCTTTTTTTTTTTTTTTTTTCATTATCATTTGTTTATTTCTTTTTCTTGTTTGTTTTTTTTTCTTTTTTTCTTTTTTTTTTTCATGAGGTATTTTGCTACCTAAACATGTGCATATTTTTGTGAGGTATTTTTGCTATATACATGCATATCCAAGGTATCTTGCTACCTAAACATACATATATATGTTTTGGGAGGTATCTTTTTGCTATATACATGCATATCTAAGGTATCTCTCTACCTAAACATACATATATACATTTTGTGAAGTGTGTTTTTGTTTACATACATGCATATCTAAGGTATCTTTCTACCTAAGCATACATATATATATTTTGTGAAGTATTTTTGTGTTACATACATGCATATCTAAGGTATCTTTCTACCTAAACATACATATATATATTTTGTAAGGTATGACTACCTTTCGAGCTTGTGCTCGTTTTATTTAAATCCCCAGGATCATGAGCAACTAGGTGCGTCCTACTATATAAAAAGTGATCAAATAACAAGCATAGATTCAAAAGGTACTAGGTTGCCTCCTAGAAGCGCTTCTTTAACGTCTTTAGCTGGACGCCTTATGACTTGTCGGTCACTGACCTAGTACTTTGCTTACCTTTGGCTTTGGACTTGGTAGCCTATGGGTCGGCCATGTGTCGTAGGCAACGCTCTAACCTTTTTATGGATGAGCTGAGGTGAACTTTAGTGGTGATGGCGGTGCGTCTATTGCCCGCTACCGTCCATCCCAATGCTGCTGTAGTGTCTCGCCCTGCGCCTGCCTGGGGGCGCAACACTTCTAGATGAAAACTCGATTGGTAGGGGGCCTGATGACCCTGCTGGGGGCAACAGGCACTCCCTTGAACTGATAGAGACCCGTGATTAGAGCTTTGACAATTCCAAGACCCTGTTGGACTTCTTCGGGTTCACTGGGTGTCTTGCAGGCGCAATCCCTGCAAACAATAGATGAAATCAGAAATCAGTTGAGCGATGTGCATACTTACCTATGATGACGTGACCTTGTCGGGGGGGTACGGGCACCCTGTAGGACTGATAGAGGCCCGTAACCAGAGCTGGAAACCCCAGGGCCCTGTTGGACTTTTCCGGGTCCACTGGATGTCTTGTGGGTGCGATCCCTGCAAACAATAGATGGTATCAGAAATCAGTTGAACTAAATGCATACTTACCCATGTCGGGACGACACAGACCAACCGATACTTTTGCAGGGGGAGATTGGCGTTGCGGTCGCTGGGCAGAATGTTGCTAAGTAGCAATGTCATCTATATCTGTGTAAGAGTGGTCGTGTTGGTGCGCATGATCCGCACTCGTCTCTTTGCAGCGGCACGGGTGAAATCTTGCCCCGGTATGCATAGTAGCTGTGTAATAGCCTCCCTCTCTGGTTGTGCTCGCACAGTTGGCCCTCCTCCAATATCAGGGGGTGGCCCAGGAACCGTTAAAAGGAAACTACTGGCCCCTTAATCGGAAGTGCAAGTCTCGGTTAAGCATTTAAGGACAAAGGACCTTAAATTATCTTAAGGTGTGGATATGGAGACCACTGAAAGTGAGGACGCATAGTCCTCTAAAGGCGAGGGCGTGTAGCCCTCTGAAGTTCAAGACGTGTCGCCTTTCGAAGGCGAGGGAGTGTAGTCCTATGATGGCAAGGACGTGCAATCCTCTAAAGGTGAGGGCATGCCCCCCTTTGAAAATGGGGAACATGTAGTCCTCTGATGGCGAGGACGTGTAGTCCTCTAAAGGTGAGGACGTGTAGTCCTCTGAAGGTGAGGGCGTGTAGCCCTACAAAGGTGAAGGCACATGACCCTTTGACGGCGAGGACGTGTAGTCCTCTGAAGTTGAAGGTACATGACCCTTTGAAGGCGAGGACGTGTAGTCCTCTGAAGGTGAAGGTAACTAGTACCCAAGGTGAGGGCGTGTAGCCCTCTCAAGGCGAGGACTTATAGTCCTCTGGAGGTAAGGGCGTGCAGCCCTCTGATGGTGAGGACGTGTAGTCCTTTCAAGGCGAGGACGTGTAGTCCTCTCAACGGCGAGGGTAACTAGTACCCAAGATGAGGGCGTGCAGCCCTCTCAAGGCGAGGACATGTAGTCCTCTGGAGGTGAGGGCGTGCAGCCCTCTGATGGTGAGGACGTGTAGTCCTCTCAAGGCGAGGACGTGTAGTCCTCTCAACGGGGAGGGTAACTAGTACCCAAGGTGAGGGCGTGCAGCCCTCTCAAGGCGAGGACATGTAGTCCTCTGGAGGTGAGGGCGTGCAGCCCTCTGATGGTGAGGACGTGTAGTCCTCTCAAGGCGAGGACGTGTAGTCCTCTCAACGGTGAGGGTAACTGGTACCCAAGGTGAGGGCGTGTAGCCCTCTCAAGGCGAGGACATGTAGTCCTCTAGAGGTGAGGGCGTGCAGCCCTCTGATGGTGAGGACGTGTAGTCCTCTCAAGGCGAGGACGTGTAGTCCTCTCAACGGTGAGGGTAACTAGTACCCAAGGTGAGGGCGTGTAGCCCTCTCAAGGCGAGGACGTGTAGTCCTCTGGAGGTGAGGGCGTGCAGCCCTCTCAAGGCGAGGACGCGTAGTCCTCTCAACGGTGAGGGTAACTAGTACCCAAGGTGAGGGCGTGCAGCCCTCTCAAGGCGAGGACATGTAGTCCTCTGGAGGTGAGGGCGTGCAGCCCTCTGATGGTGAGGACGTGTAGTCCTCTCAAGGCGAGGACGTGTAGTCCTCTCAACGGTGAGGGTAACTAGTACCCAAGGTGAGGGCGTGCAGCCCTCTCAAGGCGAGGACATGTAGTCCTCTGGAGGTGAGGGCGTGCAGCCCTCTGATGGTGAGGACGTGTAGTCCTCTCAAGGCGAGGACGTGTAGTCCTCTCAACGGGGAGGGTAACTAGTACCCAAGGTGAGGGCGTGCAGCCCTCTCAAGGCGAGGACATGTAGTCCTCTGATGGCGAGGGCGTGTAGCCCTCTGAAGTTGAGGACATGCAGTCCTCTGATGGCGAGGACATGTAGTCCTCTCAAGGTGATAGGTACAAGTACCCAAGGGTCCACCCTTATGAGAAAGCAAGAGATCGACTCATCGAGAGGGCCGGTCATCCCAAATCCACAAGATTTGGACATTAGATGTAGGAAAACTATGCAGTTAACATGATCTTTAGGGATGCAGATGCATGCAACCTTTGTCGTGAAACTTGGTAAATGCGGACTTCATATGAAACAATGCAATGTAATGGAAAGTTGTACAATGTTCATGACATTCTTTCCCTATTTTGTGATTTTGATTTTGATTTAATTTTTTTGGAAAACACAGATTGACTGTCCTTTTGAAAGAGGTGATAATTCATGCAACCTCATCCTATCCTTTTTTGCAAATCTCTCCGGGAACTTCCTCAGAGTGTGTGTCCTGTTTGATTTAGTCACTTGATCATTTTGGAGTGACGGCAATGGAGTCGTTTGATGTTTGATCAATCCATTGAAATCCTAGGGTTTGTCCCCCCTTTTCTTTTAAAAACATCAACAGGTGAGAACTTTTGATCTGCCCCTATGTTCGCTTGAGGCTCATGCACGATGCCCCTCATTGCCCCAGTGTAAGGCTTTGAGGTACCAATCGTTGTCTTTCGTCATGACCTTGTAGGAGGGAACCTATTGGGTGAGAACTTCTAATCTGCCCCTAGGTTCGCTTGAGGTTTTTGCATGGTGTCTTTCGTTGCCCCAGTGTAGGGCTTAGAGGTACCAAGTGTTGTCTTGTTTTCACGACCTCGTAGTGAGGAAGAATGAAAGAAGCAGTTGATTCTTGCAAAAAGAATTTTCCAAGGACGAGAAATAGTTGAAGGATTTTTTTTTAGTTGATGGATTAAGTCAAATGACTCCTATGTAAAAGCAAGATGTTTTGATGTTTTGATGATGCCAAAGGATCAAGTGCTTCCAAGTTTTAAGACAAGAATCCAAGAAAATCAAGATATATGATCAAGTTGATCTCTAGAATCTTAGGAAGAAGTTTCCAAATTGAAGAAGCAAAAGGTTTGACCAAGGAATTCTATCCTTTCAAATTGAGATTTGCTCTCTGGTAATCGATTACTAGCAGTTTGAAAATGTTTTAATTCAAATTTTTAAAACCTGTAATCGATTACATAAGTCTTGTAATTGATTACCAGAGGGGATTTTCAGAAAATAATTTCCAAGAGACATATCTATTCAAATGTTTTATGAATGGCCATTCAAATGTTTTAAAGAGAGTTTTCATTGCCCAAACAGTTTTATCCTCTCGAAAGATCAAGAGTTTTTCTGAACTGAAATGTCTTATCCTCTCAAAAAAGATTCCTTGGTCAACCACTTGCTTATTCAATAAGGAATTTTTGATTGATCTTCATTTTACAATCTACCTCTTTTACGAGAGACCTCTTCTTCTCTTCTTCTTATTTCTGAAAAGGGATTAAGAGACCGTGGGTCTCTTGTTGTAGAGGATTCCTGAACACAAGGGAAGGGTTATCCCTGTGTGCATTGTTAATCCGAAAAAAGAGATTGATAGTTCAATTGGGGAATAGTCTTTGCATCTTAATTCAACCCCCCTTTTTCTTAAGGTAACTGAGGCCATTTGTCCCACATCCTATTCTTGATAACTCACTTCTCTCTAAAAAGACAAAATGAGGTCACATGAACGTCTATATTTTTACTTGAAAACACAGTCAATCAAATGCCTTTTTATTTTTTTATTTTGAAACTTATTTTTTTATTTTGAAACTTATTTGTTTTGAACTTTGCTCGTTGTTTTACGGCACCCCCCACCAACGTGCAAGATGAGTAATCTCTGATTGAACGGTCTTGGAAGTCAACACTCAGGAGCGCAGGTTGCTTGAGCAAACAGACCAATGGCTTACACTCACATTCCGGTGGAAGTTGAATAAGCAAAGATGTGTTCGTGAGAGGATGTCCATTTTATCTTTTAACATTGTAACTGTGGTTTATGGCATAAACTTGAAAATCCTGATGAGTCATTAGGGACACCTAACAACAGCTTTCAAAATTGCCCCATGTGTGGCATCTCTTGTCAATGTCAGGATTTACACGCAATTCTCCTCAAATTTCAGCCAGCCCGCATCAATTAGACCTTGCACCTTACGCTTCAGAGCCCTACAATGCTCAATGGAATGCCGTAGGGCTCCTCCACACGTTGCGTTCGAGTCGTATCCTCAGAAAAGTGGAGGTTGATGAACCTTGGCTAGGGTTATGGCTACCATTGAATTATCAAGTAGATATGAGAGCAAGTCAGCATAGGACACTGGAATTGGGGTGAATTCTACAGGCTTTCTCGCTGCAAAATTCACTTCTTGGTTGGTGTTTTTGGTTTGTGCTAAAGGTGGTGTTCGTCATTGGAAGTGCGGTAGACAGACTTTGTGGTAGATTTAGGAACGGCCTTTGTGGATACCTGGGTGGTGGGTAAGGAGAAGGTTTGTTATTGGCTGAGTAAAGATATTGTTGGGTTGGTGGGAAACTTGGTCGTACAGGAATGGCAGTCACAACATGGGTTTCTCCCTTATCCTCACCCTCTTTATTTGCCCCAGTTTTCTCAGTCGTCCTAGTAGGATGATCAAATTTGCCTCTTTTCGGACCCACATTGATCCTTTCACTGGCGAAGACCAAATCCGCAAAGCTTTTGAGAGTGCGTAACCCACTATCTTTTCATAGTAGAGTACCGATAATGTGTCTACCATCACGATTATCGTCTCCCTTTTTGCACATGTTTTGTAGTTGCATCCTATCCGGAACCATATCAGAATAGTACTGATACTGCCTAACGAAGGCAACCATTAGGTCCTTCCAAGAATGGACTCGGGAAGGTTCCAAGTTAGTGTACCAGGTAACAGCTACCCCAGTAAGACTTTCTTGGAAGGAATGTATCAGCAATTCCTCATCTTTTGCGTATTCCCCCATCTTCTGACAATACATCTTTAGATGGTTCTTGGGACAAGTAGTCCCCTTGTACTTGTCAAAGTCCTACACCTTGAACTTTGGGAGGGGTGATGATATTGGGTACTAGGAACAACTCTTGTAGGTTAGCAAAGGCATAATCTTCACCTCCTTCAATGGCCCTGAGCCTCTCCTCTAGATGATCCAACTTTCCCATTCCTGCCATAGTCATGAGGGTTTTTAACCGCTGTGGAACGTGAGGGTTGTGGTTGTGGAAGATATTGAGGGCCCTCCAAAGTGTTTTGCAGGGGTATACCACCAACTGCTTGTCCTTCAGCAGCATATCCGAGGCAAGGCTCGAAGTTGGCTAGATCGTGGTGGGGAATTTCATGTGTCTCCTCCATGGGTCGAGAGACATGTGCATGATCAGATTGAGGTTGTTGGCTTTTATTGAGATTTTCATTGAGAGTGTATGCCACATTGGGTGGTGTATAGTTGGGAGGCAAGCCATATGATGGGAAGGCGTGCTCGTTTTGAATTTGCACATCATGGGGTCATCCGTACTTCCCAAATCTCTGCCTACCATATTTGAGGTTGGATGATTCATTTGGTTGATGCCGGATGGGGACATCAGGTTCACCTTAGCAACAACGCTGGTAGCGGCAGTTGCAACCGCATTGGCTTCCATTATCTTCTTCACGCTCATCATGGCCTCCATCATTGTGGCCATTTTCTCTTTAATGGCCTCCATGTCGGCCTTCATCTTCTCTTGTATCTCCTCTACTTCACCCATTACTCTAGCTCTAGCACAAGTTCGGTGAAGACGCCATAAAGCATGTTTTTTTTCTTTTTGATAAGGATGATTAAGATCATTTTTATTTTATTTTATTTATTTATTTATTTTTATTTTCTTTTTCAAGGAAAGAATGCAATGAGCAATGCAACCAATGAAAAGCATGGATGTATGCGAATGATGTGCAGTTGAAGTATTGCGAATTTTTACGCAGGATATGGGGTTGAATCAATTTAGATTTTCAACATGATCCATGACATCTTTGTCAAGGTGAAACTGGAAGTAACAAGGACATCAACAATCCTAAATATGTTTGGCAGTAGATGAAGCAGTGATGTGACTCGATTCATCTTTTGCCCCAATTTTGCAAGACGGTTACTTCCATATTTCAACTTGACTTGATGAACCTTTTTGTAAAAGCATGAGCTTGGTTCAACCCCATAATCCAAGGAATGGCAATTCTGATCGCCAATACTTCAACAACATCTCATAGGGATGAATGACTCGGGCATACTTTAAGCTATGCATGGAAAGTGTAATTATGAAATTGAGATGCCCGAAGAAACACCATTTCCTAGTTAACCATGCATTAGGTACCATGTTCAATTATTTTGTTTTGTTGTTGTGTGTTTTTTTTTTTTTTTTTAGAAATGGGTTTATGATCCCAACATGGTTGGCTCATGGTGCCTAACACATGCAACTAAGAATGTAGTGTGAAGTTTCACGCTTCCCCTTTTTTGTTTTGTTTTGTAGAGGAAAACGCAAGGATGAGCAAACATGAAAACAAATGGTATGCAATTTTGCAGATCAAAAAGTTTGTTGAACGCATATGCATGACGATGCCATGACTCATGCAAAATGTGAGGCTGTAATATGATAACAGACAAATGTAGGAACGATATGTTCATTATGATGTTATGAAGAGATGCTTATGCGATGCATGATATGAATGCATTTTACGGACACGAGAGCCCGGAAAATTATCTCTTCTTACTTGCGCATTTGGGGGCGCAGTGCCCCATGTGTACAATTAAGAAGGTGATATGGACCTTCCGGTTTCCTGTGACAAAGGACGAGACCAACATACAATGCATGCTAGAGATAAAATGTGGGAGTGACTTGATTCGCACCGATTTTTGGAGTAAAAACGTGAGATAAACTCATTTTTTTTTTTTTTTCAAAAAGTTATAACTAGTCAAGATCTGAGCGACAATACAAACTTCCTAGCGGTTTCTAATCATATGGTCCATTAAGTCTATCATATGTTGACAATAGCTGAGAAGTCCGTGGATCTTCTTGGGGGCGGAGTAGGTGTCCGCCATTGCTTTGGCCTTGGCTAGCAATCGGGGAAGTTCTTGACTCCTGTTCAAAGTAAGAGCAAATCGGTCCGTCCACATTGTTGCCTCTTGGTGCCATGAATCAATTACCCTCTCCCTTGCTTCGCTTTCTGCTGATATCTTGGCGTACTCATCCTCTAGCCTTTGCTCGTGAGTCGCCGCTAGATTTAGCTTCTCTTTGCACTCATCGATGACGGCCCGCATATTCCCTTCAGTCTCGCTTAACTGTTGGGACAAATTTCTTTTCGACCTAAGGCAAGCCTTTAGCTCGTCCTTCAAGATCATGCCTTTGACCCGTGATGATTCCTTTCACCTCTTTGGAGCTTGAGCTCACTATTGCTGCCCTATAAAGCCCCTCAAAACTTTGCTCTGGTCATGTTCTTCCTTTCGGGCCTTCTTGGTTTCTCGTTCCAAGGCTTCAGCGGTGGCCATATTGACGTCCCTTAGTTCATCATACTCTTTTCAGACTTTGATGGCTATGGACTTGAACTTCTCTTCGACTACCCGGGCTCTTTCAAGCTCTGCCTTTAGGGCTTGTACCTCATCACTTTCTTCCGAAGCTTTAACCTCATCGTCTCTCACAGTCTTTAGATTTGGGAGCCAATCCAATCCTTGTGTCCGGACTCTCAGCCACTTATGATAGCCGCCGATGCTCCCATTACTGCTTCCCCTAAGCTCTTTGTCCTTTCTTCACGCCGCATCCCATGCCTTGCGAACTCCTTGGAGTACCCTCGCGTTGTGGTCACTAAAACCTCGTGCGATGAAAGGCGTGATGCTTTCGTCTGATGGCACTCCTCTCATGGGACATCCTTCGCATGAAGATTGAATCCTGATTCTTCCTTCCTTCTAGCGAGGGAACCATTTAACAAACGCCCCTCCATGCTAGCCAAGAGTTGGTCCCAATTCGTCTTTCTTTTTCGACGCACGAGCGGTGACCTTGTAGCAGATAGACGGGCCTACCTTCTTAGAGAAAAAGGTGTGAAACCAGCCCCACATAGAGAGCTGGAGTACAGCAAACAATCCTTGCATTGCTTTCTTCACATCTTCGGTCGAAGGTGTCATATAGGTCGGCTAGCATAGCGACAACCGGACTTTCCTTGTGGTTTATGATAGGCAAGAAAAACGTCGATCGCTTCCAGGTCCACCAACCCATCCACATTTGGAAAGAGGACTCCCTCGAAAATCAACAGTGTGAGAATATCTATGAATGGGGTCCACTCGCCTTTATCTGCCAAGATTCTTGCTTTTACCTCCAAATATTTTCTCGGTATTCCGACCACCCCATTTTCGACTTGCCTTTGGCGGTCTAATTCCTGCGCCGAGATTTGGACTTTTTTAGAAATTCTGGCCAATGAGGATAGAACCCTGAGAAGAGGTATGGTTTCCTTCCCCCTAGAGGACATCCTAGGATCTCTTCAAATTCTTCCACCATTGGTGATAGCTAGAAGTCCCCAAAGATGAAGCACCTCAACGGCTGATCATAATACTGGGCGAGGGAGGCAATTGGTTCCATGGAGACTTCTACCCTAGCTAGGTCCCAAATGCTTACCATAGGCTTTGCGGAAGGCTTGCCGTTGAAGTTGACCCATTAATTGCCCCAACTCTCGTAAACTGGTGACCTCTAAGCTCTTGATTTTGACTTGATAGAACCTCTTTTTAAGCGAAGGCTTTTGACTTGATCCCATGTTTTACTAAAGTGAAATAAAATCTAGTGCGAAACAAAACTCCTACATCTATCATGGGTGGAATGGATGAATGCATGAAGAAATGCATATGACACAGATGCAATTTACGAATACGGGAGCCCGAGAAATTGTTTCCTTCTTGGATACAACGTTTGGGCAGCAAAATGCCCCAACGCACGTTTTTAAGAAGGCGACACGGACCCTCCGTTGGTTTGTTTACAGTAGGGATCAAGACAGAACCCATATGCAATGCCCGTGCAAAAGACACAATGCGGGAATGTACACAGTATGACAATATTTACTGAACATAAGCAAAAGGGTATATGATACTCATGCATGGCAGTGTGAAAAATGGCACGCAGCGTGTTTGCTTCGTGCCCCTATTTAAGGGACCTATAAGGGAGAGAACTAACTAGGCTTTTAGCAATAATCCCCAAGGTAGTTATATCTCTCTTGATGGTTTCTAGAGGTATCATCCCCTTTGAAGAACATATTGTAGCAGTAGGGACTACTAGCAACAATAGGTTTTCAAAGAGAAAAGCTCTA
Source organism: Glycine max (assembly GCF_000004515.6). Lineage (NCBI taxonomy): Eukaryota > Viridiplantae > Streptophyta > Magnoliopsida > Fabales > Fabaceae > Glycine > Glycine max. The sequence continues at coordinate 11,614,657 of NC_038249.2, read as the reverse complement.
GATGAGGGTTCACTGTAATCAAGCAAGTCGGAGACCTAGCATGATCACAGATTCACCTCCACTCCTTATGCTCCCATGAACCCGGGTATAGGGCCGTTTTTCACTCACAGTGTGTGCAAATAGTGTTGGTGTTTGTGTGCATCAAATGAATAAATATTTACCTCATGCATACATTCTAAAACACATTAAAAGCAACAAATAGTTTATATACACAAGAACATAAGACAAATAAAGGGAAACCAACAAAGGAGAAAGTCATGATAAAACATTGCACAAGATTAAATGGCCTAACTCTCTAAAAATAGTCCCCAGTGGAGTCGCCAACTGTCGCAACCTACCCTTCGGCGGGAGGGCGACGCGAGACTCGCGGGATGCGTGTTCCACGAAAGGAATACGCGCGGAGTCGCCACCAACGTTTATTTGAGGAAAACGTCGGAAAAACCGGAAAAGACGCGATCTACGAACTTTTTAGTGAAAGGTTCGGGAGTTGTATTTACGCACGGGGAAGGTATTAGCACCCCACACGCCCGTCCCAAGGGACGGCTGCCTTTAATCGAATGTGCAAACATGACTTTGATTTTTTTGTTCCCTTTTATGTTCTTATATCCTTTATACCCTTTTTATATTTTTTCCTTTTTGTGGTCGACAAGGGTGTTTCCCTTTGCTCCTACGTATTCCTCAATTTGGGATGAGAAAATCAGACCTACGTAGTTCTTTCGGAACAAAGTGTTTGGTTAAGTTGTTTTTGTCTTTTTTGCAAAATATGTTTTTATTGAACAAAAGGTCATTTAAGGTGTTGAACCATTAAACGGTCTTTTGATTTTGAAAGGGGAGAAACGTTAAGGCATTGGACCATTAACGATCTCTTGTTTTTGAAAGGAGAGAAACGTTAAGGCATTGGACCATTAACGATCTCTTGTTTTTGAAAGGAGAGAAACGTTAAGGCATTGGACCATTAACGATCTCTTGGGGTGGTCGACAAAAGCGGGGCTTTTGCTCCTACGTATCCTCAATGAGGAACTCAGACCTACGTAGTTCTTGCTTATCAAGTGATTCTTTTTTATTTAAGTGGTGATCATTTTAAAGCGTTGGACTTTAAAAATGATCCATTTTACTTAGTGAGAAATTGAAATGACAAACTTCAAAAGCCTATTTTTGTGGACGAGCTTGACTAGGCGAGTTGATTTTAGCCTTAGTTTCACTTTAGTTATTAATCAATTCGGTTAAGAATGAGAAATCCCAAAGAGAAAACGTCCGATTGATTTTTCGCTTTATTTTACTAAAAAAAGTCTTTTTTGATTATTATATTATTTTTTACCTCTCTTGATTTCCAACGTGGTTACGGCATGACCGAACGGTCGGAATTTATTTTAACCGAAGCTAATGGATAATACAATTCAAACGTTCGGTGGAAATTTATTTTATTTTTAAGTTAAGCGAGAAACGACTTAAGTAAAATGGCTTAAGCACGTCAACAGGGGGTATAAAAAGTAAACAAAACGAGAATAAAAATGCACGAAACACAATGTGGACCACTACGGGTACATAGAATGAATCGAAAAGCTTGGTTCGAGGTACTTACCCGTTGAAGATCGAAGAACGATGAAGAACGAATGAAGAACGTCGAAGAACGGTTCAAACCTTTGCGAGATCCCTCACGGAAAACGTTACGGAAACGTTTCGGAAGCGCCTCGGCTTAGATTTTCTTCGCGGAAACAATTTTTCCAAGCAAATTCGAAAGAGAGAGAAGTGCCTAAGGGGCTGGGATCCTTTTCTTCTTCATTTTCTCCCCTATTTATAGCAAAATAGGGGAGATGCTTGCCGCCCAGCTCGCCCAGGCGAGCAGGGTTGCTTCCTCCAGAAGCAACCGCCTTCTGGAGGAATCTTCTGGAGGGCCCAAATGGGCCTGGGTGCTATTTGCACCCCCATTTTTACTAAGTTCACCCCCTCTGCTGTTTTTTGGTGATTCTTTTTTCGTAAAGTTACGGAAATTTACGAATTTCGTAACGATACTTGTTTTCTTTCCGTAATTGTTACGGAACCTTGCGGATTACATAATCATCCCCTTTTTGACTTACGGAATGTTACGGAACCTCACTTAATTATGCAACGACGCTTCCTTTTGATTTCCGGTGTGTCACGGAAACTTACGGATTGTGCATCAATATTTTTTTGGTTTTCCGGCATGTCCTGAAATTTCACAAATTGCCTAATGATGGGTGCCAAGCACCTCACGAGGACCAAAGAATGGTCGCACGTCATCGAGCAAAGGTCCCCGGACGAAATTAGGGTATGACACCTGGGCCTCGGGCCAGTCTCCAGGCCATGCGACCTCAGCCCCAAACTGCTCTGAAGTAGGGCACGCAAAAGGAGCGAAACCCTGCCCCTGTTGACTGAGGCTGAGCTGGTAGAGACACTCATGTATCTGCACCTGCCCCATGTGGTTGGCCGCCTACTGGCGAACCAAGTGTTGTAGATAACACTCCATGCCTAGTGATCCAGCGGGATCGGCCTGATGAGGTGGTGGCGGTGCGTCTGCGGCCTGAGGTGCATCACCCTGCGCCTGCCTAGGCGTGTAATACTTCTCGATGAAGGCCCGGGTGATCGGCGGTCGGATCACCTTACTGGGGGTGACGGGAACCCCGAATGACTGGCAGAGGCCCGTGATCAATGCTAGAAACCCCAGGGCCCTGTTAGACTTATCCGGGTCTAGAGGGTGCCTGGTGGGTGGCATACCTGCAAACAAATAGATGGCGTCAACGATCACCTGGGCCACGTGGACGCTCATCCGTGTCAGGATGGCATACACCAACTGATACTTCGGCAGAGGGAGATCGGAGTTATGATCGCTAGGCAAGACATTGCTAAGCAGCAATGTCATCCACGTCTGGGTCAAGGTGGTCATGTTGGTGCGCATGATCCGCACCCGCCTCCCGGCAGCGGTCCGGGCGAAATCCTGCCCCGGTGTGCATAACAGCTGGACAATGGCCTCCTCGTCGAACTCGTCGGCCCTGTTCCTCCTCTGGCTGAACTTGCACTCCTGGCCTTCCTCCAACACTAGTGGGTCACCCAGGAACTGGCTGAGGGCATCTGCGTCAAAGGGAATCCACTGACCCCTCACCCATGAACGCATGTCTCGCACTCCCTCCTCTGTGGGACAAGCATTAGCATAAAACTCCAGGACTACCTCATGGTCAAACTTAGCCATGGGAGTCACCAGCGACATCCAATGTCAGCGAGCTATCTCCTCCTGAAAATTTGTGTACTCATCCTCCCTGAGCTGGACGCGCCTCTCTCTGTGGAACGACCATCCTTTGATGGCCTCGAAGCACTGCTGGTGCTCGGCGCTCTGGAAACGGTGGCTATCAAACTCGGGGCGGCACTGGTCCCTTCATCCGCGGCGTCTCTCCTAGACCTCTTCGCGGAAAGCTTTTTCAAAGCCATTTCCTGCAAGGAGAAACATTTGGAAAGTTAATTTACAAGGAAATGCTATTTTAAAGCAAAAACAACATACTAATCTTTTCGACTTAGAACAAACTTGCACGCACATTTCCCTGAAGAAGAGCATTTATGAACGTGCATACGCGCAAAATATCCTGCTATCTATATCAATATACAAGGATATTCAAAACATTCTAGCTACTTATATCCCACACATATTCTTTTGAAAAGAATTCATATATGCATGCTCAAGGTATTGTGCCAAAATCACATATGTCCGTATTCAAAGTATTTTGCTACCAAAAATTACGTACGCACATTCAAGGTATCTTACTACTTAAATTAACATACAAATTAATACAGGTTTCTTGTTGTTTCATTCACATTTATTTATACATATATGCATATTTTGAGAGCCAATTTCATGTTATGCACACACTTGCATTTATTTGAAAAGGAATTTTCATGCCATCTATCTACACTTTGAAAGGCAATTCCACATCATATGTTCATTTTGGGAAGCATTCTCGTGCCACATTCAAACATGTGTACATTTATAAAGCGCTTGACCACCTATTCAACATATACATGCTTTATTTGAAGGGCCTTTGTCTCTTGCTACCTATTCTATATATACATGTACATGGTGAATAACATCTTCACACCATCTAGGCGCAAAGAAAACATCAAGGTGCAACCCAAACCAAAAGCTAGCCTCAAAGGGGAGTCCTCACCAACATGCTCTCATTTTCATGCCCTCTTGTATTGAAATCAAAAGCTTGGGTTCCTGGGCCTAGAATCACATTCGGGCACATATTCTAGCTCCTACAAGTTGTCCAAACACTCAAAAACAGCAGCCATATATGCACAAGTCAAATCCCCAAGCAAAAATTCACAAACCCATGCGCAAATGCCATTGAGGCATTTCACCGAGCACTTGGTGAGCGCATGTTTAGGTGACAATAACAAGGGAATAGGGGCAATGTGGCTTGCCCCATTATTTCAGAACACAACCTAGGCCTAAGACCATCCCCTACAACCCCTCAATTCAAAGAAACAAAGCACAAATTTGCCCCAAATTGTCTCACAGAATTGGCCAAATTATAAACCATCCAAAGCATAAAAGGCATCAATGGAAAGCTAAAAACTAAAGGATAGTGCACTTACTTGTATGGAGTGACCAAAAACACTAAGAATGGAAGCAAAAGCGCAAAAATGGTGGCCTAGGGGTGAAAATCTGCAAATCCTGTGGGTGTTTGCATTTTTTGAATGAGGGGGGAGAGTTTTGGGTGGAGAGAAACTCCCCCTCCCTCATTTTTATGTTTCCAGGTGTAGGGGTGCTCGCCCAGGCGAGCTAACCTGTATATTTTTTTTTTAGGGAAGACATAAGTATGACTCTCTACGGGTCGGCGTTCGCTTACTCAAACCCCCTTAAGGGTAGATGAGGCATCCGATATTTACCTTAAAGACATCACAGTAATAATTACTGGGAGTTTAAAGGATACTAGGCTGTCCCTCAGCTGCGCTTCCCGTTTGTCCAGTGCTGGGCATGAGATGATGATCTATCAATCGTGATCCTAAGTACCTGAAAGTAGAAAACGACATCATGCAGCAAATTGTGGCCGCGTTACCGTTTTACCTTGATTGGTTTCTGCCTTTAGACCCATCCCGACATTTGACCACTGCCTAAGATGATTCTGCTCTTGTCATAAGATAACAAAAATATGCATGCGTATGCATGAGCGTTTTCAAATGCAATAATCCTTTTAGTGAAAGCTGACCAGGTTCAGTTTTAATTAAGCGCCTGGGGCATTCCATGGACTGAGCGAAAAGGCTCAGGTTATCAAAAACTGCACATGGTTTAAAGCACAAAGTGAGGACTGAAGCCTCAATCCCATGTTCTCTTCTTTTAAAAGATTGTGACGAGAAAATTACAACGGACAGGAATCCCTGGGGGAAACCAAGAAGAACACACAAAAATAAAAGAACATGTAGCGATTTCCTCAATTGCCCCAGATCCTAAGCATAGTATCGCTTGACAACATCGGAGTTCACGGGTGAAGGTAGCTCCTCGCCCTCCATGTTGATGAGCACCAGGGCCCCTCCGGAGAAAGCCCTTTTTACAACGAAAGGCCCGTCGTAGTTGAGGGCCCACTTCCCTCGATTATCTTTAACAACATGGGACATCTTTTTCAGCACAAGGTCCCCCTCATGGAACTTGCGCAAGCGCACCTTCTTGTCGAACGCGTTCTTCATCCTTTGTTGATACCGACACCCATGGCTCATGACCGTCAAGCGCTTACCTACAATAAGGTTGAGTTGGTCGTAGCGTGTTTGGGCCCACTCTGATTCTTCTAGGCCTGATTCCGCTAGTATCCTCTGGGAAGGGACCTCTACCTCAAACGGGAGTACCGCTTCCATCCCATAAACCAAAGAGTACGGTGTTGCCCTAGTAGAAGTTTGTACCGAAGTTCGGTATCCATGTAGGGCAAAAGGCAACATCTCATGCCAATCTTTGTACGACACTATCATCTTCTGAATAATTTTCTTAATATTCTTATTGGCTGCTTCCACGGCTCCGTTCATCTTTGGCCGGTAGGGCGTGGAATTGTGATGCTGGATTTTGAAATCCACGCACATTTCCTGCACCATTTTATTATTCAGATTGGTGCCATTGTCAGTAATGATCTTCCTAGGGAGTCCGTATCGACAAATCAGCTCCCTCTTTATGAATCTGACCACCACACTCCTCGTGACATTGGTGTAGGAAGCCGCTTTGACCCATTTGGTGAAATAATTTATCGCCACGAGAATGAAACGATGATCGTTCGAAGCCTTGGGTTCAATGGCCCCTATGACGTTTATCCCCCACATGGAAAAAGGCTAAGGGGCAGACATGACATTCAGAGGATGCGGCAGAACATTGACATTGTCTGTGAACGCTTGACATTTATGGCATTTCCTTACATGGGTGCAGCAATCGCTTTCCATGGTGAGCTAGTAATAACCTGCTCTAAGGATCTTCCTGGCCATAGCATGCCCATTGGTGTGCATTCCAAACGAACCCTCGTGGACTTCCTCGATCATGTGGTTCGCCTCTTTGGCATCCACGCATCGCAGGAGGGTCATGTCATGGTTTCTCTTGTATAGTATGCTTCCGCTTATGAAGAAACCGACCGCCAATCTCCTTAATGTCCTTTTGTCGTTGTCGGAAGCCTCCGGTGGGTACTCTTTGCTTTCAACGTATTGCTTGATATCGAAATACCAAGGCTTACCATCCCGCTCCTCTTCCACCTGACAACAATGTGCGGGTCTGCCACGACACCAAAACTCAATGTACAGTAGGTCCCCGTGCGGTGTTAGCTGGAACATGGACGCCAAAGTGGCGAGCGCATCCGCCATTTGATTTTCCTCTCGGGGAATGTGATGGAAGGAGATCTCATCAAAGGAACCAGCCAATTCCTTGATATAGGCTTGGTAGGGTATCAACTTGGGGTCTCTAGTTTCCTATTCCCCTCTCAGCTGGTGGATCACCAGTGCTGAGTCCCCGTACACCTTGAGTAGCTTGACATTGGAGTCAATTGCCGCTTGGACAACCAGGGCACACGCTTCATACTCAGCCATATTGTTGGTGCAGTCAAACCCCAGCCTGGCTGTGAAAGGTATACATTGATTGTCCGGAGAGACCAATACTGCTCCAACGCCATGGCCTAGAACGTTTGACGCTCCATCAAACCACACGATCCACTTGTCCCGGTCCTCGTCTAAATTTTCCTCAAACAAGGCCATGATGTCCTCATCCGGGAATTTATGATGCATGGGTTGATAGTCGTTGAGAGGCTGCTGAGCCAAATAATCTTCCAAGGCGCTTCCTTTTATCGCCTTTTGGGTGATGTAGACTATGTCGAACTCGGATAGCAAAACCTGCCACCGGGAAATCCGCCCTGTAAGAGCAGGCTTCTCAAAGATGTACTTAATCGGGTCCATCTTGGATATCAACCAGGTGGTATGGCTCAGCATGTATTGTCTTAGACGGTGGGACACCCAAACTAAAGCACAACACGTTCTTTCGAGCAGGGAGTAGTTCATTTCATAGGCCGTGAACTTTTTACTCAAGTAGTAGACAACGCGCTCTCTCTTCTCGGACTCGTCATGTTGCCCCAGCATACATCCCATCGATCCGTCCAAAATCGTCATATACAAGATGAGAGGCCTTCCGGGTACCGGCGGCATAAGCACATGAGGGTTCATGAGACATTGTTTGATCCTTCCAAACGCCTCTTGACAATCCTCATTCCAACGAATGTATTGGTTTTTGAACAACGGCTCACAAATAGCGGTGAGATGTGATATGAATCTGGAAATATAATTCAAACGTCCCAGGAAACCTCGGACCTGCCTCTCGGTACGGGGTTCCGGCATCTCAAGGATGGCTTTCACCTTTTTGGGGTCCACCTCTATCCCTTTTTGGCTCACGATGAAACCTAGCAATTTCCCTGATTTGACCCTAAAGGTGCACTTAGCGGGGTTTAACCTCAATTGATATTTCCTAAACCTTTCGAACAACTTCCGCAGGTTGACAAGGTGTTCCTCCTCGATTTTTGACTTGGCAATTATGTCGTCCACATAGACCTCGATTTCTCAGTGCATCATATCATGGAATAAAGCCACCATAGCCCGTTGATAAGAAGGATGTCTCCTTGGTAAGCAACACTGATTTCCTTTCTCAACAAGTAGAGCATGGAGAGCGAAAGATCTATTGGAGCATGTAGACCAATGAGGATGCCATCACATGAGAACAACAGGTACTTCATACTCTTCATTGATGACTTCTCTAGAATGACATGGGTATATTTTCTAAAAGAAAAATCAGAAGTCTTTGGAGTATTCAAAAAGTTCAAGGCCCTTATTGAAAATCAAAGTGGAAAACGGATAAAAGTACTAAGAAGTGATCACGGCAAAGAGTACACCTCTCGTGAGTTTGAAAGATTTTGTGAGGATGAAGGCATTGAGTGACAACTTACAATCGCATATTCTACTCAACAAAATGGAGTGTCCGAGAGAAAGAATCGCACAGTTATGGAAATGGCTAGATCAATACTCAAGGAGAAGGGACTACCTAACACATTCTGGGCTGAAGCAGTCTACACTGTTGTTTACATACTCAACAGATGTCCAACTAAGTCTGTAAAAGACAAGACTCCAATTGAAGCTTGGAACGGGAAGAAGCCATCAGCAAAGCACCTAAGGGTCTTTGGATCCATATGCTACATTCATATTCCAGACGTGAAGAGGCACAAGCTTGAAGACAAGACTATACATGGTATCTTCCTTCTGTATAGCAATATCTCTAAGGGCTACCGTGTCTACAACTTGCAAACTAAGAAACTCGTCATTAGTCGAGATGTTGAAGTTGATGAGTACGCTTCTTGGAATTGGGATGAAGAAAAAGTGGAGAAGAACGTTCTTATACCCGCTCAACTACCTCAAGAAAAAGCTGAGGAAGAAGACCCAGGTGAACCACCTTCACCTCCACCACAACAACAAGATCAAGAACTATCATCACCAGAGTCTACTCCAAGACGAGTAAGATCTTTGGTGGACATATATGAAACCTGTAACTTGGCCATACTTAAACCTGGAAGCTTTGAAGAAGCGTTAAAGCAGGAAGTATGGGTCAAGGCAATGGAAGAAGAGATACAGATGATCGAGAAAAACAACACATGGGAGTTAGTAAATCGTCCCCATCAAAAAGATATCATTGGGGTTAAGTGGGTCTATAAGACAAAGCTCAACCCTGATGGCACCATACAGAAACACAAGGCGAGGCTAGTAGCTAAGGGTTACTCACAGCAATCCAGAATTGACTACAATGAGACATTTGCACCAGTAGCTCGTCTTGATACCATAAGAGCTCTAATAACTCTTGCATCACAAAAAGGATGGAGTATCCATCAACTAGATGTCAAATCCGCCTTTCTTAACGCCGTACTTGAAGAAGAGATCTATGTGGAGCAGCCACAAGGATTCGTGTCTGAAGGCAAAGAAAGAAAAGTGTTAAGACTAAGAAAAGCACTCTACGGTTTGAAGCAAGCACCTCGAGCATGGTATAGCAGAATCGATAAGTATTTCATGGATCAAGGATTCAGGAGGAGCAAGAGTGAGGCTACACTTTACATCAAGTCTCAAGGTCAGAACACTCTCTTACTCTCTCTATATGTAGATGATCTTATCTACACGGGAAACAATACTAAGATGATGATGGAGTTTAAAGAAGACATGATGAATACCTTTGAGATGACCGACCTTGGTTTGATGAGTTACTTCCTCGGCATAGAGGTAAGTCAGAGAAATAAAGGGATATTCATCTCGCAAAAGAAATACACAGAAGGCTTACTTAAGAAATTCAAGATGTATGGTTGCAAACCTGTTGCTACTCCACTCATAACAAATGAGAAACTACAGAAGAATGATGGAGCACCAGAAGCTGATGCATCCAAATACCAAAGTCTAATTGGAAGCCTCCTATATTTGACAGCTACACGGCCTGACATAATGTATACTACAAGTCTTCTATCAAGATTCATGCAAAGCCCAAGTCAAATACACTTTGGAGCAGGAAAAAGAATTTTGAGGTATCTACAAGGAACAAAAGAGTTCGGTATATGGTATACTACCGAAACCAACTCAGAATTACTTGGCTAGACCGACAGTGATTGGGCAGGTTCGGTAGATGACATGAAGAGTACCTCTGGCTATGCTTTCTCACTAGGATTGAGAATGTTCTCTTGGGCGTCGAAGAAGCAAGCTACAGTAGCACAATCAACAACAGAAGCAGAGTACGTGGTAGTTGCTGAAGCAACGAGTCAAGCTATATGGCTTCGTAGGATACTTGAAGACATGGGAGAAAAACAAGATGAGCCTACTAAAATCAACTGCGACAACAAATCAACAATTACAATGGCGAAGAATCCAGTTCATCACAGCAGAACAAAACACATAACAATCAAGTATCACTTTATCAGAGAAGCTGAAGCAACTAAAGAGATTAAACTCGATTACTGCAAAACAAAAGATCAAATTGCAGACATATTCACGAAGGCGTTGCCGAGACCAAGATTTGAAGAATTACGAGCTATGCTCGAAGTCACAGAAATTTGCATCAAGGAGAAGTGTTGAAATTGCTACAAATTTCTAGAATATTCTTAAATATAATATGTATGAAAATAGTAGAATATCCTAGAACTATAGTGTGTATGAATATGGTAAAACAATCTAGAACTATAATGTGTATGAATATGGTAGAACAATCTAGAACTATATGTATAAGATAGAAGAATCTAGAACTATCATGATACTAATCTATCATGAAAACTCTAAAAAGACCTAAAATAATGTAGAAATATTCACCACCATTAAGAGAGGTTGGTGACTTGAGCCTATAAATAGACAATTGATATGTTGTAATTGATCATCCAAGAAATCAATGACATAGCCTTCTTTCTAAAACAATTCTCTAAAACTATCAACTATCAACTATCATCTAATAAACTATCAACACTCTATAACGACCTCTTTATCTCTGTAATGTCTATAATAAATAACATCATTAGGAAATGAAATGATATTAGAATTTGCCTATATACCTTTGATCTTCTTAGTTATTAGATAAAATACCTAACAAGGAACAACTTCTATAGTCACCCTCAAAAGGCTCCGCGTGTTCTCCAGGTAGATACCCGCTTTTTCTGGGTATGTAAAATGTAATGTTGATGGCGCAACTCATTGCAGCTGGCTTAATTGTTGACAATTAGTCAAGGCTATGGATTTTCAAGTGTCTCACATTTATCGAGAAGGGAATGTGTGCGCAAACAGACTTACAAACTTTGAAACCAATCTCATGGTTTCGTATGGTGGGATCTAGTTCCTATTTTTATTAAGGAAGATTTTCTCCGGAATGGTCTTCATCAACTTCCTTATTTTGGTTTTAGTTAGCTTTGGTTGTATTTTCATGGGTTTTTTTGGTTATTCCCCCCATGTAATGTGATCTTTGTTCAACTTTTGTTTTTTTTTTTCCTTCTCTTTTAATAATATCAGGGTGCTTTGCATAGAATTAGTAGTAGCCAGTGTGTAGCGATGCTGGTCTTCTCTAACGTGGTGCTTTGCTCACCCAGCTTCTTTTTCTTCCTTTTTTTTTAAAAAAAGAAGATGAGAAAAAAATTAATGATAATGCATTAAATATAATAGTGCATTAATGATAAAATTCATAAGACAATTATCTAAATTCTATTAGTTATTGAAAATGGATTGTTTTATCCCATTTTTTTACTTGGGTTAGTTAGACAAATCCAATTTTTTAACTCAATTAGATTTCAATCAAGCCATGGATCTAATCAAAGGTCTTGGCTAGTTAAAAGTAAAGTTGTAAGGTTTAAGTTATGGTTATATTAGGAGTAATTGATTTCACAAGCCTTTGGCGCGTTTTACGTTTGAATGTACATATTTTTTTTCTCCCATAGAACAAATTAAACCAAAAGGAGAGGAATGATATATATATATATATATATATATATATAATACTTCCTTGGCCTTTCAGCCCGGTCCAATATACATTTTTGGATCGAATTCTTAGAGAAATGAAAACTTGACACACTGCTTGATTACATCAATAGAATCATACCATATATATACGTACCAAGACACAGATGACCAATTACACTAAATTAAATTTACTATATTTAATTAGTCAAAAGAAAGAAATTGAACTGAAAATGCTAGTAACTAGTTAAATGGATGTTCCCAATCTTCTCTATTATTAATGCAGCTACGTACGTACAAATTAAACAACACACTAAAATGGTCTGATGCGTGTTCTAAAGTCTGGAAGCCATCTTTAGCAGAATGTTTGTTGGATTTGTTGAGCGAGTTCTTCAGCACTGAGTTGGCATTCAATTCCAATCTACAAAGGACAGATTTAAGAAATCATAGTTATTCATGGACCACAATTGAACACGTAAATAGCATGCATACATAATCATTAATTAGGTTCCATGAAATAAATAATTTCAGAAAACGTTAGGTCCATATTCAAATTTATTGCATATAAAATATATTTGTCTTTCTCTTTTGGCCAAATGAAGACAATGTTTGCGAGATGCCATGTTACATCCCTGGCGTCTCAGACAAATGCAGTGAAAAAGGTACTGCATGTCATTGTTTATTACAGATCACAGCAGTAATGTACTTCACTGTAGAGCACTAGCCAAAAATAATTACTATTATTATTACTTCATTCAATATATTCATTATATCGTCATGTCAATATGTTTTTTTTCTTTTTTTTTTGGTGAAATTTTCTTATTTTAGTTTTTTATAGGTTGTAGACTAGCTACTAGGTTACTTCATCTGGCAAACTTTTTTGAGGGTTCAAAATTGTTAGAACTTAAAATCCAAACCGTCTAAATCAAGATGAGGGTTGAGGGAACAAAAAAACTGTTACATCACTGAGACGCTGAAATCCAAACCTATCCTCATTATTAGTGAAAATGACTTAGGAGAGAGACAGGATTATATAGGCATATTGAGGCAATAATCTAAAAAAAAAAAAGTACTCAAAAAAAAAATTCTCAAACAAAAAATAGTTAATTAAATTTGAGGTAACTGCGCGTTTGTTTGCATTCAAAGATATAGCCATATCTTGGACACAGAAAATTAAAGAAGGATAAAAAAATCCTTCATGCATGTGACATTGACAAACAGAATTTGATTTTTAGTCCTTTCATCCTTTTTCTATAAAATATGTCTAGTTCATATTTGATTTAGTTTATTTTAAAAAAAATTACTTCTTATCAGTTTTCTAATGGAATTAAAAAAAGTCTAGAAAAAACAATTATAACACTCAAACACATAATTAGTCAGAATGTGTATTCTATTTATTTAAAGGATTAAACTCATTAAAAAAATTCATATATATATAGAGACCTAAAAATCTAACCTCTATCACATTGTGTTATGTTGTAGTAGTAATTAAGATATATACAGTGATTCAATTCATTACCAATAAATTTCTTGTTAGTCTAAGCATCAGCATTATATTAACTGAAGACATTAATAAAACAGTAAGATTAGCTGTCATGTATGTACTATCACAATTACCTTAATAGTGAATGAGTTTAGCATGGTTTCATCAGCAGTGCTAATGTTCACATGGAGGATTTCTAGTGCTAGGTCTTCAAGAGCTGATATTATTCTCATGGCCTGGCCAGGAATTGGTGGTGACACAGTCTTCAGAAGCACATGTGGACCTGAAAACTTGACCTCAACATCAGCTATAATGGACTTTGAATTAGCAACAAGCTCATTAATATTATCATTGATGGAAGAAGAAGCTGAAGAAGTAGGAGAGTTGGCTATGGTTGGGGAAAGGTATCCTGGCTGCAACCTGGGCTTGTAAGGGCTACTAGGTTGTTGTGGAGTCCTTGGACTAATGGGGAGGCTTATTCTAGGGCTCAAGGGTGGTTTTCTAGGGCTCAGTGGTGAGGGCCTTGGGCTTGAAACTAGCCTAGGGCTTAGGACTTCAATGTAAACTTTTCTTTGTTTCTTGGCCTCTAGGCACTGCAGCAGCTGCTGCATTTCGTTGATGTAATCAACCACGCCTCCAATTATTGATGCTTGGTCTCCCTATATCATATAGGAGGAACAAACTAGCATCAAGTACCAGTGCATAAAATCACAATATACATAGGAAAAATACATTTAGATAATGAATATGATATATTCAACACCTACTGAGCTAGAGAGAGAAAAAAGAAATAAAACTATAAATATGATGTGTTAAAAAGAGAGATCAATAGAGAAAAATTAAGTGTTAGTAGGGTGTTCAAAATCATTGTTCATATACATAAGCTGTCTAGGAGGAATTTTTCAAGATTGTGTATCTAAGGCTATTGTCCAGCAACACCTATTATTACTCTTTATCTCTTTTTTTTTTATCACTTATCATATATATATATTTTTGTCTATTTCTCTCTTTAGGCGTCATCCATTGATTATTTTCCTTATTGCTTTTAGATATGTCTACTAGCTAATACAAGAAATCTTTTTGCAACCTCTCTAGTAGAATTACACTTTTGTAATCCGTTTATAGATAACTTGTTTTTTTTTTAAGAAAAACTAAATTGAAGAATATACAAGAGATAATCAAACCCATTTTAAAAAGTATATTACAACTTATCATTGTCAATATATAGCATAATTAAACAAAAACCTCGAAACAACTACATACGTAGTTCAATGAACTCAAACTGTCTATGTGAAGGACAATATTTTGGGTGTAAAACAAAGTCAAGAATGCAAATTGGTATTTTTTTTTTTGAGAGACATCAACCTCCCTCCGATATTCTTTAACCACCAAGTAAATCTTATAACTTTCAACTGATGTACTAATTAATAAAGGTAGAAATGAATTATTATCATACTGCTACAATCAAGGGAGGTATATATCTACAATTTTAATGTTTGAGTAATGACATGATAAACCATATGTTTGAGTTTTCTGATATCATCTTTAATTTCTACATAAAAGAAACACTTACCCGTTTGACATAAAAGGAAGGCATAAGAGACCTCAAGACCAACAGGTTCTCATTCATTTGCTTTCTTCGGTTGCGCTCCACGGTTATGTGAGACACCTTCTGTAGTTCCTCTGGCGATGTGGAACGAAGCTTTTGTCTCTTGCTTTTGGGTGAGATTTCATGCTCAGTTTCAGAATCTTGTGGGGCACTTGAAGATATTAAAACCTTTTGGGACACCATTCTTGAATTTTGCTCATTTTCTTTTGAAGTTCGGCCAATAACAGCTTCATTGTTGTTGGTGGGAGGAAAATCTTTCAAGTCATCTATGCTCTCCAAAATGGAAAAGAGATCCCCTCCACCAAAGTGTGTGTCCCCAAATTCTGTGTCTTTGAAAATATCACATAAGCTTTCATCCATTAATAGACTTTTCTGGGGTTCCATTTCTCCACTAAAACTAACTACACAAAGAGTGTTTGGAAACACGTCCAAAGTACGTTTAACGGAAAAATTTGGCTTTCCAAGACAAAAAACACCAAAGCAACTGGAGGAAAGTTTTTCCTGAAATGTCAGTTGCGTTGAGTCTTACTCATACGCAAACACACTCAAAGGAATCTAAGTAAAAATGGAATGAGTGAGGGGGAGAGAAAGTGTGGATGTTTGGATTAAGAAATTAAAGGACTACTATAGATATAAAAGAAAAGGACTAAGTACTGGTACATTCTATTATGGAGTGAGGTCCAAAAACAAGTAAAATGAGAAGAGGTACCTTGCTTGTGATGTGAAAGAGACTAAACCATCACCATCAAAAGGTGTCAACTACTACTCTACTAGTACTAGTATAGTGATTGAATATTATTATGGTTTTGTTATAAACGGTGAGAGATAGATAGGGATCTCAAGGCAGTGCAGTGGTGCACTGAATCTCAAGATATATGGCAGAATGCAGAGCAGAAAAGCAGTACCAGACCAAGAAGTTTTCAAAACTTGAAAATTACAATAAATATTGAGAGACGTTAGAAGGAAAGAGAAAGAGAGGGAGGTGAGGGAGATGCATGGAAGATAAGGGTTTTTATAGTGGTAGTAATGCTTGAAAAGATGCGGTGTGGAAGATTAAAACAGATGATGTTGTTCTTGAGGTTAATGCAACTATCTTTTTTGGATTTTGTTACCCATAGCTTCTAGACCAAAAGTTAAGAATTTAGTAATTATCATTTTTATTAAAAATTAAAATTAAATATATTTTTATTCATAAAAATTAAACATGATACTAAAAAATTCAGTTATGTCCGTTCATCTTTAAAAATCTGTGTTTTATTTAGAGATTATAAATTAAAAAAAACAGAAATTTATATAAACTAAAAATAAATAAATAAAATATTAGAACTAAAATTGAAAAAGTGTGAAAAACTAATTAAATTCATATTAATTAAAGCCTTCAAATGTTTTAGTGATCTTAGTTGTTATATTTATAATAAAAAATTATGCTTTAATTTTTTTTAATGGTTATCTTAAGGATAAATTATTAGTATTTTGATGAGTTAGTTATTTTGCCTGCAGACTGCAAGTGGAAGAGATAAGAAGGGTATGAATCACCAATAAATGTACTGTTTTGTAATTAGGATCATAATTGCGTATCCACATTAAAATTGCCATTCATAAATACTTCTACTACCATTCATTGATACTGCATTGAATATTTAATCTTTTTTTAAATGTTGTTATATATACTCTCCTATTAAACTTTTCTTATGCCATTAAATATTTGAACTTGAATGTAGCTTAAATGGATATATCTTTGTAATCGAAAAACAAATGGATATATCTCAATTTTAAACTTTTCCATGCTTGCCCAATAAAAAAATATTCCAAGTTTATGGATTTGGTTAATATTTGCCTAGTTCAATAAAAATACACACAAAACAAATATTCACATGAGTAAGTACTATTAAATATTTTTTATTTTCAAACTTTTGACCTGTGACCTAAATACACAAATTAACAAAATAATTTACCAGAAAAAATTCAACTAGAGGCTAAAGACTAAAGAGTATATGAACTATATAATAGCCAAAATATTACCGTTTAAACATATTGTCCAAGAGAATACCTATTATAAGTTTTTACGTTTATTCATGCGTTTATATTCAGCCATCTGGCGCTTGGTGATATTCTTGAAATGCCCAATGACTAAATAGAACACTTGGTACCGAAAAAAAAAATTGTACCAAAAAATGAACACTGATTTTTTTATATTTTATTTTTACAGAGAAAGTGCGGGGATGTCTTAAACACGTCAATGTATGAAAATGTTCCGTAAATTTCTTGCATGTCGATCTTTCTCTCTTGCTTGTTCTCTTTATAACCCATTTTCATTCAGAACTTCAGCAAACAAATTTACAAGCACAAGCATTCGAGCAAGTTTCTGTACATTATGAGATATATTTTTAATTCAAGTATAATTTTAAAAATATTAATTGAAAGAATATTTTTAAACACATAAAAGTAATTAAAGTTGAGAAATAAGAAAATATTAATTTAAAAGCAGAATTCCAAAAAATTAATAATTTTTTTAAAATATCAAAATAATAATAAAATCATGTATACTAACAAAACAGGAATATTATAACTAATAAGAAAAGTTCCAACGCTCAAGAGTATGGATTCAAATTTATAATATTAGTTTCTTCTCATTTAAGACACCCTTCATATGAACTAAAAATCCCGTTATAGAATGTAAAAGAAATTTAAAAAAATAAGAGTGAAGCATATATATACATCAAACTGAGTAATATTATGTATCGTCAATTCTCCTAGCTTCACTGTGTGAAGCCTCATCCATATATTTAATTGGAAGTGTGAAACTTTTGTATAATGGTGTAAAATATTAGTGTGTTTGCGTGAGTGTAAAAAATTTATTTAACGGAAAAATTTGTATTTGATTTTTTTTTTATGAAATTTTTTTGAATTAGTGACAGTTATACACCATGAATAAAATTAATATCTGATCTAGTAGGTTAGAGTCACTTGTAATTTATGAGTTATGAGTTATGACAAAATAAAAAATTGGAATATCATGTGGTTTAGAAAATTCAATGACAACCTTTGATAGTGGTCAGATATGATAATGGAACAATTTAAAGAGAAGGTATCCAGGTTACCTTCTTTATGGGGAAAAATAACAAGTGACAGTTGCACAATGCATGCCAAATTAAAAGTAGAGAATGTTCTGCTTGAGATCTCACTATATACAAATTCCCCACCAGTGAAGGCACTGCAACATATGCATAATTCCGGAGGCTGTCGTTTATGTGTTTTCTAAACTGAAAAGCCAGTGTCATCATATCATCCATCAGTACACACTACATGCATAGCATATCATAAAATGAAAAAACATTGTGCAACCACCTTTTTCATTTGTCAACTCTAAACATTAAATTTTTTTGGATAAAAATGTTATGAAATTGACGTAGTATTGAAGGAGTTGTTGCTATTAAACTGATTGACCAAGTTTAAAAGTATAATTAAAAAAAATTATACAACTATTACTTATGTTCTAATTCGAGTAATCTCTAAGGTATGGTGTTAGAAATATCCCTCCAACGATCATATTAATATTAACTAATATAGGCTGGAAAAAGACAAATACATTCGTGCAACAAACCTATTTATGAATGTGGGGTGAACGCGCTGACAAAAATCCTTGGACCTGATGAAGTATGAACAACTTAATTTTGTGATCAGGTAGAGAGAATAAACAACCCTAGAAAATTTACTTATATCGCGAATTTGCGATTAATTTTGTAAGAATATGATAGTAAGATGGTAAAAGCGTGTCATTAATTATTAATTAAAAGTTAGGTCAAACAGGTTTGTATGCCAAAAAATTGATAAATCAAGTTATCTAGGACAATTAAAAAATTATACGAGCAAGACTAATTAAACCAATTCAAATTGATTTAAATCATATTTTTAAATTGAGTTAACTAAGTTTTTAGCCTTTAAATTTTTTAAAATTTTGAATTTTAGTTCATAAACTAATTTTTGACTTTAATCTTTTATTATGTTACATGTTTTAGTTATTATTGTTAGATTTTATCTTTAAATGGTGACATGGTAGTCACTGCCACGCCTCATTTTTATAATTACTTAATGAATGCTTATTTTCTTGGCAACTAAAACCGTTAAAAATTAGCACACATCACAAATAAAACTTGTGTTCTTCCCAAATCAAATCCAAAAACAAAACAATATATCTCAAACACTATAGAACACAAAGCCACCCAAATGAAACATGATTTCAACTTGAGCAAACAAAATAAATATAAACAAATAACACATTCATAACAAATCCAGGTCTAGAGTCAGATCCAAGTCCAAACCCAAAAGAAAACATAAATCCAGAAACTACAAAACCCAGATCTCGTTAGTGGTAGCGTTGATCCAGATCCCGCCCGTGGCGGCGTAGGCGTTGCTGCGGAGCACGATAGGTGATGGCCGATAGATTGTGGATCTGGATTTTTGCCATATTGCTTCGTTGGTAGAACACTCTTTCGCTGAAGTTGCTCTCAATTTTCTCTTCCACCGTGCATGGCCCTCCCTCGCCACCAAGATCCTTGTGACTCTTCCTCTCTCACATGGTTGCAAAACATCTCTAGTAGGGACGAGATTGTGTGTGTGTTTTTTTTTCAGAAAATCTATAATGTTATTAGTTATCTTTTCTTTTTTTAGTTTCTATTCCTGATATTTATCATGTTTTGTAATTATACTAGTATTGATTAATGTTTGGGATCGGGTGGGGATTATGTATTTAAATATGTTTGGTTTTGGTTGAAATTTTGGTTTGAATCTTTTTGATGGTTGAATTGAGGTTAGATTGGTTTTAGTAATAGAGGGAACAATTTTCTAGCGGAATTTTGTTATCATAGATTGTTTAACATTGTTTGAACTAGTCAATCAAAAATTTCTTGACGGTTTTTAACTGTCAAAAAATGAATTTTATCAAATAATTAAAAGATAACATGTGGCGATTTCAATAAATGTCATATCGTTATTTAATTTAATGACATAATCTAACATCAAAGACTAAATCATATAACGAAATGAAAGTACGCCACCTTCATCAATCAAAATTTTCTTTAGGAATTAAAACTTAATTTTTTTAAAAAATTTAAGGATTAAAAATTTAATTAATCCTTTTAAATTTGTTAACTAAAAATATTTTTGTGACGAATAAATTTCTAAGTTAACAAATTTTCTTCGCCAATAAAAAATTGTTAGCATAAGTTCACAAATGTATCAGCGAAGATTATTAGTCTTTTATTAAATTTTATATTACAAAAAAAATGATTTTTTTATATTAATTTAAAATATTACTTAATAATTTTTATTTTTATCCATTACTTAAAATATTATATAATGCGTATAAGGTCCCTTTAAAAAATTTAATTTAATTTTAGTCCACTAATTTTTTTTATCATATTTTCATTTCTCTAATTTTGAAGTATTCTAATTTTATTCTCAAAGTGGTTGTAATTAACATTTAATAATGGTTATAAACTGACAGAAAATGAACTTTGAGAATTACAAGTAGAGTAATTTTTAAAAGTGTGACAAAAATCAGACAAAATATTTTGAAGAATTAATACCAAATTAAAAAATGGTACAAAAAAATATATTTTACTGTGTATATTTTTATTTATTTAATTATATCAGTTATAACTAAATAATATAATTTTTTTTTCAATATTATATTCAGTCTAATTAAAAAAATGATTAAGTATGTGTGGAAAGTATATTTTAAAATATTTATATTAAAAGAGATAGGAAATGATTTTGAATTAATATGAAATTTAACATATCTTATCTATTTGAAAAAAATTTCAATCTAGTGCTGAATTTAAAAAATATATATTATTTAGTAAAAGTTATAAAATGATATAATAATAGTCAAAGTTATAGGGATGTAATTTGATTACTTTCTATATATATATATATGTTAACTATAGTAGACAAGGTCTTCGAATTTTAAACTGACTTATACGATTTATACAATATGTTTTTATAGTACTTTTTTAAACTGACTTATACGATTTATACAATATGTTTTTATAGTACTTTCTACAGTATTGGAGTATTTATTTATTTTTATCTCTCTTGCCACAGTAATTATCATATCTTACACTTAATTAAAATTAATGCAGTTTCTCTTTTAAATTATGCATGAACCCTTGTATCCTAAGGTGTTTCGACTATTTGCTCTACTATGAGAGAAGAATTTTAAAGTAGTACAAGGGTATAGTTTGAAGTTTGAACAGTAAATATTTTATTCAAATTACATTCTATTAGTTGAATATTTAATTGTAACAATATATACATATAATTCTAAGAGTAATTGATACTAATATATTATTAGAGTAAAACGTTTTATGTTATCCTCTGTTTCGTTTATTTATTATTTTATGCAAAAACAAAAGTTCATTAAATATTTTTTATAGGCAAAGAAAAGCTTATTAAAAGGAGTACAAGAGATATTTTAACCCTTAAAGGTATGGTTACATGACTGGGTATAGTCTAGTTATAATACGTTCGAAAGGATTTATATACCCAGTTCGGAATTAATAATCATCAAATTAATCAGAACCACCTAACTTTAAGGAATATAAAGATGAAGATTTGAATTTGATAAGATGCATTAATTGATGTAATAAGTTAAAAAAAAAATTATGTTGGACACAAATATCTGATTTCGATCTCTACGTAATATATTTTTAAAGAGGAATAAATAATTTTAAATATAACTAAATTCTACAACAATGATTAATATAGTCACTTTAAATGATGGAAACTTATTTATGGAGTCAAAAGTTATAATTAGTGTTGTTTGAAAACAAACACTATTACTGGCTAGCTAACCATTATAGACCGTACAACTGAATGTCAAAGCCCTGCCAAATTTGCTTTAGCATCTTCCCTTACAGCAATCTGCTCTTGTAGAAATAATCATCTATTTCTTAGGGTCAATTGAATGATAAATGAGTTTTACAAAAAATTTAAAAGAATTTTTTATTTAAATATTTTGGATCCTTTTACTAAAATGTATTTTTTTTACCAATATATGGGGCCTTTTTAATTTATAAATATTAATAACATATTTTTTTATTGATAAACCTAAAATACAGGTTTTAATTGTTTTACTCTTGGACTGACCCTGTTACTTCTTCTGACAATGTATAATCGGCCCGTATTGCCCGCCCGTGCATATGTATAAAAATTTCAAACATGATATGATACGAAAATCGGCAGGCGAAGAAGATCGAGGTATTGCCATGTCTCCTAATTAATTAATGTCATAGAAGTTGCAAAACTGATTATATCACTTATTTGTGAAATACGTAGATAGAGGATTGTTGGTATACACTTTTTCTAACACATTTATTTTTTTAGAATCTATTCAAAATTATAAAATTAAGAAAGGGGTTCATTTAATTAAGAAGTGAAACTCGTTAAAATTTATAAATTTTAAAGAATGTATTAAAAATAGTAAGTTAGAATTAACAAGGCGTGACATAGTTGATAGATAATCTTGTCCCTTAAATATGTGGGCATGAATTCGATTCCTAATTGGTACGTATGGAAAAATATTTGTTAGGAGAGATCAATTCCTTAAATGAATCTCAATATGTCAGAAATTAATTCTTGACTTTAAAATTAAAGATACTCTCGATTCATAATTTTTTTAAAAAATATATATAGAAAAATGTATTATTAATATTTCTCATACATGTGTACGTGTCAAATATTATAATATATTTTATATTATTAAATTTATATGATTCTATAACTAATTTTATTTTTGTAAAAAAAATAAAAATATGATACATAATCATAATTCTAAGTCAAATCAAGCTAACAATATAAATAGAGTCATTCACAAACTGAAAAAAATGTTCATATATTAAACTTCAGTCCTATACAATTATTATAAATATATCTAATGGAAATTGATATGCTACTATGAATATTGTTAGGATCTGTTTGGATAAGTTTCTTTATAAGTATTTTTAAGAGAGAAAAATTAAAAAAATAATGAGATAAATTTTTTCATAAGTTAAAATAAATTCTCTATTAACTAACCATTAATTAACTAACTTTTAAAAACTCTCATATAACTTTTTTAATAGATGAGAGGATATCTACCAATTAGCTAATAAAGTTTAGATTATAGAGAAATTTATTTCTTTTTTTCTTTTTCTAGAGAAATATACCTAAACCTTATTCTCTATGCTAATAGTATGCTATATCATATATCAAGCAAGAAATAACAAGTAATTAAACGAAATGTGCCAATGAAGAGGACAAAAAGCAGACAGAAATGCATGTTTATGGTATAGAGGGGTAGAAATAATAAATGAGAGGCATGGTAGTACAAAGTTGCAGACGGCAGTGATAACGGCAAGTAATGAAGCAAAAGTCTGCAGCTTGTATTGTTTCTTTGGAGTTTCATATTCGTATAGTTATTAAGAAGGTAGGCTTTAATTTCAATGTAAAGACACGGTATCTCCGTGTCTTCGATGATCATTTTTTTTTTTTGTTTATCAATTTGAATGTGTTTCGAGGAAGAATAGAGTGTGGTGTGGGGGTCACTATGTGGCAGGGTGGATGGTGATGAAAGGGGTTGGAGTAATTGCAAGTTTCAGCATGCACGGGAGTGCGTTGATCATTAAATTGTAAAATTCATCCGTCTACAATTTTCGGTTTTATCACATTTACTATCCTCCAAGTGCGTCCACATTTTTGGTGTCATACATCAATTTTCACATTTACCACCCACAACAACCAATGCCCTCTGTCCTCTCTCTCTCTTCGGAGAATGCCAAAACAACTTGATGTTAGATGTATTTGTTTTAGTGGAGAAAAATACATAAAAGATTAATTTTTAAATTAGAATACCTGTATAAAGTACAAAATTTCTTCTCAAATTTATTCTCTCCATTCTAACAAATAGTCTTAATGTTTCAAAATACTTTAGCTCAATAGTATTACTCCAATAAAACAATTTCTCATTTTGTACAGTGGAATGATTATTATTTTGGTTATACACTATTAGAAAATACTTTTTACATCGATTATCTACGATTTTCTACATCAATTTTTAACTGATATTGAAAGTGTTATGGTTAACATCGGTTTTTGAAAATCGATGTTAACATAAACTACCAACATCGGTTATGTAAATAATCGATGTTATATGTTAAGAACTACACCAAAATAAGTGTATAAATGCTTAACGTTGACATCGGTTTTATAGAAAAACCGATGTTAACGCATACATTAACATCGATTTTTATACAGAATCGATGTTAAAGTTTGTAAATTAACATCGATTTTATAGAAAAATCGATGTTAACGTTTTGAAGATTAACATCGGTTTTGTAAATAACCGATGTTAAGGTTTGTAAATTAACATCGATTTTTGGAAGAACCGATGTTAAGTTATATGTTAACATCGATTTTTAGCAAAAACCGATGTTGTTTGTGTATATTAACATCGATTTTTGTAAATAACCGATGTTGTTTTAAGGGTTTTTTTTATATACACTTTCTGTTTTTATAAAAAAAATCCAAAATTTAATCTGTAAAAAGCAATTTCAGACCACAATTCACAGCAAACATCATTTGCATCTGCTTTCAAGCAATTTTTAGCAGAAATCTATTTTAAACTATGAATTGATAAATATGAATAAATGATTTATTACGAACTATCAATAAATAACAATCAATGTTCAAATGACATAGCAAATTGAAAAAATGTAAACCAAGTAGTGTAAACTAATTAAGGTAAAATGAATTCCCTAACATCCTAATTTTCCTAACATCCTAAGTTTGATGTCTAAGTCGAAGATAATATTGTGCCCACTGGATGTAAAGTGCCTTTAATCTCTCTGGCTGCAATGGTCTAGCATCGTTAAAATACTGCATGATCAAATAAAAGATAAATTAATAATGTAATACCAATTATAAGAAAATCAACTTTGTTTGAAATAAACAATTACTGTTTCCCAGTTATTTCTGAAACTTCCTAAGATGATGGTGGACATCCAGTGCATGACGTAATAGCTGCACTCAGTGCTTCCTTTTTGTCTATTACACTAAATACATTATGAAATTTGGATATTAATTAAACGTTAACTACAACTAGTGCACACACACATAAGCAGTATGTATAAGTAGAAGTTTTATTTAAATCACGTACCTTAACGACAATCCACCTTGCAGCAACCTTGGATTTAGGCTGTGGAGTATCATCAAGTCCTTTCAAAGCACTGTTGAATATGAGGAACATTTAAAAATTGATTTTGTTAAGTAATGTCAATGCAAATGTATTGAAAACAACATTGACATGTTAATTATTCCCTTAAGGTAGTTGTTTGGCCTATTATGCAAGGAACAAAACTAGACAACAAGATTTTCCTTGGGCAGAATGACCACCATTTGCTAGTGTCCGCTGCAGTGGAAACGAATATGGGTTATTGTAGTAGTATACATTATTTAAATTCAGTTTTTTTGTTTGACTTACCCATTTAAGTAGGCTCCAAGGTAGACATCATGTTTTGAACTCTGCATCCAACTCTCGATGTAACTTTCTAAGTCAAACTGCGATTGCCCAGATCTCTGAATAGACTGTGGCTCAAGGAATCCATACACATCGGAATTCCCCGCTCGCATAGTTGTCTCAGTCAAATGCCTGTTGTTGTTAAGACAAAGTTAATTATGTACGAATTTAAAGCAGTCACTTAGGTAATTAACAGTCAATAAGGTAAATTGACTTACAGAATCCACAACTGTATGACATATATGTTTAGACATTGACCACCGTGTGCGATTTCGGAGAGATCTTCTTGCTTGATGTACAGGGGGAAGTTTGGATTAAACACTTCGAACACGGTAGAATCCCAGTTAACTTGGAAAGGCTTCAAGAAAAGCTCTGGGATGGTCAACATCATCAGATATAGCGGATCATCAACCTCAGGATCCGGCCTTGGTGGAGGTTTTGTTGCAGAAACAGCTGCCTGCTGATCAAACATAGTTAAATAATTACGCAGAATAAATTAATTGAAAAAAGCATATAATCAAAGTAAAATACCTGTTCTGATAAAGCCTTCTCGAGATGTGTCGGCCAGGCAAGGAAGGTGTTAAGTGCCTACCCCCACAGAGATGTGTTCTGATAAGGTAACCTCATCAGTGGGTACAGGAATGGCAACCTGTGCAACTTTAACCTCCTCAAAACCAACCTTCACTTGGCCAGGCAATAAAGGAATGTTGTGAACTGTTGATCCCTCATAAAGTCTTCCTAGGGCAACCGGGCGGGGATGATTTGCTTCGATGTACAACCCGCACTTGTCTGAGTCACCCGTCTTAGGATCGTTCCCTGAGGGATCAACATAACTTCTCTTTGTGCTGACATGAGGCCTTGAGGGACCAACCTCAGGCTTTGGAGGCAGTACAAGTCCCTGTGATTGCATATGTGATTGAAGCTGGGACTGCATCTGGCTGAAGGATGCCAAGAGCTGCTGAGTCACTTTTTTGTGATCGACTCCTCCGGCTGGTCCCTGATTTGTTGGGTCAGTTGCTCTAGGTCTTCAGGAGGGAGAGAGGAAGAACTACGGGAGGTTCTTGGAGCCGATCCAAAGTATTTCTTTATGGTCACACCGGCTCTAGCAGTACGGACATGGCCAGGGTGTTTTGGTCACCCAATGGCAGCAGTCAGGACATCCTGACGTCCATGAGGGACGAACGATCCTTGTGACGCCTGCTCCTCCAAAGAATCCTGTACAAAAGACATATATTTGTTGAAGGCATTCACATAATAAACAATGATAGTTGCAATTGTTAATTGAAAATGACTTATAATCTTTTGAGCGATTTCCTTTGCTGACTCAGACGTCATCTGCCCAGTTTTCTTCGTGCGGGCCATCTTCCACTTCACGTGGTGTCTGATGGGAGAAGAAGGGTCGATGACGACATCCTTGCCTCTAGCAACTTCCTCCAGTTTCTTTTTTGTTTTCTCACTTATGAGTTTTTCTTCTAAATATTCATAACCCCCACAAGACAACACGTGGAGGGCAGTGTTTTGCTTCTGGATGGCCTGTGCCTTTTTTCGCACATCCTGCAAAAAAGAAACATTACTGAAATTCATTACTACAATAAATTATAACAAGTCAATCTTTTGTGGAAAACAACTTAAATGACAAAGTACATACCTCCCAAGAAGGGTCTCTGCGTGTCTTACAAAACTGGCTCCATTTATCCTTGCTAATGCCGTATTTTTCACAGACAGTGTCAGCCACACTGTCCTAATCGACTGCAAGGGCCCACTTCCTGGTTAAGTCTGATTTAAACTGCCTCCACACCGTCCTATTGTCAGAAGCTTCAGGGATTTCTAATTCCGCCTGACAAATAAAAAATTAGGTATGTGTGTAAGTAAAGTATAAATTTTGCATATTAAAGAAAATCAAAGAAGAAAACTAAGATACCTGAATATCCTCCCATATCAAATCCTTTTGAGCAATAGGGACTTCCTTCCAGGTCTCATATGTGACGTCGACCTTATCACGCGCGACAATCCTCAAATATGTTATTAATTTCTTCTTGTGGGGACCGTTGGTCTTGCCGATATCAGGATCAACATTGACCACTAGTCTCTCTGCACAGGATCAACGTGTCGCTTTGTGTGTCTGCTTCACGGTAGACGGAGATGTTGATGCTTGTGAAGGAGGAGGAGGAGGAGGAGAAGAAGAAGGAGGAGGGGGAGGAGGCGACACAGGTGAAGTAGCCATGGTCCTTTAAACATAAAAAATTGAGTTAGTTAACATAATCAGAAAATCACTGAATGAGTAGAAATAAATCAATTTACCTAAATGATATACATTTATAATTAGAAAATTACATTAGACGATGTTAATTAATTCTCCTTCATCATGATCATTACGATTAGCATGAACGTCGTCAGCTTCTTCTTCTTCTTCGACGACGTTAGGAGTGATTTGTGTCGACAAAGGACTAACATAACTGTCGTTGTATGAATCATCATCTTCTACATTAACACTAATTGTTTTCCTATGTAGAACCACACACTACATTTCATCACAAGGGTCTTGCACATAAAATACTTGTTTAGCTTGTTCTGCCATGATGAAAGGGTCATTGTGGTAACCTAGTTTCTTTAGATCTACCAACGTAAATCCTACATCATCGGTCCGCACACTGGTGTTGCTGTTAACCCATTTACATTTGAAAACACATACAGTAAATTTGACGTAGTTAAGCTCCCAAATTTCATCAATGAACCCAAAGTAAGGGATGGAAGCTACACAGGGATTGTCATCATGCACACTTGCGAAGTGTTGAGATTCAGCCCTTAGGGTGACCCCGCTGTTTTGCATTGTACTTTTGTCGTCTTGTGCTTTTGTGTAAAAGGAATACTTGTTTATGTTGTATCCTTGCCAAGTTATAACATTTTTTTTAGGCCCATCTGCTAGCTTTCTTAATGTTTCTGAAGCATTTTAATCAGCAAAGATTGTATCTTTAAACCAATAAGAGAAAGTCTTGTTATGCTTTTTCAACACCCAGTTCTTTGACATTTTTGGATTATTTTATTTGACTAAAGCTTCATGCTGAAGTATGTATGGCAAAACTTCATTACTGTTGTTGAACACATACAAGTGAGCTTGTAAAAAATCTTCTACACTTGGAGTGATAACATGCAGTCCTCTTGTACCCTTACCGCCTACTCTGTCGTCATGGCGATACTCAGGAAGGCCAACAGGTTTAGCCTTTTCAATGTAGTCTGAACAAAATTCAATGGCTTCTTCTACAATGTATCTTTCAACAATAGATGCTTCCGGGCGATGTAGATTCTTCGTATACCCTTTTAAGATCTTCATGTATCGCTCAACCGAGTACATCCACCTCAAATAAACAGGACCACAACATTTGATTTCTCTGACTAGATGAACAATTAAGTGAATTATGATGTCAAAGAAAGTAGGGGGAAAATACATCTCCAACTGGCACAGTATTATTGCGGCCTCATTTTCCAGGTGATCAAACTTGACAGGATCAAGGACTTTGCTACATATGTCATGGAAGAAAAAGCACAAGCGAGTTATGGCTAACCTTACTTTGTTAGGCAAAATGTCTCGTATGGCCATGGCTAACAATTGTTGCATCAACACGTGACAATTGTGAGACTTTAATCCTACCAGCTTCAGCTCCTTCAACTGCACAAGGCTTTTAATATTTGAAGAGTATCCTCGTGGGACCTTGACCCAACGAAGACACTGACAAAAACTTATCTTCTCCTTTCTGGACAAAGTATGACAAGCTGGAGGCACGTATATTTTTTCCCATCAGACCTTGGATGCAACTGTGATCGTATACCCATGTTAGCTAGATCTTGACGGGTATTCAGACCATCTTTCGTCTTGCCTTGAATGTTAAGGAGCGTCCTAATCACACTGTCACATACATTTTTCTCCACAAGCATAACATCGATACAATGTCTAATATCTAGATCAGACCAATATGTGAGATCAAAGAAAATAGACCTCTTCTTCCATATGCAAGTCTTACTTTTATCCTTCTTTTGGGTCTTTCCAAATACACTATTCAGGTGTTCAAGCCGCTGGAAGACCTTCTTACCAGTCAACAGTATTGGCGCAGTTTCACGCATTTGAAAAGTCTCCATGCGAAATCCATCAAACACTAAAACCCCTTGTCCCACAACTTTCTTATGTCTTCAATCAACGAACTTAGATAAACATCAATGTCATTTCCTAGCTGTCTTGGGACCGATATCATCATAGACAACATCATGTATTTTCGCTTCATGCACAACCACGACGACAAATTGTAAATTACTAGTAGAACTGGCCATGAACTGTGTTGAGTGCTTAAATTGTCATACGAATTCATTTCATCACTGGCTAGTCCAAGCCTCAGATTTCTTGCCTCTTCGGTAAAATCCGAATACAAACCATTAATCTTCTTCCACTGGGAGCAACCAGTCGGATGACGAACCATTCCATCAGAGTTTCTCCCATTTGCATGCCAGGTAAGGTCTTTTGCGTCGTCTTCATTAGCAAAAAGACGCTTAAACCTTGGAATGATGGGAAGATACCACAACACCTTCGCTGGAGGGCCCTTCTTTGAGTTTTCATCAGAACTGCACTCCTCATCATCCTTCACCTTGTACCGTGACACCCCACACCTAGGGCATTTGGATATTTCTTCAAATTCATGCCTGTCCAGTATGCAATCATTAGGGCAAGCACGAATCTTCTGATACTCCATACCCATCGGACACAGTATCTTCTTGGCCTGATAGTAGCTTTTAGGCAATGTGTTTTCCTCTAGAAGCAGATCATGCACTACTTCAAGCAGTGAAGTAAAACTATTGTCACTCCGCCCATATCTGGCCTTGACATTAACCAGACTTAAGACCACCGACAACAGCGTCAAGGAATTCTTGCACCCCGGATACAAAGGCTTCTTTGAGTCACTCTGCAATCCTTTATACACAGGGGCATGGGCTTGCTGAAAAGACTCTTGTCTAAGATCACGAATCATATCCTCTGATAGAGGCCGTACCCAAATCAAATAAACATTAAAAATGCAGTATCTAGGAAGTGATCCTAGGTCGTCTCCCAACGAGCAATGATCAACCAAATGTTCATAACAAATAGTAATAAAACAACAACGAATTGGGGGGGGGGGGGGGTTGTTTGATTTTGTAAATTAAAATGCAAGTAAAATTGAATTAGAAAATATCAGAATTAAAACACGTTGCTTCCCCTTGATTCACAAGCAAGTCTCTTATCCTAGGTTACGAGAGTTTATCCTTTATCAGTTCAACCACTTAATCCAACCCTAAATTAAATTACTAAGCGAAATTTAACATAAGGCATTCATTATGTGATTAAGCAACACATACACCAATTAATCATGAACGATCATTAAGCATGAACATAAATTAAGCACAGAGACAATTAATTAAGCACTAAGCATGCATGAATTAATAGCAACAAATACAAAGTAATTGGTGAAGAGGAAAAACTTATCAGAATTTAATAGTAATAATAGAACCTCAAAGAGGACTGTGCTTGATCCTTAAGAGAAAACAACGCTGGAGACTTAGCCTTCCATTAATCAATAGAGAATGAAATTTTATTGCTAAAACGAAAAGTAAAAACTAGAATTGCAAAACGAAAAAGTGTCTAAAAGAAGAAGAGAAGCCTAAAACTAAAAACGAAAGAGAAGAGGGCCCCCAACTAGAGCCTTGGTGCTGTTATATATTTTTCAGCCCCAAAGTTTACAAATCTATTTTAAGTCCAAGCCCATAAATAAAATAAAATCTAGACAAGATATAAGATAAGATTTGATAAAATAAAATCTAGATGAAATAAAATCTAAATAAGATAAGATAAGATAAGATCTAGATTAGATAAAATCTAGATAAGATAAGATTTGATCTAGATAAGATAAGATTTGATAAAATTGTCTGCTCTCTTCAAGTCCAAGCCCAATTCTGGATTCAAGCCCAATTGCTTATAATTCTCCTGAAATTAAATTAAAAACACAAAATTAGTCCAATAGACCCAAATGATAAAACTGCATAATTAATTTGACAATTAAGACTAATCAGTAATTAAAATGGTGCAAAAAGGGTTAAAAAATAGGAGAAAATAATGGCACATCAAAACCCCCCATACTTAGCCTTTTGCACTCTTGAGCAAAATGAAACAAAGAACAAAGTCCAAGGATATCAAAGAGAGACAAACAAAAACATTTACATATTTCTCAATGAACATCAAGGAATGAAAGGAATGGGTAACATCTAACATGAAGAGATCCAAAGAGTCAAGACATTCGTGAAAATCATCCAAGCAACCCAATCATGGCAAAATAGTTAATCAACTCAAGAATGAAAAGTGATAAAGCCTCACAAGATATACACTCTATCTCTCAAGTGTCTAAGCTACTATTTACCCTCAAAGCACCCATGAAAACCAACACCACATAAACTTGGCAAGATTCTAAAATTGACAATCAACCTATAAACACAAGCACATGAGGATCAAAAGGTCTTTTAAGGTTGTAATGGGACCAAGGACAAGGTAGGAAAAATATGGAATAAGTAGCTAAATTCCAAAGGAATAGAGGAGCAATGGGGAATAAGTGCATTAAGAAAAAAAATTAGAAAACCTAAAGATAAAATTTAAACGCAAAGAGTAGAGCCAAGAGTCTCATCATTCTTTTTCCATTTAAGATCTTATTCACTCAACTTTATTGCTTTTCTTTATCTTTTTTTCGAATTGATTCAACTTGAAAATTTTATTTTTATTTTTATTTTTTTAATTTTTGCAATTTTTTTTTGAACAGTAGCATTTGAGAACTAGCATATCATTCAGCAGCATGTCCAACATTTAACCCATATATAATGTACATCAGTATGGCCCAAAAATACATCATGAAGCATAGCCAACAAAACATGTTATCCAACAAAACTCTCCCACACTTATTCCCAAAACAATTCCAAAGCTCCAAAATTCCTCAAGGGTAAGGTGATATCATGGTTTTTCACTTAAGGCTTGTAGTGAGCTTCAAAACAAGGAAAGGGAAACAAGGCTCAAAAGGGCTATCAAAGGAATTAATTCAAGGTAAGTCCATTTGGCTAGAGGCTTATAAGAACAAAATTGCCTAAATCATTTCCAAATATGCATGTTAATTTAGAAGCATCAACAAGAATCAAGCAAAGGCTATTGTGTAAGCAATCAATAGGGCAAAACACACCAAATGATTATGATGATGGATGACTCAAATTCTCACAAAGGTAAACTTATCACTTCAAATTGAGCTTTCAAAACTATCATGACATGTAGAGGAAAAACAAGGATTTCAAATCACAAAATGTCAAGAGAATTTTATTTTCAAAACAATTACCCATTTCTTGAACATATCCTATAATTCAAAGAAAAACATGCAAAGTTGTACATGCAAACAAAATTGACCTAAAATATTAAACTAGAAACCCAAAAAAACTAACAAAGTTAACAAATTTAACACAACTAACAAAATTAACAAAACTAACAAAACTAGCAAAACCAAAGAACACTCCCCCCATACTTAAACAACACATTGCCCTCAATGTAGCACAAGTAAAAGATTAAAAGCAATTAAACCATCAAATAGAATTAGAAAAATGTAATAAAAGTAAAGAAGGAGATAGGAAAAGAAAAAATCCCTAAGTCATGGTGGAGGAAGAGTAGGGTGGAGTAAGGAAGTCTCTTCCACCACTACGTCCACTAAATAAGGGTTTATGAGAAATGGCTTAAGTCGGTGTCCATTGACCTTGAAGCTCTTGTTTGTGGAGTCGCTTTTGATCTCAACTGTACCATAAGGAAAAACGTTAGTAACAACAAAAGGACCAATCCACTTAGACCTCAACTTACCACTCATGAGTCCAAGCCTAGAATTATACAATAACACTTTTTGCCCAACCATGAAGTCCTTCTTAATTATCATGCTATCATGGAACTTCTTGGTCTTTTCTTTGTAGAACTTGGCATTCTCGTAGGCTTCTAGGCGAATCTCATCTAACTCACTCAGTTGCAACTATCTTTCGTCACCAGCTTGATCCATAGAGAAGTTGCAGGTCTTCACTGCCCAGTATGCTTTGTGCTCAATCTCCAATGGAAGATGACATGCCTTTCCAAAGACAACCCGATAAGGAGACATTCCTATGGGTGCTTTATAGGCAGTCCGATGTGCCCAAAGAGCATCATCAAGCCTGATACTCCAATCTTTCCTGCTTGGCTGCACAATCTTCTCTAAAATTCTCTTGATCTCCCAGTTAGAAATTTCTGCATGTCCATTGGTTTGTGGGTGGTATGGTGTGGATACCCTGTGTACGACCTTGTACTTTTTAAGCAAGGCATGCATTAATTTGTTGCAAAAATGGGTTCCTTGATCACTAACGATTGCTTTAGGTACTCCAAACCTGCAAAACAAATTAGATATGACAAAATCTGCAACAACCTTAGCATCAGTAGTTCTAGTGGGCTTGGCTTCCACCCATTTTGAAACATAATCAACTGCAAGGAGAATGTAAACATAACCAAAAGAGACAGGAAAAAGGCCCATGAAATCTATGCCCCAGACATCAAACACCTCACAGAATAGCATAGGTTGCTGAGGCCTTTGTTGTCGCCATGTAAGTGCACTTCCTGCTCTCTAACACTGCTCACAAGTGCTACAAATCTTCCACGCATCTTTAAAGATTGTGGGCCAATAAAAGCCACAGTCAAACACTTAGTGAGCTGTCCTTTGAACACCTAGATGACCTCCCCGTGCAGAAGAATGACAGAACTGCAGGACTGAGTCAGTCTCATGATCTGGAATGCATCGTCTAATGACCTGATCACTGCACAATTTCCACAAGTAGGGGTCATCCCAAATAAAATGCTTAGCTTCACTTTTAATTTTATCTTTTTGAGCTTTAGATGCTAAGGGAGGAAAAACAGAAGCAACTAAATAATTGACAATGTTAGCAAACCAGGGAGTAGAAAGAGAATCAGAAATACTATACAGTATATACGAATGATTATCCGAGAAATCATCCCGAATGGGTGAATCCTCATCAGATACACGTTCGATCCGTGTCGCAACCTACCCTTCGGCGGGAGGGCGACGCGTGACTCGCGGGATGCGTGTTCCACGAAAGGAATACGCGCGGAGTCGCCACCAACGTTTATTTGAGGAAAACGTCGGAAAAACCGGAAAAGACGCGATCTACAAACTTTTAAGTGAAAGGTTCGGGAGTTGTATTTACGCGCGGGGAAGGTATTAGCACCCCACACGTCCGTCACAAGGGACGACTGCCTTTAATCGAATGTGCAAACATGACTTTGATTTTTACGTTCCCTTTTATGTCCTTATATCCTTTATACCCTTTTTATATTTTTTCTCTTTTTGTGGTCGACAAGGGTGTTTCCCTTTGCTCCTACGTATTCCTCAATTGGGATGAGAAAATCAGACCTACGTAGTTCTTTCGGAACAAAGTGTTTGGTTAAGTTGTTTTTTATCTTTTTGCAAGATATATTTTGATTGAAAAAAGGTCATTTGAGGTGTTGGACCATTAAATGATCTTTTGATTTTGAAAGGAGAGAAACGTTAAGGTGTTGGACCATTAACGATCTCTCGGGGTGGTCGACAAAAGCGGGGCTTTTGCTCCTACGTATCCTCAATTGCGATGAGGAAATCAGACCTATGTAGTTCTTGCAAAAGCGGTAAAGTCACATGTTGATTTTATGCTTTTGAACGGTCCATGTTAACAGATAAAAGCAAAGAGGACCGTTTAAGGCGTTGGACCTTAAAACGGTTTTTAGTGATTTTTCGGAAAAAAACTTGATTTGTGAGTTGATTTTAGTCTTAGTTTCACTTTGGTTATTAATCAATTCATTCAAGGAAACTTCCAAAGAAAAACGTCCGATTGATTTTTTTTTATTATTTCATTCAAAGATATTTTGATTATTTTATTATTATTTTTCAAGATATTTTGATTATTTTACTTTTTTTGGTTTAACCGAGGTTATAGCGTGAACGATCGGTTAGATTTCGTTTTAACAGTGATTAAACGAGATTACAACACAAATGATCGGTTGAAATTCATTTTATCATTTATTAGACGAGAAAACGGCTTAAATAAATGGTTAAAGCACATTAAAAACGGAAGAAAAGAAAACTGAAAGTAAACGAAATTAAAGTGAAAGTACACAAAACAAGAAATGAATTGAAAGTCTCGGATTCGAAAACTTACCCGTTGAAGAACGAAGAACGAACGAAGAATGGATGAAGAACGGTGAAGAACGACGAAGAACGATGAAGAATTTCCACAGAATCGCTTACGGAAGCGTTACGGAAGTACTTCGACTTGATTTTTCTTCACGAAAACGTGTTTTTTTGCCCAAAATAGCCGAAATGCATAGCCAAAGGGGTCTTGAACATTTTGAAACAGCTCCCCCCTCCCCTATTTATAGAAAAAAAGGGAGGTGCTTGCTGCCCAAAGACTTAATGAAGAAGATTTCTAAGCGCACCCGAATTACTAAGTTCACCCCCCTTTTCGTATTTTACGGAAAAGTTACGGAAGCCTTACGGAACTGTTTTCGAATTTGATTTTCATCTTCTTTCTCTTCCCTTTCACCAATGTTAAGTGGAATATGCTTACCCAAGGTTTTCGGAAATTTTACGGAAGTATTACGGAAGCCGCGGAAGCCCCGAAAACCATTTTTCAAAAATGTGGAGGAGCTTGCCGCCCAGTTGCTTCCTCCTTAAGCAACCCAACTTCCAAAATGTTCTGGAAGGGCCTAGATTTGAATTGCTATTTACACCCCTATCTTGATAAGTTCACCCCCCTTACCTTTTTTGGTGATTCTTTTTTCGTAAAGTTACGGAAACTTACGAATCTCGTAACGATACTTGTTTTCTTTCCGTAATGTTACGGAACCTTGCGGATTACATAATCATCCCCTTTTTGACTTACGGAATGTTACGGAATCTCACTTAATTATGCAACGATGCTTCCATTTGATTTCTGGTGTGTCACGGAAACTTACGGATTGTGCATCAATATTTTTTTGGTTTTTCGGCATGTCCTGGAATTTCACAAATTGCCTAATGATGGGTGCCAAGCACCTCACAAGGACCAAAGAAAGGTCGCATGTCATCAAGCAAAGGTCCCCGGACGAAATTAGGGTATGACAGTTGCCCCTCTTTACTTGTCTTTTATTGGAGATAAAAGGAAAGTAAAGACAAGACACTAATTTCGTTCCTCTCGATTTGACGAGAGTCGCGGGTGACCATAAAATCTCCACATGCAAATGACTTGTTGTTCCCGGAATTTCACAAATTGCCTAATGATGGGTGCCAAGCACCTCACAAGGACCAAAGAAAGGTCGCATGTCATCAAGCAAAGATCCCCGGACGAAATTAGGGTATGACACTAATTTCGTTCCTCTCGGTTGACGAGAGTCGCGGGTGACCATAAAATTTCCGCATGTAAATGACTTGTTGTTCCCGGAGGAACAAAAGGTGCAGAAGACTATGTCAGTCTCTGCATGTCATCGGGCCCGCCGCCTCTGGATGACACAAGGGTGCGGATAACCGTAAGGTATCTCCGCGTGTCATCGGGCCCGCTGCCTCTGGATGACACAAGGGTGCAGAATGACCAAATTTTGTCTCTGCGTGTCATCGGGCCCGCCGCCTCTGGATGACAAAAGGGTGCGGATAACCATAAGGTATCTCCGCGTGTCATCGGGCCCGCCGCCTCTGAATGACACAAGGGTGCAGAATGACCAAATTTTGTCTCTGCGTGTCATCGGGCCCGCCGCCTCTGGATGACAAAAGGGTGCGGATAACCGTAAGGTATCTCCGTGTGTCATCGGGCCCGCCACCTCTGGATGACACAAGGGTGTAGAATGACCAAATTTTGTCTCTGCGTGTCATCGGGCCCGCCGCCTCTGGATGACAAAAGGGTGCGGATAACCGTAAGGTATCTCCGCGTGTCATCGGGCCCGCCGCCTCTGGATGACAAAAGGGTGCGGATAACCGTAAGGTATCTCCGCGTGTCATCGGGCCCGCCGCCTCTGGATGACACAAGGGTGCATGTCACATGACCTCAGGGTCAGTATGACAAAGATTATGGGGCGGCCGACAAAAGCAAGGCTCTTGCTCCTACGTATCCTCCAATGAGGAACTCAGACCTACGTAGTTCTAGATAACTTGTGAGACTTGAAAAAGTCTCCACCAGAAGATGCCTACATCTTCGGAAAGGGTGCAGATGACCATATTGGCCTCCGCTTATCAATCACACTCGAGGTGCGGATAACCGTAAGGTGTCTCCGCAGGCTACCAGCTCTTGGGTCATGGTAACAGAAAGCAGTGTGGTCGACAAAAGCGAGGCTTTTGCTCCTACGTATCCTCCAATGAGGAACTCAGACCTACGTAGTTCTGGACAACTTGTGAGACTTGAAAAAGTCTCGGTGTTTTCTCCACTAAAATGCAAACATGCTTTAGCAAAGAGACAAATATTCCAACTGATTAGAGCAGCATATGCCTTTTTGAGTGAAAAACAATGCGTCTACCGGGGAAGGAGAGTATGCTGATGAAATTTTCTCATAACCATAAATGAGATTTTGGATGTTAGCATTTCGTTTCTAAATGACCATTTAGAGGAAACACTGGGTTCGACAAAAATAGAAGAAAATCACTCAAAGTGTATCAATCTCGCACAGGTAAGTGTTTCATCCTAATTCCGAACCATAGATATGTCATGACTTGACTTTGCAAATTATTTCCTATCAAATCAAAAATTACATGCGTGATCATGGATCAATAGGGCTTCCCTTGGGAATGGGTTCTTTTGGTGGGTTTTTCGGCTTTTGTGTGTTTTTGCCCCTTTTCCTTTTCTGTTTTGGTTTTGCGCGAGGCGAACAAGTCACCGACGCACAGGATTTTGGTTGGTAATCAAAGGGAGAAGACCACTTTAGGTCATGGTTTCCTTTTCTTTCTTTTGTTCATTTGGTGACAATTCTGTATTGTTCAGATATTGTCTGGTCAAAAGACCTTTCTGCACATTTCTTCTAGTTTCTTTGATCAAGAACTTTCTTTCCTTCCTTTTTTTACTTTCTCCCATTCTTTGGTTGGGAATTTTCTTTCTTTTCTTTTTGCTTTCTCCCACTCTTTGATTGGGAATTTCCTTTCTTTTCTTTTTGCTTTCTCCCACTCTTTGATTGGGAATTTCCTTTCTTTTCTTTTTGCTTTCTCTTTGATTGGAAATTTTCCTTCTTTCCTTTTTTGCTTCCGAGGGTAAGGATTATAGTGAGTCATGATTTTGGCTCAAGGTTTGTAGAATGGCTAGACATGATACATGTCGGGGTTTGGTTTGGCTCAAGGATAAAAGGGGTGCCCCACATTATTTCCATGACACAAATGCAAAAATGATGATTTGGAAACTTTATGCAAAACTGGTCATGCATGCACCTATGCGGACACTCAAGTGTCAAATTTTTATGGTCATGTGATGCTAGGGCTCAGGATTCATTTCCTCTATTTTAGTCAACCCAATGTTTCCAAATATGTTCTTTTATCCATTTGTGCATTCATCCAAGTCCATTTCGGGCGTCTTTTTCAGCTAGACAACTTATTTTTCTTTTTTCTCTCTTTTTTTTCTTCTTTTTTTTATTTGTTTATTTCTTTTTCTTGTTTGTTTTTTTTTCTTCTCTTTTTTTTCATGAGGTATTTTGCTATATACATGCATATCCAAGGTATCTTGCTACCTAAACATACATATATATGTTTTGTAAGGTATTTTTGCTATATACATGCATATCCAAGGTATCTTTCTACCTAAACATACATATATATTTTGTGAAGTATTTTTTGTTTACATACATGCATATCTAAGGTATCTTTCTACCTAAACATACATATATATATTTTGTGAAGTGTTTTTTGTTTACATACATGCATATCTAAGGTATTTTTCTACCTAAACATACATATATATATATATTTTGTGAAGTGTTTTTTTGTTTACATACATGCATATCTAAGGTATTTTCACTACCTAAACATACATATATATGTTTTGTAAGGTATGACTACCTTCCGAGCTTGCGCTTGTTTTATTTAAATTCCCAGGATCATGAGCAACTAGGTGCGTCCTACTATAAAAAGTGATCAAATAGCAGGCAGAAATTTAAAAGGTACTAGGTTGCCTCCTAGTAGCGCTTCTTTAACGTCTTGAGCTGGACGCCTTATGACTTGTCGGTCACTGACCTAGTACTTTGCTTACCTTTGGCTTTGGACTTGGTCGCCTATTGGTCGGCCATGTGGTGTAGGCAATACTCAAACCTTTTTGTGGATGAGCAGAGGTGAACTCTAGAGGTGATGGCGGTGCGTCTGTTGCCCGCTGCCGACCATCGCCAGGCTGCTGTGGTGTTTCGCCCTGCGCCTGCCTGGAGACGCAGAACTTCTTGATGAAAGCTCGATTGGTAGGGGGGACCTGATGACCTTGCTGGGGGCGACAGGCACTCCCTAGAACTGACAAAGACCCGTATTTAGAGCTGGCAACTCCAAGACCCTGTTGGCCTTCTTCGGGTCCACTAGGTGTCTTGCGGGCACAATCCCCGTAAACAATAGATGACATCAGAAATCAGTTGGGGGAGGTGCATACTTACCTATGCCACGATGACATGAACTTGCTGGGGGGAACGGGCGCCCTGTAGGGCCGACAGAGGCCCGTAACCAGAGCTGGAAACCCCAGGGCCCTGTTGGACTTCTTCAGGTCCACTGGGTGTCTTTGTGGGTGCAATCCCTGCAAACAATAGATGGTATCAGAAATCAGTTGAACCATATGCATACTTACCCATGTCGGGACGACACAGACCAACTGATACTTTTGCAGGGGGAGATTGGCATTGCGGTCGCTGGGCAGAATGTTGCTAAGTAGCAATGTCATCTATATCTGTGTAAGAGTGGTCATGTTGGTGCGCATGATCCGCACTCATCTCTTTGCAGCGGCACGGGTGAAATCTTGCCCCGGTATGCATAGTAGCTGTGTGATAGCCTCCCTCTCTGGTTGTGCTCGCACAGTTGGCCGTCCTCCAATATCAGGGGGTGGCCCAGGAACCGTTAAAAGGAAACTACTGGTCCCTTAACCGGGAGTGCAAGTCTTGGTTAAGCATTTAAGGATAGAGGACCTTAAATTCTCTTAAGGTGCGGATGTGGAGCACACTGAAAATGAGGACACGTAGCCCTCTAAAGGTGAGGGCGTGCAACCCTCTCAAGGCGAGGATGTATAGTCCTCTGGAGGTGAGGGCGTGTAGTCCTCTCAAGGTGAGGGCGTGCAGCCCTCTGTTGGCGAGGACGTGTAGTCCTCTAAAGGTGAAGGCGTGTAGCCCTCTGTTGGCGAGGACGTGTAGTCCTCTAAAGGTGAGGGCGTGTAGCCCTACGAAGGTGAGGACATGCAGTCCTCTGATGGCGAGGGCGTGTAGCCCTCTGAAGGTGAGGACGTGTGGTCCTCTAAAGGTGAGGGCGTGTAGCCCTACGAAGGTGAGGACATGTAGTCCTCTGAAGGTGAGGGTAACTAGTACCCAAGGCAAGGGCGAGTAGCCCTCTCAAGGCGAGGACGTGTAGTCCTCTGGAGGCGAGGACGTGTAGTCCTCTGGAGGTGAGGGCGTGCAGCCCTCTGATGGTGAGGACATGTAGTCCTCTCAAGGCGAGGACGTGTAGTCCTCTGGAGGTGAGGGCGTGCAGCCCTCTGATGGTGAGGACATGTAGTCCTCTCAAGGCGAGGACGTTTAGTCCTCTCAAGGTGAGGACGTGCAGTCCTCTGAAGGCGAGGATGTGTAGTCCTCTAAAGGTGAGGGCATGTAGCCCTACGAAGGTGAGGACATGTAGTCCTCTGAAGGTGAGGGTAAGTAGTACCCA
Source organism: Glycine max (assembly GCF_000004515.6). Lineage (NCBI taxonomy): Eukaryota > Viridiplantae > Streptophyta > Magnoliopsida > Fabales > Fabaceae > Glycine > Glycine max. The sequence continues at coordinate 11,573,096 of NC_038249.2, read as the reverse complement.
AGGCGAGGGCGGGTAGCCCTCTCAAGGCGAGGACGTGTAGTCCTCTGGAGGTGAGGGCGTGCAGCCCTCTGATGGTGAGGACATGTAGTCCTCTCAAGGCGAGGACGTGTAGTCCTCTCAAGGCGAGGACGTGTAGTCCTCTCAAGGTGAGGACGTGGAGTCCTCTGAAGGCAAGGATGTGTAGTCCTCTGGAGGTGAGGGCGTGCAGCCCTCTGATGGTGAGGACATGTAGTCCTCTCAAGGCGAGGACGTGTAGTCCTCTCAAGGCGAGGACGTGTAGTCCTCTCAAGGTGAGGACGTGGAGTCCTCTGAAGGCGAGGATGTGTAGTCCTCTAAAGGTGAGGGCGTGCAGCCCTCTGTTGGAGAGGACGTGTAGTCCTCTAAAGGTGAGGGCATGTAGCCCTACGTTGGCGAGGACGTGTAGTCCTCTCAAGGTGAGGGCATGCAGCCCTCTGTTGGCGAGGACGTGTAGTCCTCTAAAGGTGAGGGCGTGTAGCCCTACGAAGGTGAGGACATGCAGTCCTCTGATGGCGAGGGCGTGTAACCCTCTGAAGGTGAGGACATGCAGTCCTCTGATGGCGAGGGCGCGTAGCCCTCTGAAGGTGAGGACACGCAGTCCTCTGATGGCGAGGGCGTGTAGCCCTCTGAAGGTGAGGACATGCAGTCCTCTGAAAGTGAGGACACACAGTCCTCTTAAGGTGAGGGCGTGCAGCCCTCTGTTGGCGAGGAGTGTAGTCCTCTGAAGACCAGGGTACTAGTACCCGAGGGTCCATCCTTATGAGAAAGCAAGAGATCGACTCATCGAGAGAGCCGGTCATCCCAAATTCAAAAGATTTGGACATTTAGATGTAGGGAATCTATGTAGTTAACATGATTTTGAGGGATGCAAATGCATGCAACCTTTGTTGTGAAATTTGGGTAAATGCGGACTTTATATGAAACAATGCAATGTAATGGAAAGTTGTACAATGTTCATGGCATTCTTTCCCTATTTTGTGATTTTGATTTTGATTTGATTTTTTTTTTTTTTTTGGAAAACACAGATTGACTGCCCTTTTGAAAAAGGTGATAATTCATGCAACCTCATCCTATCTTTTTGCAAATCTCTCCGGGAACTCCCTCAGAGTGTATGTTCTTTTTGATTTAGTCACTTGACCATTTTGGAGTGACGGCAATGGAGTCGTTTGATGTTTAATCAATCCATTGAAATCCTAGGGTTTGTCCCCTTTTTTTTGTTAAAAACATCGATGGGTAAGAACTTTTGATCGGCCCCTATGTTCAATTGAGGCTCATGCACGGTGCCCCTCATTGCCCCAGTGTAAGGCTTTGAGGTACCAATCGTTGTCTTTCGTCATGACCTTGTAGCTGGGAACCTATTGAGTGAGAACTTCTAATCTGCCCCTAGGTTCGTTTGAGGTTTATGCATGGGGCCTTTCATTGCCCCAGTGTAGGGCTTAGAGGTACCAATTGTTGTCTTGTTTTCACAACCTCATAGTGAGGAAGAATGAAAGACGCAATTGATTCTTGCAAAAAGAATTTTCCAAGGACGAGAAATAGTTGAAGGATTTTTCAGCTGATGGATTAAGTCAAATGACTCCTATGTAGAAGCAAGATGTTTTGATGTCTTGATGATGCTAAAGGATCAAGTGCTTCTAAGTTTTATTCAAGACAAGAATCCAAGAAAGTCAAGATATATGATCAAGTTGATTTCTAGAATCTTTTGGAAGAAGTTTCCAAATTGAAAAAACAAAAGGTTTGACCAAAGAATTCTATCATTTCAAATTGAGATTTGCTCTTCGGTAATCGATTACCAGCAGCTGAAAATGTTTATAACAGTCACTAGAAATTTGAATTCAAAATTTATAATGTGTAATCGATTACACATGGATGGTAATTGATTACCAGCAATTTATTCAAATTTTAAAGCCTGTGATCTATTACACAAGTCTTGTAATCGATTACCAGAGGAGATTTTCAGAAAATAATTTCCAAGAGTCACATCTATTCAAATGGTTTATGAATGGCCATCAAAGGTGACTTGGAAACACGAATTTAAAGAGAGTTTTCATTGCCCACAAAGTTTATCCTCTCAAAAGATTAAGAGTTTTTCTGAACTGAACTGTCTTATCCTCTAAAAAAGATTCCTTGGTCAACCACTTGCATATTCAATAAGGAATTTTGATTGGTCTTCATTGTACAATCTATCCCTTTTAAGAGAGATTTCTTCTTCTCTTCTTCTTACTTCTGAAAAGGGATTAAGAGACTGAGAGTCTCTTATTGTAGAGGATTCTTGAACACAAGGGAAGGGTTGTCCCTGTGTGGTTCAGACTTTGTAAAAGGAGTTTTACAAAGAGAGTGGAAAATCTCAAGTGGGTTTCTTGAGGACTGGACGTAGGCGCGGGAAGTGGCCGAACCAGTATAAATCAAGTTTGCATTCCTCTCTTCCTTTAAACTTCTTTTATTGCTATTTATCTTTTGCTTTAAAGAAGTTTATTTTGATTTGTCTTTTGAGTAATTCATGTTAAGGGTGCATTGTTAATCCAAAAAGAAAGAGTGATAGTTCAATTGGGGAATAGTCTTTGCATCTTAATTCAACCCCCCTTTTTCTTAAGGTAACTGAGGCCATTTGTCCAACATCCTATTCTTGACAACTCGCTTCTCTAAGAAGACAAACTTTCTGGAATGATAAAATGAAGTCACATGAACGTCTATATTTTTACTTGAAAACACAGTCAATCAAATGCCTTTTTATTTTTTTTTATTTTGAAACTTATTTTTTTATTTTGAAACTTATTTGTTTTGAACTTTACTCGTTGTTTTACGGCACCCCCACCAACGTGCAAGACGAGTAATCTCTGATTGAACAGTCTTGGAAGTCAACACTCAGGAGCGCAGGTCGCTTGAGCAAATAGACCAAGGGCTTGCACCCATATTCCGGTGAAAGTTGAATAAGCAAACATGCGTTTGTGAGAGGATGAGGGACAAGGATGTCCATTTTATCCATATCATTTAGCATTGTAACTGTGGTTTATAATAATGGCATAAACTTGAAAATCCTGATGAGTCATAACAACAACTTCCAGAATTGCCCCATGTATGGTGTTGCTTGTCAATGTTATGATTCAACAAGCGATTCTCCTCAAATTTCAGCCAGCCCGTATCAATTAGACTTCACACTTTATGCTTCGGGGTCATACAATGCTCAATGGAATGCCCCAGGGCTCCTCCACGATAAGCACACGTTGCGTTCGAGTCGTATCCTCAGAAAAATGGAGGTTGAGGAACCTTGGTGGGGGTTATGGCTACCATTGAATTATTGAGTGGATATGGGATCAAGTTTAGCATATGACAACAGAATTTGGGGTGAACCCTACAGGCTTTTTGCTGCAAAATTCCTTTTTGTTGGTGTTTTTTTTGGTTTGTGCTAAAGGTGGTCTTCGTCATTGGAAGTGCGGTAGACAGGCTTTGTGGTTGATTTAGGGATGGCCTTTGTGGATAACTGGGTGGTGGGTAAGGAGGAGGTTTGTTATTGACTGAGTAATGACATTGTTGGGTTTGGTGGGAAACTTGGCCGTATAGGAATGGCAGTCACAGCATGGGTTTCTCCCTCTTTCTCACCCTCTTCATTTGCCCCAGTTTTCTCAGTCGTCCTAGTAGGATGATCAAATTTGCCTCTTTTCGGACCCACATCGATCCTTTCACTGGCGAAGACCAAATCCGCAAAGCTTTGAGGGTGCGTAGCCCACCATCTTTTCATAGTAGAGTATCGATAATGTGTCTACCATCACGATCATCGTCTCCCTTTCCATCATTGGGGGTACCACCTGGGCCGCCAGATCCCTCCACCTTTTGGGCGTGTTCTTTGAAAGATCCGTCCCCCTTTTTGCAAATGTTCTGTAGTTGCATCCTATCCGGAACCATATCAAAATTGTACTGATACTGCCTAACAAAGGCAACCATTAGGTCCTTCCAAGAATGGACTCGGGAAGATTCCAAGTTAGTGTACCAGGTAACAGCTACCCCAGTAAGACTTTCTTGGAAGGAATGTATTAGCAATTCCTCATCTTTTGCGTATTCCCCCATCTTCTGACAATACATCTTTAGATGGTTCTTGGGACAAGTAGTCCCCTTGTACTTGTCAAGGTCCAGCACCTTGAACTTGGGAGGGGTGATGATATTGTGTTCTAGGAACAACTCTTTTAGGTTAGCAAAGGCATAATCTTCACCTCCTTCAATGGCCCTGAGCCTTTCCTCTAGATGATCCAACTTTCCCATTTCTGCCATAGCATGAGGGTTTTTACTTGTCGTGGAATGCAAGAGGTGTAGTTGTGGGTGATACTGAGGGCCTTCCAAAGGGTTTTGTAGGGGTATACCACCAACTGCTTGCCCTTCCGTGGCATATCCGAGGCAAGGCTCGAAGTCGGCTAGATTGTGGTGGGGAATTTCATGTGTCCCCCCCACGGTTTAAGAGACATGTGCATGATCAGTTTGGGGTTGTTGACTCTCAATGGGTATAGGAGTGGAGTTATTGACATTCTTATTGGGAGTGTACGCCACTTTGGGTGGCGTATAGTTGAGAGGCAAGCCATATGGCGGGAAGGCGTGCTCGTTTTGAATTTGTACATTATGGGGGCTGCCCGTACTTCCCAAATCTTTGCCTACCATATCTAAGGTTGGATGATTCATTTGGTTGATGCCGGATGGGGACATCAGGTTCACCTTAGCAACAACGCTGGTAGCGGCAATTGCAACCGCATTGGCTTCCATTATCTTCTTCACGCTCATCATGGCCTCCATCATTGTGGCCATTTTCTCTTTAATGGCCTCCATGTCGGCCTTCATCTTCTCTTGTATCTCCTCTACTTCACCCATTACTCTAGCTCTAGCACAAGTTCGGTGAGGACGCCGTAAAGCATGTTTTTTTTTTTTGATAACAATGATTAAGTTCATTTTATTTTATTTTATTTTATTTTTCAAGGAAAGAATGCAATGAGCAATGCAACCAATGAAAAGCATGGATGTATGCGAATGATGTACAGTTGAAGATTGCGAATTTTTACGCAGGATATGGGGTTGAATCAATTTAGATTTTCAACATGGTCCATGACATCTTTGTCCGGATGTGACTTGATTCATCTTTTGCCCCAATTTTGCAAGACGGTTACTTCCATATTTTGACTTGATGAACCTTTTTATAAAAGCATGAGCTTGGTTCAACCCTATAATCCAAGGAATGGCAATTCTGATCGCCAATACTTCAACATCTCATAGGGATGAATGACTCGGGCATACTTTAAGTTATGCATGGAAAATGTAATTATGAAATTGAGATACCCGAAGAAACACCATTTCCTAGTTAACCATGAATTAGGTACCATGTTCAATTATTTTGTTTTGTTGTTGTGTGTTTTTTTTTTTTTATAGAAATGGGTTTATGATCCCAACATGGTTGGCTCATGGTGCCTAACACATGCAACTAAGAATGTAGTGTGAAGTTTCACGCTTCCCCTTTTTTGTTTTTGTAGAGGAAAACACAAGGATGAGCAAACATGAAAACAAATGGTATGCAATTTTGCAGATCAAAAAGTTTGTTGAACGCATATGCATGATGATGCCATGACTCATGCAAAATGTGAGGCTGGAATATGATAACGGACAAATGCAGGAACGATATGTTCATTATGATGTTATGAAGAGATGCTTATGCGATGCATGATATGAATGCATTTTACGGACACGAGAGCCCGGAAAATTATCTCTTCTTACTTGCGCATTTGGGGGCGCAGTGCCCCATGTGTACAATTAAGAAGGTGATATGGACCTTCCGGCTTCCCGTGACAAAGGACGAGACCAACATACAATGCATGCTAGAGATAAAATGTGGGAGTGACTTGATTCGCACTGATTTTTGGAGTAAAAACGTGGGATAAACTCATTTTTTTCAAAAAGTTATAACTAGTCAAGATCTGAGCGACAATACAAACTTCCTAGCGGTTTCTAATCATATGGTCCATTAAGTCTATCATATGCTGAAAATAGCTGAGAAGTCCGTGGATCTCCTCGGGGGCGGAGTAGGTGTCCGCCACTGCTTTGGCCTTGGCTAGCAATGGGGGAAGTTCTTGACTCCTGTTCAAAGTAAGAGCAAATCGGTTCGTCCACATTGTTGCCTCTTGGTGCAATGAATCAATTACCCTTTCCCTTGCTTCCCTTTCTGCTGATATCTTGGCGTACTCATCCTCTAGCCTTTGCTCGTGAGTCGCCGCTAGATTTAGCTTCTCTTTGCACTTATCGATGATGGCCCACATATTCCCTTCAGTCTCGCTTAACTGTTGGGACAAATTTCTTTTCGACCTAAGGCAAACCTTTAGCTCGTCCTTCAAGATCATGCCTTTGACCTGTGATGATTTCTTTCACCTCTTCGGAGCTTGAGCTCACTATTGCTGCCCTATAAAGCCCCTCAAAACTTTGCTTTGGTCGTGTTCTTCCTTTCGGGCCTTCTTGGTTTCTCATTCCAAGGCTTCATCGGTGGCCATATTGACATCCCTTAGTTCATCATACTCTTTTCAGACTTTGATGGCTATGGACTTGAACTTCTCTTCGACTACCCAGGCTCTTTCAAGCTCTGCCTTTAGGGCTTGTACCTCATCACTTTCTTCCGAAGCTTTAACCTCATCGTCTCTCACAGTCTTTAGATTTGGGAGCCAATCCAATCCTTGTGTTCGGACTCTCAGCCACTTATGATAGCCGCCGATGATCCCATTACTGCTTCCCCTAAGCTCTCTGTCCTTTCTTCACGCCGCATCCCATGCCTTGTGAACTCCTTGGAGTACCCTCACGTTGTGGTCACTGAAACCTCGTGCGATGAAAGGCGTGATGCTTTCGTCTGATGGCACTCCTCTCGTGGGACATCCTTCGCATGAAGATAGAATCCTGATTCTTCCTTCCTTCTAGCGAGGGAACCATTTAACAGACGCCCCTCCATGCTAGCCAAGAGTTGGTGCACAACAAACAATTCTTGCGCCGCTCTTTTCACATCCCCGGTCGAACGTGTCATACATGGCCAAAATGGCGACGACCGGGCTTTCCTTGCCATGATGAAAGGCGAGGAAAGCATCAATCGCTGCTAGGTCCACTAACCCTTCCATATTCGGAAAGAGGACAACTCCAAAGATCAAAAGCGCCAAGATGTCAATAAAAGAAAGCCCATTCGCCTTGATTTGCCAAGGCCTTTGCCCTTTCCTCCAAACACTTCCTTGGTACTCCGACTACCCCATTCCTGTTTTTCTTTACACGGTCCAACTCTTGTGCTGAGATTTTCACCACCTTGGCAACTCTTGTCGTGGAGGGATAGAACCCAGAGAAAAGATATGGCTTCCTTCCTCCCAGTGGGCATCCCAGGATTTCTTCAAACTCTTTCACAGTCGGCACTAGCTGGAAGTCCTCAAATGTGAAGCACCTTAGGGGCTGGTCATAATACTGGGAAAGGGATGCAATCGGTTCCATGGAGACTTCTACCCTAGCTAGGTCCCAAATCTTACCATAGGCTTTGCGGAAGGCTTGCCGTTGAAGTTGACCCATTAATTGCCCCAACTTTCGTAAACTGGTGACCTCTAAGCTCTTGATTTTGACTTGATAGAACCTCTTTTTAAGCGAAGGCTTTTGACTTGATCCCATGTTTTACTAAAGTGAAATAAAATCTAGTGCGAAACAAAACTCCTACATCTATCATGGGTGGAATGGATGAATGCATGAAGAAATGCATATGACACAGATGCAATTTACGAATACGGGAGCCCGAGAAATTGTTTCCTTCTTGGATACAACGTTTGGGCAGCATGGCACCCAACGTATGTTTTTTAAGAAGGCGACACGGACCCTCCGTCGGTTTGCTAAAGTGAGGGGATCAAAGACGAAACCCACGCATGATGCATATGCGAAAGGCACAACACGGGGATGTACATAGTACGACAATATTCACAAACAAATATAAGCAAAAGGGTATATGATACTTATGCATGGCAGTGTGAAAAATGGCACGCAGCGTGTTTGCTCCGTGCCCCTATTTAAGGGACCTATAAGGGAGAGAGCTAACTAGGCTTTTAGTGATAACCCCCAAGGTAGTCATATCTCTCTTGATGGTTTCTAGAGGTATCATCCCCTTCGAAGAACATACTGCAGCAGTAGGGACTCTAGCAACAGTATGTTTTCAAAGAGAAAAACTCTAGATGAGGGTTCACTGTAATCAAGCAAGTCGGAGACCTAGCATGATCACGGATTCACCTCCACTCCTTATGTTCCCACGAACCCGGGTATAGGGCCCTTTTTCAACTCACCGTGTGTGCAAATAGTGTTAGTGTTTGTGTGCATCAAATGAATAAATATTTACCTCATGCATACAAAAAAAATGCACTAAAAGCATCAAAGAGTTATATATACAAGAACATAATAAGGGGAAGCCAACAAAGGAGTAAGTCATGGCAAAATTTGCACAAGATTAAATGGCCTAACTCTTTAAAAATAGTCCCCAGTGGAGTCGCCAACTATCGCAACCTACCCTTTGGCGGGAGGGCGACGCGTGACTCGCGGGATGCGTGTTCCACGAAAGGAATACGCGCGGAGTCGCCACCAACGTTTATTTGAGGAAAACGTCGGAAAAACCGGAAGAGACGCGATCTACGAACTTTTAAGTGAAAGGTTCGGGAGTTGTATTTACGCGCGGGGAAGGTATTAGCACCCCACATGTCCGTCACAAGGGACGACTGCCTTTAATCGAATGTGCAAACATGACTTTGATTTTTACGTTCCCTTTTATGTCCTTATATCCTTTATACCCTTTTTATATTTTTTCTCTTTTTGTGGTCGACAAGGGTGTTTCCCTTTGCTCCTACGTATTCCTCAATTGGGATGAGAAAATCAGACCTACGTAGTTCTTTCGGAACAAAGTGTTTGGTTAAGTTGTTTTTTTATCTTTTTGCAAGATATATTTTGATTGAAAAAAGGTCATTTGAGGTGTTGGACCATTAAATGATCTTTTGATTTTGAAAGGAGAGAAACGTTAAGGTGTTGGACCATTAACGATCTCTCGGGGTGGTCGACAAAAGCGGGGCTTTTGCTCCTACGTATCCTCAATTGCGATGAGGAAATCAGACCTACGTAGTTCTTGCAAAAGCGGTAAAGTCACATGTTGATTTTATGCTTTTGAACGGTCCATGTTAACCGATAAAAGCAAAGAGGACCGTTTAAGGCGTTGGACCTTAAAACGGTTTTTAGTGATTTTTCGGAAAAAAACTTGATTTGTGAGTTGATTTTAGTCTTAGTTTCACTTTGGTTATTAATCAATTCATTCAAGGAAACTTCCAAAGAAAAACGTCCGATTGATTTTTTTTTATTATTTCATTCAAAGATATTTTGATTATTTTATTATTATTTTTCAAGATATTTTGATTATTTTACTTTTTTTGGTTTAACCGAGGTTATAGCGTGAACGATCGGTTATATTTCGTTTTAACAGTGATTAAACCAGATTACAACACAAATGATCGGTTGAAATTCATTTTATCATTTATTAGACGAGAAAACGGCTTAAATAAATGGTTAAAGCACGTTAAAACGGAAGAAAAGAAAACTGAAAGTAAACGAAATTAAAGTGAAAGTACACAAAACAAGAAATGAATTGAAAGTCTCGGATTCGAAAACTTACCCGTTGAAGAACGAAGAACGAACGAAGAACGGATGAAGAACGGTGAAGAACGACGAAGAACGATGAAGAATTTCCACAGAATCACTTACGGAAGCGTTACGGAAGTACTTCGACTTGATTTTTCTTCACGAAAACGTGTTTTTTTGCCCAAAATAGCCGAAATGCATAGCCAAAGGGGTATTGAACATTTTGAAACAGGTCCCCCCTCCCCTATTTATAGAAAAAAAGGGAGGTGCTTGCCGCCCAAAGACTTAATGAAGAAGATTTCTAAGCGCACCCGAATTACTAAGTTCACCCCCCTTTTCGTATTTTACGGAAAAGTTACGGAAGCCTTACGGAACTGTTTTCGAATTTGATTTTCATCTTTTTTCTCTTCCCTTTCACCAATGTTAGGTGGAATATGCTTACCCAAGGTTTTCGGAAATTTTACGGAAGTATTACGGAAGCCGCGGAAGCCCCGAAAACCATTTTTCAAAAACGTGGAGGAGCTTGCCGCCCAGTTGCTTCCTCCTTAAGCAACCCAACTTCCAAAATGCTCTGGAAGGGCCTAGATTTGAATTGCTATTTACACCCCTATCTTGATAAGTTCACCCCCTTACCTTTTTTGGTGATTCTTTTTTCGTAAAGTTACGGAAACTTACGAATCTCGTAACGATACTTGTTTTCTTTCCGTAATGTTACGGAACCTTGCGGATTACATAATCATCCCCTTTTTGACTTACGGAATGTTACGGAATCTCACTTAATTATGCAACGATGCTTCCATTTGATTTCCGGTGTGTCACGGAAACTTACGGATTGTGCATCAATATTTTTTTGGTTTTCCGGCATGTCCTGGAATTTCACAAATTGCCTAATGATGGGTGCCAAGCACCTCACAAGGACCAAAGAAAGGTCGCATGTCATCAAGCAAAGGTCCCCGGACGAAATTAGGGTATGACAATCCGACTCAAATGATTAGGAACTAAATTTTGTGCTCCGCTCCTACCACGGATCTCCAAGTCAAACTCTTGGAGCCAGAGCATCCATCGGATCAACCTAGGCTTTGAATCAGCCTTCTTCAACAAGTACTTTAGAGTTGCATGGTCAGTATAAACAATAACGTGAGTACCAAGCAAATAAGAACAAAATTTTTCAAGAGCAAAAACTATGACTAGTAGCTCTTTCTCAGTAGTAGTATAATTTGCTTGGGCAGCATCTAAAGTCCTAGAAGCATAATATATCACTCTAGGCAATTTATCAATTTTCTGAGCAAGGACAGCCCCCAATGCATAATTTGATGCATCACACATAAGCTCAAAAGGGGCTGTCTAGTCGAGTGCCTGGATGATGGGGGTGGTAGTCAGTGCTCTTTTGAGGCAATCAAAAGCCTCTTTTCATTTATCATTGAAGTCAAAATCCACCTCCTTTTGCAACAAGTTGGATAGTGGAAGGGCTACTTTGCTGAAATCTCTTATAAAGCGCCTATAGAATCCTGCATGACCAAGAAAAGATCGCATCTCTCGCACGCAAGAGGGGTAAGGCAATTGTGAAATAACAGAAATTTTTGCAGGATCTACTTCAATGCCCTTATTGGAAATAATGTGGCTTAAAACTATACCTTGCTCAACCATAAAATGACATTTTTGAAAATTTAGAACAAGATTAGTTTCAATGCATCTATTCAAAACCTTTTCCAGACTATCCAAACAAACATCAAAAGAGGATCCGTATACAGTGAAATCATCCATAAACACCTCTATGCAATTTTCTAAAAAATCACTAAAAATACTAATCATGCTCCACTGGAAGGTACCAGGGGCATTGCACAGGCCGAAAGGCATCCAACTATAGGCAAAAGTGCTGAAGGGACAGGTGAATGTGGTTTTTTCCTGATCCTCAGGAGCAATAGTGATTTGCATATAACCAAAAAAACCATCAAGGAAACAATAGTGAGATTTACCTGCCAAGCGTTCAAGCATCTGGTCAATGAATGGCAGGGGAAAATGGTCCTTTTCGGTAACCTGGTTCAGCCATCTATAGTCGATGCAGACTCTCCAACTGTTCTACACCCAAGTAGGAATCAGCTCATCCTTCTCATTTTTTATCACGGTGAGGCTGGTTTTCTTCGGAACTACCTGGACGGGACTCACCCATTGGATATCGGAGATAGGATAAATGATTCCAACTTGCAAAAGCTTGGTTACCTCCTTCTTCACTACATCAAGAATCACCGGGTTGAGTCTTCTCTGTGGTTGTCTTACTGGTTTAGCCCCATCCTCTAAATTTATTCGATGCATACATGTGGATGGGCTAATACCAGGAATGTCCGCCAAGGTCCAGCCTATGGCCTTCTTATGCTTCTTGAGAACTGATAACAGCTTCTCCTCTTGCTCATCAGCAAGGGAGGCAGATATGATTACTAGGAAACTTTTGCTATCATCCAAATAAGCATATTTTAAATTTGATGGTAGAGGCTTCAATTTTGGTGTGGGCGGCTGGATAATGGTAGAAAGAGATGGTTTCTCAGCCTGTACCTCATAAAGAAAGTCAGAGGTATATGTACTTCCTAAAACATGGTTAGTTCTATCTGACTATAGAAAATCAATCTCAAGAGGTAAAACATCACCAGACATGTAATTAATATCAATTTCAGATTCACTCTCAGCATCAAATTTAGACATATGATCAAGTACAAATTCAGATTTAATGCATGAAGAGTGACAGGCATGTAGATTAGAATGAAGATCAGTCATGTATTCATCAACAATATGGTCAATTATTTCAACACGAAATACAGAAAGATCTTTGGATGGGTGTTTCATAGCATCAAGAATATTAAAATGAACAGTTATATCACCAAACTCCATAGATAGTGTGCCTGCATATACATCTATCTTAGTTCTAGCAGTTTTCATAAAAGGTCTGCCTAGAATGATGGGAATTGATCCTTTAGAAAATCCCTCCTCCATATTCAAAATATAAAAATCAACAGGGAAAATCAGTTCACCAACTCTAACGAAGACATCCTCTATGAAACCAGCAGGATAGGCAACACTTCTATTAGCTAAATGAATTACCACATCAGTTGACTGCAAGGGGCCAAGAGATAGAGAATTAAAAATAGACAGAGGCATAACACTAACAGAAGCCCCTAAATCTAGCATGGCATTGTCAAACTTACTATTCCCTATAATACAAGGTATGCTGAATGTACTTGGATCTTTACATTTTTCAGGGATTTGGGGAACAGATTTACCAATCAATGCGGAGACATTTCTGCCCATACTAATTCTTTCACTTCCTTTAAGCTTCCGCTTATTAGTGCACATCTCCTTCAAGAATTTAGCATATCTTGGAATTTTCTTTATTGCATCCAGCAGAGGTATGTTTACCTCTACTTTTCTAAATGTTTCCAAGATCTCCTTCTCTGCCTCTTCCATTTTTTAGTTGGAAATTGCTCTTGGAGGGAATGGAAGAGGGATATGCTGCTTCTCTTTAGATTCACCTGCATAGAAATTGTAAGGTAACTTACTCTTTAAATTTTTGTCATCATCTTTTTCTGGAGTAGAGTGAGGTTGGGCAGGTTCATTTGCTGACGAGGAAGGTGCTACTGGTTGAGGTCCTTGACACTGCTTTCCCGACCTCAATGTAATGACACTCACATTTTTGGGATTCTGGACAGATTGAGAAGGTAATCTGTCAGAATTCTAGGACTGTTGTTGATTTAACTGTGTAGCCAATTGTCCCATCTGATTGGTTAAGCTCTGAATGGAGGCTCTGGTCTCTTGTTGAAACTGCATGTTTTGCATAGTCATTTGCCTCACAAGTTCTTCAAGGGAAGGTTGCGGAGGGGCCTCAACTGTTTGCTGTTTCTGGGGCTGTTGCTGTTGTTGCAGCTGGATTGGTGGAGGGACGTATGGTCTGCTTGGGCCAGCAACATTTTGAAAATAAGGTTGTTGTTGCTACTGTCGTGAAGGATTCGACCATCTAAGGTTGGGATGATTCCTCCACCCGGGATTGTACCTGTTGCTGGAGAGGTCATAATTGTTCTGTTGTGGTTGTTTTTGCTGCTGAGGTTGAGGAGGTCTGTTGTAGATGTTTGCAGCATAAGCTTCAGGCTGTTCAATTGTTTCAGATTGTTGCACAGAAGGGCAAAGGTCTGTGTGGTGGTCGGCAGAGGAGCATAAACCACAGAGTCTGGCATCAGGTGCAGATTTTTGATTCATGGCTAGTTGGGTTACCAGGTTAACCAAGGCATCTAGTTTACCTTCAAGCTTCTTAGCCTCGGCTAATGAAGATGAATTTGTGGCTACTTCATGCACTCCTCTAATGACAATAGCATCACTTCTGGCACTAAATTGCTGGGAGTTTGAAGCCATCTTCTCAATTAAATTTCTGTCTTCAGCAGGGGTCATGTCTCCAAGGGCTCCACCACTGGCAGCATCTATCATACTTCTCTCCATGTTACTGAGTCCTTCATAAAAATATTGGAGGAGAGGCTGCTCAAAAATCTGGTGGAGAGGGCAACTGGCACATAGTTTCTTGAATCTCTCCTAGTATTCATATAAGCTCTCTCCACTGAGTTGTCTAATGCATGAAATATCCTTTCTGATGGTCATGGTCCTAGAAGCAAGGAAATTTTTTTTCCAAGAACACTCTCTTGAGGTCATCCCAGCTCGTGATGGATCGTGGAGCAAGGTAATAAAGCTAGTCCTTTGCCACTCCCTCTAAAGAATGAGGAAAAACCTTCAGAAATATGTGATCCTCCTGGACATCTGGGGGTTTCATGGTGGAGCAGACAATATGGAATTCTTTCAGATGTTTGTGCGGGTCTTCACCTGCAAGGCCATGAAACTTTGGAAGCAAATGAATCAGTTCAGTTTTAAGAACATATGGGACATCCTCATCAGGGTATTGGATGCACAAGCTTTCGTAGGTGAAATCAGGTGCAGCCATTTCCCTTAGAGTCCTCTCACGAGGTGGAGGTTGTGCCATGTTCTCAGAATGTTCAAAATTATAATGCTCAAAATCAGGATGTTCAAAATTACCAACCACAGAATGCTCAGACTCACCAATAACAGAATGCTCAGGATGTTCAAAAGCTACAATATGATGCCTAACTAATCTATGAAATGTCCTATCTATCTCAGGATCAAAGGGTTGTAAGTCAGATGGATTGCCTCTAGTCTTACACTATATTCAGCATGCACAACTAGTTGCCTTCTTATGCAAGTAACAGTGTAGGTTTGAACTACAACTACCCTCAAATGATATCCAAATAACTTGAAATTTTGTGAGCAACACCCTAAAATCATGAAAAGATGGCACAAAAAGTTTTAGGCAAAAATTCAAAGTCTAACTATGGAAACTACCTAAGGAAAGTTTAGAAAAATAAAACAATAAAACTTGAAAAATAAAAAAACTAGTAAACAAGCGATTATGGCTAGCTAGAGACCTCAGCCGGCCTTTGGCGGGCTGCCACAATATGGGAAAATTTTTTCTACCCCAAATACATATATAATAATAGTCATTCTGATACCCAGAGCAAAAGTTATGGCCGTTTGAAGTTTTGCTAAACATAAGTTCTCAAATTTTTTTGAATCTCTCAAATCTGGCCACAACAAGTGTTCCTGGTATTTTTTACACAAAATATGAGTCAAAAGAACCTACCACACCAAAATTCAGGCAAAAATAACATCCCTAACTATCAAAACAAAAATCGCCAATTAAATTGTCAACAGCAGTCACTAATTCAGTCGCTAAGGGATTTGCACTACTACTCTGTTTTCTAGATCAGCAAAAGTGGTTGCTAAATTTGTTGCAAAGCACTATTCACAGCAAAACACAAAAACTGAAACAGGGAAAGCACTGAACAGAAAAACTAAAACAAAACACCACACTAAACACAATAACAAGACACTAAACGACACTAAACAACACTAACACAACACTAACACAACACTAACACTTAAAACAACTAAACATAAAACACGATTCACTAGCTATTATGAACCTTTGGACACTGCTCCCCGGCAACGGTGCCAAATTTGATCGAGGCTATACCCAAATCAAATAAACATTAAAAATGCAGTATCTAGGAAGTGATCCTAGGTCGTCTCCCAACGAGCAATGATCAACCAAACGTTCATAACAAATAGTTATAAAACAACAACGAATTGGGGGGTTGTTTGTTTTTGTAAATTAAACAGCGAGTAAAATTGAATTCGAAAATATCAGAATTAAAACACATTGCTTCCCCTTGATTCACAAGCAAGTCTCTTATCCTAGGTTACGAGAGTTTATCCTTTATCAGTTCAACCACTTAACCCAACCCTAAATTAAATTACTAAGCGAAATTTAACATAAGGCATTCATTATGTGATTAAGCAACACATACACCAATTAATCATGAACAATCATTAAGCGCAGAGACAATTAATTAAGCACTAAGCATGCATGAATTAATAACAACAAATACTGAGTAATTGGTGAAGAGGAAAAACTGATCAGAATTTAATAGTAATAATAGAACCTCAAAGAGGACTGTGCTTGATCCTTATGAGAAAACAACGCTGGAGACTTAGCCTTCCATTAATCAATAGAGAATGAAATTTTATTGCTAAAACGAAAAGTAAAAACTAGAATTGCAGAACGAAAAAGTGTCTAAAAGAAGAAGAGAAGCCTAAAACTAAAAACGAAAGAGAAGAGGGCCCCCAACTAGAGCCTTGGTGCTGTTATATATTTTCAGCCCCAAAGTTTACAAATCTGTTTTAAGTCCAAGCCCATAAATAAAATAAAATCTAGACAAGATATAAGATAAGATTTGATAAAATAAAATCTAGATGGAATAAAATATAAATAAGATAAGATAAGATAAGATCTAGATGAAATAATATATAGATTAGATAAAATCTAGATAAGATAAGATTTGATAAAATTGTCTGCTCTCTTCAAGTCCAAGCCCAATTGCTTATAATTCTCCTGAAATTAAATTAAAAACACAAAATTAGTCCAATAGACCCAAATGATAAAATTGCATAACTAATTTGACAATTAAGACTAATCAGTAATTAAAATGGTGCAAAAAGGGTTAAGAAATAGGAGAAAATAATGGCACATCATCCTCCAACCGATCTCCCATTTCTACATCAAATGGTTCAGATTGGGGCCCACTCTGCATGTTTGTCATTTCACCATGCCATATCCACGTCGTATAATTCCTCTTAATTCCATCACACAACAGATGCTCCCGTATGTCGTCCAGTATTTGTCATCTTCCATTCAAACAATTGATGCAAGGACAATAATATTTTCCATCTTCATCCGGTCGACCTCTTTTTGAAGCAAATTGTAAGAACTGCTCGATGCCTTCGTCATATTCTAGGCTGATGCGACTTTCATTCATCCAACTTCGATCCATCTAAGTAATAACTCCGTCATACTCTCAAAGTTATTCGATGCATGAAAATCTCACTTTTTTATTATAGGTGTGGCCCTATCCCATTCAAGAAGACCGTCTTTTATGGTAGCTTCATACGTCAGGGTTAATTCTATTTTGTTAAATTTGACAAAATTTCGGCAGCATTTCGCATTGGTCTCCAAGTACACGACATGAAATCAGTGAAATTAATTTCCCGATAATCAAGTATGCACTCAGAGAACAACTAGAAATTCATTGTACTAAAATTTCATTAAATTAAACAAAATAATTTTAACCTTAATGCATGAATCTACCATAAAAATATCAATCTCCCCAAATTGTCCAAACGGACAATTCAAGATTGAATACAATGATTAATGCAAACTATCTACAAGAATCATTGCATTCAGTCTCAAACGGGAATCTAAGGTGCACTCATCATGAAGACAATTTGTATAGCATATATCAGTTGGAGTTAATGGTAGTGAACAAGTAAAAAAAAAGTAATTGGTAACAAACATTTGTATGTGTGTGTGTGTGTGTGTGTCTCTTTGTGTGGGTGTGTGTGTGTGTGTGTGTCTCTGTGTCTTTATGTGTGTGTGTTTGTCTGTGTGTGTGTGTGTGTCTGTGTCTCTCTCTCTCTCTCTTTGTGTGTGTCTCTGTATGTGTGTGTGTGTGTGTGTGTGTGTGTGTGTGTGTGTGTGTGTGTGTGTGTGTGTGTGTGTGCGCGCGCGCGTGTGTAGGGGGTCATTCGAGGGTAGCAAAGGATCATCATATTCTAAACATCATCAGCGACACCATGCACTCCTATATTGAAGAGTTACTAAACCAATGCTGCCAGAACAACCATTATCATCAATTCTAGTAGCATGAATTCACCTTCTTTGGGGGAAACTACAATCCTGCCATCTATTATGCAACTGCTAAGGGATAACACTTAAATTCTCAAAAGCTAACTTAACAAGGATTGAATCACACTCCAACTATATACACTTCCATCCATGCTCATGAGCAATTTCAATTGCTGGCATAGAAAGATTCCCAGACAGAGAAATAGCCGCTACAATCACTGAATTGATATATGGTTTACAGAAAAGTGACACCCTATTAGCATTAGCTTGCAAGAAACTCACAGCATCTCCAAAAGATAGGTTATATGATTTGGAAGGAAAAGGCGTTGAATTAGTTCCAGTGGTTAGAACTGTGGACAAGGGTCATCATTTGGCCAGTGTTCAACCATGGGTTGTTAGGGATGTTTCAGATTTACTTTTCAGAAAATCCATGAGGTGTTAATGGAGTTGTGATCGAAATTGGATGCTGGATTGATCATACAAGTAAATTGGTAGGTCCTTAAAGATCAACATAATGTATTAAG
Organism: Glycine max; assembly: GCF_000004515.6. NCBI lineage: Eukaryota > Viridiplantae > Streptophyta > Magnoliopsida > Fabales > Fabaceae > Glycine > Glycine max. The sequence continues at coordinate 11,554,619 of NC_038249.2, read as the reverse complement.
AGAAGAAAAAGAGATGAGAGAGAAGAAAATCAGAGAGAAAAATCTCTTATTCTGCTCTACCAAGGGAGAAAACACTTCTACAATTGTTAAGTTTGCAAATTTAGTGCATGTTTGGATTAAACTTAAGTTTGCAAACAGATTGTTGCACTTAGTACATTAACATATTTCGGTTATTTTTCAAATGGTTAACCAAACATGCTCTTAATTGTACAGGCTGAAGTTAGAGCATTCTTTGATGTGTGTGTGTGTGTGTCATGACTTGTGTGTGTGTGTGTGTGAAGAGTACAAGGTGGATTTCAAGGATAACAAGCCAGTGGACCTAGAGAAATACACTTTCAGCCTAACAGGAAGGAAGCCTATTAGTTTGGAAGAGAAAAGGAAGCTTGGTGAAGGGTATATTCCACTGCTGCAAACCTCTATACTAGAGAAAATGGAGACACTTACATCACATTTTTGTGAAACACTATTGGAACTTTATGTTAGTAACCCCAAGCTATTCATCATTACGACGAAATGAAACTTTAGGGGAGGAGTATTGATAGATACTCATTAGATGTTAGATTAGTTAGTCAAACAAATACAAGAATTTATGTAACAAAGAATGGTATTGTGCCTGCAATTGATTATTTCTTATTTACTTTCCAAATTATTCAATAAAAACTAGTTTCATGGCATTGCTGAAGATACTGTTGCAAGCTGTCCTGTACTCAGGAACAAGTGGTGCTTATAAATCAAATAGTTCTACAACTATACAAGTAATGCATACAAAAACAATTTCAAAGTACTTTTCGAATCAAAGATAAAAATACCTGAGTTGGAGGCTTCAACACAATTGACTTTCTAGCAATGACCGCAGGACCACTTTTCGAAACAGCAATGAGCGCAGGATCAAGAATGGCTAAAATCACTCCTAATGGAATCTGAAAATAGTATGGCAGCACAAGTTAGTGTTTAGCAAATTAAAAAAAGAGGCTAAATGAAATTATAATTAATATTCTAAATTCCACCAATATAACTTTTAAACCACTTTATTTTTAGAATCTGTTTTGATTTCTCAAGACCTACCCTTAGAGAGGCTAAAAGAAGATAAAATTAAAATTAAAATTTTCCATTGATTCCTTTACACAATGCAAACTCTATGTTAAACAGAGGTATACAAGAAATTCCCACTCTAGGCCAATTCTAATTTCTAATACAGCTGCATTACTAATATCCTCATGGAAAGTAACACCAGATCTATCTGCCATAAGGGCAGCTAACATGATATTAGGAGCAAAATTAATAACTTGCATTAACTATCTAAAACTATGATTAAACTTAGTTAGAGTGTCTGCTACTTAATTCTCTTTGCTATTCACTTGAGGAAATGACATCAAAGGCTCTTGAAAGGTGAACTTGCTGTTTGAGTGACAATGTTAAAGTTAGAATGAAGTGAGAAATCATCCATGGTTCTCTGGCCTAATCTACTTGGAGTCTTCTATCCAATGCCCTTGCGGGGTAGGATTGCATCATTCCCTCCCCCTTGAAAAGGATTTGACCTCAAATCCCGAGGTTCTTGAAACTCCGGGCTTTTTTCCTCAACACCTGTAAAAAGAACAAAAACATATATATTAGTGGTGTTTGGTATGTTGAAGTAAGGGAAGGTTTGAAAACCCATTTCCTGGGCATCTTCCCATGAAGGAACATGGTTCCTCACCAACTCAATGAGTGGTGCTACAAGTATAGAAAAATATGGGACAAACCTTTTGTAAAAGTTTGTTAAGTTATGGAAGCCCCAAATTTTCCTTATACTTGGTGGAGTGGGCCACTCAGGAATGACCTTTATTCTCTTAGTGTTTATGGGAACCCCTTGATCACTATTTAAAAAATTAATAAAAGTGATGCAATAAAACATACATTTTTCTGTATTTTCATGTTGATTATTCCTACCAAAAAGTATGACAAACCTAAGGTGTCTCATATGAGTACCTAAGTTTGTATTGAAACTAAAAATAAGAACAAACCTACCTAATGAGTCCCTATGTACACAAATCATGAAGATGTTGGGTGCACGAGTGATTTTACAAAAGAGGGTTGTACCACTCAAAACATTCATCATACCACCTATTTTAGTAATTTGGTGCCTAATAATACCTATTTTGGGTACCAACAAAGCACAAGGATTTAAGCTCTTGTAAACCAAACCCTCATCCAACAACTCCTTTACTTGAGGAATAAACTCAAGCCCAAGAGGTGTGGCAATGCTAACAAGTGTCTTTTTACAAAGGAGAAAATGTGGAGGTTGTCTAAGAGGGGAAATTTCTTTAATATTTGTCTTTATTTCAAAATGTCTTTCCTTCTTAGCTAACCTCTTGGAGGAGACACTTACCTCCTTACACTCCTCCTTAACCATTAAAGGTTGTCCTTCTTCTTGGGGGTAGATTTCTTCACTAGATTCTTCCCCTTTTGCTTATTCACTTTCACTAGAGGAAGGTGAAGTAGTAGCCTCATCTTGGCAACTATAAATGTCTTGGCTCCTCATAATCATGGTTTTCTTGGTGGGGCATTGAGAAGTAATGTGTCCTCTTCCAAGACATTTAAAGCACTTTATAGAGCTAGTCTTTTCTTGCATACTAGCCTTAATGGGTTGTTTTTCTATTTTCTTCCCCTTATCATCTTTGGGCTTAGAAGGTGTTGCCCCTAAGATGCCTAGACCTTGGTCTTTCTTTGGATAAGAATGAGATCCATAAGATTTTTAAGTAGACTTTCTTTTAAGTTTTTGTTCTATCCTTATTTCCCAATCTAAGTAAGCCTCTACATTGTCCTTCCCATGGAAGTAAGGGAGGTTAATGTTAGCCTCTTGAGGCTTTCTTTCATTTTCTCTCCTATGGGAGTGAGGTCTAAGATGTTACTTATGCCTTCCTTAATAATAGTCACGAAGTTCTTCGCTTAGGCTCTTGCAAGAGTTATGACTACTATAGGAGGCATGTTTTTCTCTTTTCATTTCTTTCATTAATTTTCTTCTTTCTTCCTCTCTTATTTTCTCTCTTTCCATCTTGACTTATTTCTTCTACTCTTTTTTCCCTTTTTCTTTTCTCTCTTGTTTTTCTTTCCACAACTTAAGGGATCTCAACTCATCTAATATCTTATACAAGGGGTCCTTAGGAGTAGAACCCTCACCATTAACACTAGATGAAGAATGAAGACTCATGTTGGTTCCTAAGTTATGGTTTTTTCTTGTTGGGGGTTTGAAAACAAAAGGTAAAAGAAACTATGGTTGAAACTAGCCAAAATAAACACTAAAAGAGGTGTTAAAGATAAGGTAAAAACCAATTGGTAAAAGGTAAGCTATCTAGGCGGTTTGACAATGGAGGGTAAAGGAAATAAGCTATGAAAGTAAGCAAGAAATTAAAGTGCAAGAAATGCAAACTAGGCAGATCCTAAGAGTGTTTGGATGACCTCATTTAAGGTTCCCAACAAAACACTCACTATCCTAAGGGAAAATTGCCTAAAATTATTACACACAAATGGAAGTAGGGTGACCTAGCGGAGGCTCCCAACTTACTTCCAATGAAAGGCCTTTTTGTTACAAAATTTGAAAGCAAATCAAATTTCCAATTACAAAATTACAAAGAAAAAAGTCCTCAATTGTGGTGGCTATTCTCTCTTTAGTGTTTCACTCAATTTGGAGTACTTCTTAGTCTAATAGCTCTTAAGGTGGTTGGCCCCTTGCTTCTTGACTCAAATTCTTCAAGGTATGGCACCAATCCTCCTTTCCAATTCCCTATATGGCAACTCACAAGCAATAACCAAAGACCCAAAAAAAATGAAATGAAAGCTAAACCAATAGAGTTTTAACAAGACAAATTTTCAAGGATTATTCAACAATTAAAGCAATGAAAACCACACAAAAGCAAGCTAGGACCCAAAGAGAAACCTAGAATGGCTCTATAGTAGAGAAGAAAAACTAAAAAAAAGACACAAGAAACCTCTTGTTTTGGCACTTGTTTTCAAAATAATTTTCAATTGAAATTTCAGAACTAGGATTGGTATAAAATAGGCACCAATTATAGAATAAATTTTGAGCCAAAAAAACAAGCACACTTCCCTTTCACTTTTTTTTTCTTGGACACTGATTTTTTAGCCAAATTGTGTGATTTTTCTTATTTTTTCCTTTAATCCAAATCGCTTGGTTCTTTTTTCATAATTTTTTTTCCAGATGTCTAGAAACTTCAGTAAAAATTTCAGCTCAAAAAACGTAGTGACCAATTCCCAGTAATTTATACAAGTTTGTATGTTCAAGCTGCCAGCACCAGCGATTTCAACCTAGAAATCAAGAGTAGTGTTTATGTTGCTTAAGGCTTGGATAGTTACAATTTGTGTTTGCTTATGCTCAATTATCTTGAATAACACAATTCAAGAGAGCTTAAGACTCATTTTGATTCACAAATCCAGCCATAACTCAGCACCACAACTCAACTTCATCATAGGCAAAGCAGGAAACTTAGAAAACAAAAAAAGAATTCAAAAACAAGACTACTTCTAGGAATTGATTTAGAACATGTTATGAACTAAGTAAAATGCATGAATTAGACTCAAAATTCAAAATATAGGCCAAGAATGACAAGAACACATGAACAAATGTATCTAGAATTCAATAAACAAAATAAAAATTCAACACAAACTTAGAACATAATGTGACAATTACTATGACTAAACATGACTCTAAGACAACATGGATTAAGTGATTTACACTTATATTTTTTTGTTTTTTTTTCTAATCAATATTTTGGAAAAAAATTTAGATCTAAAGGTTCAGCACAAGAATATTATGAATGAAAAATGATAGAACCTAAAATCAACACAAAAACATGATTCAAGAGTAGGTCTACAAAATTTGAACCATAGAAATACAAGAACAAGTGTAGATCTAAGATTTAATCGGTTTATTTTTTTTTAATCTACTCTAAACAGCACTAAACCACAAGACAATGGAGGATATACATGGAGAATAAGATGAAGAACAAGGAATTAAAGAGAATTCACCGAACAAAAAGATAGAGGAAGCAAAAGAACATCACCTAGATGAAGATGCTCTTGATACCACATGATGTAAGCTCCATGTGGAGCTTGTAGGCCTAGGATCTTCTTCATCAATGGATTCCTTTGCTTCTTGGAAGATGAATGGCAGTGGAATGAAGAAGGAAGAGAGAGAGGAGACGCCACTTCAAGGAGAAGATGAGTCTAGAAGAAGCGCACCACCATAGGAGGTCATGGATAAGAGCTTGGAGGAAGAAAGAGATGAATGAAGGGGGAGGAAGAGAAGAGCACGAAATTTTGTGCTCTAAAAGAGCTCTGAAATCTGAAGTTTAATTTTCAAATCATCAAAGTTAAAAAAAATGCTCACACAAGGCCTCTATTTATAGCCTAAGTGTCACACAAAATTGGAGGGAAATTTGAATTTCTATTCAAATTTCACTTGAATTTGTGGAGCCAAATTTTGGAACCAAAATTTCACTAATTATGATTAGTGAATTTTAGCTATGGTTCAGCCCACTAATTCAAGATCAAGTCAAAGATTCTCCACTAAGTATGCTTAGGTGGCATGATGCATGTAAAGCATGAAGAACATGCACAAAGTGTGACTATATGATGTGCCAATGAGGTGTAGCAAGAAAATGCTCACCTCCCCCTCTAAAATTTAATTGGATTGGGCTTCTCCAAATTCAATTAAATTTATTCACACACATCAAATATTCACTTAATGCATGTGAAATTACAAAATTACCCCTGATACAAAAACTAGTCTCGGTGCCCAAAAATACAAGGGCTGAAAAATCCTACATTTCTAGGGTACCTTACCTACATTATGGAGCCCTAAATACAAGGCCCAAAAATAATGAAACCTTAATCTAATATGTACAAAGATAAGTGGGCTCATACTTAGCCGATGGGCCTGAAATCTGCCCTAAGGCTCACGAGAACCCTAGGGCCTTCTCTTGCATCTCTGGCCCAATCTACTTAGAGTCTTCTATCCAATGCCCTTGCTGGGTAGGATTGCATCATCTACTGCTAGATATTTCTCATGCAGTAAGTAAACATAATCGTAACGCGAATAGTCATCAATGAAGGTGATAAAATATCTTTCCTTTCCGAAAGAATTAACATCAAAAGGTATATAAATATCAATAGGCATAATTTCAAGAAGCTAAGTGCTTCTTGTAGTTATTTTCTTTGTATACTTTATTTGTTTTCCCTTAATACAATCCACACAGATATTTAGATCTGTAAAATCTAGATAAGGAAGAATTTCATTCTTTATTAATCTTTTCATCCTTTCTCTAGAAATGTGATCTAAATATTTATGCCACAAGAAAACAGATCGTTCATTCACTAAACTACATTTAGTGCCAACATTATGATGCAAAGTTAAAATGGTTTCAGCATACAAACCATCTAATTTCAATTTATATAAACCATCACAAATAATACACGTACCAACGAGATGATTATGCTTAAATAAACTGAAACATCCATTACCAAAATTAAAAGAGTATCCAATAACATCAAGTTTAGATAATGAAACTAAATTCCTATATAAACTAGGTACATAAAGAGTTTCCAATAAATCTAAATGATGACCAGTGTCAAGTTTTAAACGATAAGTCTTGACTACTTCCACTAGAGATTTCACTCTATTCCCCATGAAGACGAACTTCTCATTTGGACTTATGGTTTGGATTATAAGGAATCCCTGCATAGTATTAGAAATATGAGTCATACATCCAGAATCAATCCACCATGTATTATGGGAAACTTTAGTTAAGTTTGATTCAAAACATGCAAGAGCATTAAGCTTACCTTTCTTTTCGAATCAAGACTTGGGGCAGTCCTTCTGGAAGTGTCCAAATTTCCCACATAAATGTCAATTATTGCTCTTTGATGCCTTCTTCTGAATTTGCACAAGACCACCATTGATCTTTATTAGCTCTTTGCCTTTATCATGCTTTTTCACAAATTTCTTTCTAGCTCCTTAATTCCTTTGGTGACTTACATAATGGACTGAGTGACTTCCTTGATTCTTAAGCCTCGTTTCTTCCTAAACTAACATGATGTGCAATTCATGCACACTCCATTTGTCTTTTATGGTATTATAGCTCATTTGGAATGGGCCATACTTAGACGGTAATGAGTTCAGAATAAATTGAATAAGGAAGTTCTCATTCACAACCATTCCCAAGGTCTTAAGTCTTTCTGTAATGTTTGTCATCTCAATGACATGTTCATGCATAATACGTGAATCATCAAACTTCATGGTGGTCAGTGTATTCATTAATGTCCCAATAATAGACTTATCAATTTTTTGAGAGCACTCTCCCACTAACCCCATTAACTCTTTAGCATTATCGATCTTAGGGAGTGTTGTCTTAATACTATATGCAACAATCATTCTCATGAACATTAAACTGAGTGTGTTAGATCTTTCCCAAGCTTTATAATGAACTTTCTCTTCATTGCTACTAGCATCAGTAATAGTAGCAGGCTTCTCTCCCAATATAGCAAGATCAAGATCCAAAACACCAAGATGAAATTGGATTTGCTCATAAAAGTCAGAGAAGTTAAGCCCATTAAAAATTGGCATAGATGATACATGAGAGTTCAATGAATTGGAAACATGTACTGCATAATAAAATTCACCTAAGCGTTTTGAGATATAGAACACGTCATACATATAATTCATTCAAATAACAATAAATGTATATTAATGTTCTCCTTTGGGTGATACACCAACACACAACATACAAACATGATAAGCTGCTAGTAAAACTCTTAGCATTATTTGACCATTAAATATGCACCAACTAGTAGTACCTATTTCCTTTGGGTATATAAATAAAAGGCAAAATTGCACTTTTGGTCCCCTACTTTAGGTCCAATTTTGCATTTAGTCCCCCGATAATTTAATTCACGAATTGGGTCCTTTATTTTATAAAAAATTGCAATGTTGGTCCCCCGACGTCACAATTGGATGTTGACCGTTAGGCAGTAGCTTTGATTGCCACGTGTCAACGTTTGATAGGCACTAAAGATAAACATTTTTTTAAGGGTCCTAACCCTAATGAATTATCTTTAATTTATTTTAAAAATTATTAAAAAAAACGAAAACGAAGAAGAAGAAGCTTATCACCTGGGCTCCTCTAAGCTTCTTCATCCATCAGTAATGGTTGCACCAACAAACCTATATTTGAAAATGAGAATGTAACAACACTCAACATTCCATGGCTTCACATTGCTTCCTTCTTTTTCTTCCTTCCTCTTTTTCCTTAAACCCCAAATCCAAAAGGCTTCCAAAACCTCGTTATCACCCTTCCATTTTCTCACGAATTCAAACCCCAAAACCCGACGATGACGACAAAATCCCAAACAACAACCACTTCGACTTTCTCAAACTCTCCGTCACCCTCACCGTCATCTCCACCTCCCTCCCCAAACTCGTCGCCGCTGCCACCACTAAGGTAAAGAAACGGTTAGGCCACCGCGTAGTAACCCTTTGAGCCACCGCGTTCGAGAGATAGCAGAGCCACCGCATTAGCCGGGCCCGGCCCAGGCCCATCACCGCCCCACAAGGAGATCCGCTACCGAGGCATCTGGAAATGCCCTTAGGGCCGCTACGCCACCGACATCCGCAACCTCGACAAGAAAACGCGCGTCTGGCTCGTTACCTTTGACACCGCCGAGGAAGTTGCTCGCGCATACGACACCGCTGCACGTGAGTTTCACGGTGCCAAGACCAAGACCAATTTTCGTTTCCCTCATACGAATGGTTAACTGTGTTGAGCTCTAAGAAGTGGTCTTCGCAACCATAACCAGGAATCTCGAGTTTAGGTTCGAGCCTAATGGCAGCGCTATGGACTCTTTGATTTGCTTCGCGTTGCAATCGAAGTCCATCGCCCATTGGTTCAAATTGCATGTGGCAACCTTCAATAGCCTCATGGTGTTTTTGCTTTGGAATTGGGTTACAATTTGGTTTGGTGAAAACAACTGCGAAGGCCTTGCTTTTTAAATTGTGGTGTTGGGAACTTAATAGCTTTGATTCCACGATCATGAAGTTACGGTGAAAAGCTTCTTCTTCTTCATTTTCTTTTTTAAAATAAATTAAAGATAATTAATTAAGGTTAGGACCCTTAAAAAATGTTTATTTTTACGTGCCTATCAGATGTTGACATGTGGTAGTCAACGTTACTGCCTAACGGTCAACGTACAATTGTGACGCCGGGGGACCAACATTGCAATTTTTTACAAAATAAAGGACCAAATTCGTGAATTAAATTATCGGGGGACTACATGCGAAATTGGACCTAAAGTGGGGGACCAAAAGTGCAATTTTGCCTAAATAAAACTAATGATACACACAAATTACCTATAATTGTAATCATTAATTATAAGAACAACTAATCAACCTCTGGACGATCCATAAATATCTTATAAAAATGAATTTCAATGTACCCATAAACCAATAATCATATAATTTAGCATCCATTATTTTATGATTAATTAAAATAATCATTAATTTGAAATTAAATAACTTTATAAATTTGGTCATTTTGGTTACTAACAAATTCATCATATACTTAATTCCAATCAAATATATGACCTGCACATACTTATTGCTATTAACAATTTATAGTCATTTTATTAATTTCATTCTAGGTCATAATATAATATTCACATTTATTTACATTATAACAAAAAAAAAACTTTTCTCCCATCACGTTAACGTTCACGTTCACGTATTATATCATTGAAATCTAGATATTATTTTGTTAATTCTTTAAATATTTTGGAACTTTGTCCATATTGGGTACGAGAAAAAGTGCTCCTTCTTCATTAACAAGTTCAATACTTTCTCTCTCACATATTTCAACAATAATTAGGGTTTATGCAGTAATAAAATCCTTTTTCATTAACAAGTTTCAAAAATAAAATTCAACAATATTAAAATATCATATTAGCAGCGAAAAAATAAAATTCATAATTAAGGTTAATGTATAATTGGGAGAAAATAAATCAAATTTGAATAATAGTAAATTTCATAATCCATGCTCTGATACCACGTGTAAAACTTAAGGATTCCCTAGATTGACAATTATAGGAAACTAATAAAACTTGAAATATATGATTCTCACAAATAATAGATAAACAATGCATACCTTTCTCCAAAGTTAGGCTTCTCTTCGGTGCACTTTGATTCCTTAGAAGATGAGAGAAACAAGATTTCGCTTCCATAACTATTCTTTTTGTTTTTTTTTTTTTTACTTTTCGTGATGATGACTAGGGGTTAGAGAGAATATTTTTCTCTCTCAAGAAGGAGACATTGTATCACATTAATGGGTATTAACCCCTTTGTAACCACTACTCCCATCATGTGACATTTATCTTTAAAAATTTCTCATATTTAATCCAATTACAATTTAGTCCTATATTATTATTTATTTATTTATTAGTCTCTACATAAGTCACATGTTTGTCACATGAGACATTAATTCTAACAATGATATCTTCAATATACATGCAATTTCACTTAAATTTTTGCAATGCATCAATGTGCAAACTTCAATGTGTATTTAGGAAGTTTCCAAGATTTAAAAGTTGCTTCAGATTCTCACACACAAATATGAAGTATGGGGAATGCTTATATATATTAAGATTAAGCATAGGCGCTACAAAAGCTGATTCTTGCATGTAACTGAGTTCTAGGCCCCAACCTTTACATCGTTTTGTTGTTACATGCATTGTTGTTGTGCAATTGACTTTTAAATCTTTGATGTCTTGCCAGGAATAGCTGATAAGTTTCTCCATGTAAACATCTATTGTGGTGGATATGTGAATTATTAGTCGAAATAATACTGATTTGGTTAACTCTTAAGCTCCAACACAATTTCAAAATAGTTATCAAATGAAGATGTCTAAAGGGAAAATTTGTTTCTCAACTATGGGTTCTCAAACTACTCCAAAGAGTGTTTGAAGTTGGGATAAGATGAAAATGAAAATAACTACAAAATGATAAGAAATTTGAAATTGTAAATGACAATAACTTAAAATTAATAGCAAATGCACAAAAAATGTGGAGAGATAACAATTATGTTTGAGTAATTGAATGAAGGTCCTTTATATTGCATCTTTTAGGATTATTTATACTAAACATATCAAATAATTTCCTATGATCATGCACATCATGTCACTAACTCCACGGTCTTTGAATCGGCTAAATTCTCCTTTATTCGGCTAGCTTTGAGACAAATTGACTTGCAACCGCTTTTATCCACTCCCCTATTATTTAGGCATGTTCGCTCCACCATGATTGTCATGCTATCCCTAACTTAATTATTTGTTCACCTTCTAGTATTATTTGTCAACCTCTTTTCAAAAATTAATTTATATTTTATCACCAAAATATAAATTATCAAGAAATTTATATCAAACTGAAAAAATGTCTATGACCCTTTACACATTTTTTGGCTAAACATTCGACTTTAGCTTATAACAAGAATTTTTTAGTGTTAACAAATGTCCCGCCTAAATCTTATCATTGATTGGCTAGTGAAACAGCTAGGATTTAAACAGTTTCTACAAAACTTCTTTAACAAACTCTTAACTTTCAAATTTAGTCGTTACATACAAGTCTTAATAGCATCTAACTCGAGCCATTACAAATATTGTCAACTTGAATATGAGATCTTTAAATATAGCTATCGTTACCATATACCCCATCAAATTACTTAACCTTCTTTCCTCTTCTCAATACCTCAAACTTTGTTTCACCTTTCAATTTTATTGCACAAGGCTGCTTCAAAGGACTCCATCTCTGAAGTTCACCGCTTTGCCTTGTTCCACTTGGTTGAAGGTATTCCTTTCAATTTGCCTCATCCCATTTACATTCATATGACAAAGCACTTGAAAAGAAATGGTATAAAAATATATAATCTATCTTGTACTACTCAACAAACTCTTTTGGAAGTAAAGAGTATACTTCCAATTTCTTTACAAATAAACTCTAGAAAAGGAAAGAGATCATTGATAGAGAAAATGGCATAGTGGTTGAACAACATAAGGGCTATGCTAATCAAATTGGAAGCAACACTAGTTGTTGAAGAGAAGACACTGGATGAGGCTGAGAAGAATGTTGCTAGACAAAAGTGTCCAAAGGCTATAAAACTCTCTACTTAAACCTTGGGAGTGTTTGTTGTTGAAAGGAAGGTCTTGAACATAATGAAAGGATAAGAAAACAAGAGGGTGTCAGACCCTAATTTCATCTGGGTATAATGTTTTATCATTTGGATATGATGTTTTGATCATTGCTAGTTGAATTATGGTATTTGACATCGGTTACAGTGCAAGGTCAAGGGGTCACACATGGTTTTGATGGTTGTTTGTCAGTTCCGGAAATAAAAGTCACCAAGAGGGGGCAAAATGGTCATTTTCTAGAATTTTCTGGACCCTAGCTCGCCCAGGCTTGCATCTGGCTCGTATGGGCCATGAAATATCTTCAACCTTAAGTAACCAGCTCACTTGGTCGAGCTGCCCCTACCCCAAATGGTTTTTTCTATAAATAGCCATGAAGGGGAAGGGGCAAAGGGGACAGGAAGTTTAGAGAGGGAAAAACGAAGGGAGAGGAAGGAAAAAGAAGAAAAGCGAAGCCGAGGCGCTGCAAAATCGCAACCGAGGATCATTCCCTACATCACTTCTCTTGCTAACCTTGTACCCTGTGCAACAGACGGTTAGTTCTTCTTCCTTTTCTTTTCTTTTATTTTCTTAAGAGTTGAATGTAATCCATGTATCCTTATTGGTCCCCTCTGATATTATGCATGTATTCACCTTCTCCCCTTTATTGTTGGTAATTTTATTTTATTTGTAAGGTTTAATTCTAGCCGACCACCAGTGTCGTGAAATTGTTTTCTTTTCTTTTGTGAAACTAGAAACTAGTAAACAAAAAAAAACAAATAAAGGAAATCAATTCACAACCAAACTTCTCTTTATCAAATATCACTTGAGTTCGTTTCAAGGTCCAACGCCTTAACGACTCCATCCACTTTTCAAAATTTGAAACGTCGTTTCAAGGTCCAATGCCTTGATGACTCTTTGTTCGCAAATAAAATAAATCTTTCAAAAAACATAAAATCAATTTAACACACAAACATTTAGACTTAAAGAACTACGTAGGTCTGATTTTCTCATTGCACTTGGGGATACGTAGGAGCAAGGGCAACACCCTTGCCGACTCGGAAAAAGAAAATAAGATAATGTAATAAAAGCAATTCACAACTCTTGGGAAAATAAATAATTTTGAGGTCATGTCGTGCACACTCGATTAAAGGTTGTCGTCCCTTGTGATAGGCGCGTGGGGTGCTAATACCTTCCGCATGCGTAAACAACTCCTGAACCCTTATTTTCAAAATTCACAGACCTCTCTTTTTGGTTTTTCTAACATTTTTCCTTAAATAAACGTTGGTGGTGACTCCCATTCATTTTCTCTCAAGGAGACAAACGTGCTTTCTTCTTACATATTTTGCCTTCTCCGTCCCGTCTTAGGCTAGGTTGCGATAGAGGGTAACTAGAAAAGAAGCCCAAAATTAGGAAGCATCGAAGGAGGAAGACGAAGATGCATTAGCTACTTGGTTCATAGAGAAAGGAGAATCAAGAAAAGAAAGGAACTAGTTCAATAACGTCCAAGCCTATCACTTAGCCAAACCCCAAGAAAAAAAGGTTGAAAAGAGCCATATAAAAGATGTGGAACACCAAGAAAAATTTGTCAAAGGAATGCATATACATGCATGGGGAGAAGCCATAAAATCCATCAATCTAAGTATTATTTTTGATGACTCAGACTCAGATGCTAATGATGATTACCATAGACCTATCAGTGTGGTGTATGGCAAGAGATCAAGGAAAGAAGAAGGGAAAAATCTAGTTGATGCACCAATGGCAAAGAAGCAGGTGACTCTCTTTGATTCTAAGGTTCCTAAACATCCAATGGTGAAGCATGTTGTTCATAGGACTAAAGGTCCATTTCAGAAAGTTACAGTGGAGAAGGCACCTATTAAGGAAGCACTTGTGCCTAAGAGAAGGGTGATAAAAAATCTATCCATACCACTAAGAAACTGGATGATGATTCAACACCTCCATCACCTCTCAAAGAACTTGTAAGTTCTCAATCAATCCAACATAAAACCAAACATAAGCCAGTGCCACTAGCATAGAACAAACATGATAAACGACTATCCAATGGGGAAGAATTTGGCTTGGGCGAGCTCAACATGGATGGACCAATCACTAGAGCAAGGAGTAAGAAATTTCAGGAAGAGCCTGGTGAAAGACTAAATACTCTCATGGAGGAAAGATAAGAAGAAGTGAAGCTCATAAATTTTAGCCAACTTTTAGAATATGATTTATTTTTGTTTTTAATTATATTTTGGGTCTATTTTTGGACTTGTAATGGGCTGCCACAACCTTTCATTGTTATTTTAAGTCTTTTAATTATTAGATTAGTCATTGGGCATTGGGCCTAATATAGGGTTATTAGTAGAAGTATAAATAGTCTCCTTAAATACTTTGTTGTCAGTTTTTGATGAAATTTCATATTAAACATAGTTAAGAGAGTGCCTCTCTTAGTTCTTGTGTGAATCCTTAGATTCTTATCAAACAATTATATTCTTTGTGGCAAATCATTCTCAACTTATCAATCTTTCAAGATTGTGACATTGTTTTTTCCATCTCCTTTTCTAATTCTGCTTTTTCCTTTTTCTTTTCCCTAATTTTAGAGAGTCCTAAATAGGTTCCACAGTTTGTTAATGCTAAAAATTAGATCCGCAAATTAGGTTTCCATCAATTGGTACCAAAGCTTTGATTCTTAAAATCAGGTGATATCTATCCTTTGTTTTTCTTTCTTCTTCTATGTTTCCTCCTTTGTTTGTTCTTTTCATTTTGTTTAATTCTATATTATTTTTTTGTCTTCCTTTGTTGTATTTCTTTGAGTCTATCTTTCTTTTCTGAATTCTATCTAGTATCAATATATTTTTGTCTTCTTATATATATATATATTATAAAAAAATGTTCAAAAAAAGAAAGAAAGAAAGAAAGAAAGAAGTGAAAAAGAAAATCCAACTTTCAAATTTGGAGCCTAAATTTTGTTAGAATTCAGACTTAGATAATTGAAGTTGTAAGGATCTGAATTTGTTTTCAAATTTGGAGCCTAAATTTTGATAGAATCCAAATTTGGATAATTGAAGTTGTTAGGATTTGAATTTGTTTTCAAATTTGTAGTCAAAATTTTGTTACAATCCAAATTTGGATAATTGAAGTTGTTAGGATCTGAATTTGTTTTTCAAATTTGGAGCTAAAATTCTATTACAGTCTAGATTTGGATCTGGCCGATCACTAACTTGTGTTCAAATTTGAATTTCATGCCAAAAAAATGTAGAGATAAAAAAAGGAGCAAACAACACAAACAAAATGAAGTTTTGCATTCAGAGTTGTTTCCCTTCTAGTTTTCACATACCTATACTTCAAAAAAAAAATTATGTCTTGTTGGTTATTTACATCTAGTTTAGTTTAATTATGGGACAATCTTTTTCTTGATTTTGGAGCTTGTCTTTAAAATTGCTTAGTTTTGTCTTAGAGTATTTATATTCTTGGCTTCTTGAGTTGATTTTTCATTTGTGACATATTTCACATTGAATACTTTATAATTTTGAGCTTGAAGGTTCTGCTTAAGAACTGAAGAGGAGAAAGAGTGGTAAAAGGCAAGAGTGCATATTATAAAAGAAAAGAAAATCCTTGAAAGAGTGATACATGAGTGGACTTGAGTGAAACACTAAGTTGAGTGGGGAGATCCTATTTTGTTTATTACTTGTGCACTAACTTTTCCTTGTAGGTATGGCTTCTACAAGTGGAGATGCTACTGCACCATTTCCAAAAACCACAAGGCTCATGGTAGAGATGATTAAACTTGGTGATCAAATAAGAATAATGAATTATGAAAATGAAGAAAGGATGGAGAGAATGAGAAAGGAGAATGAGGAGAGTTTGGGAATAATACACAGGAGTAGAGAAACTTTAAGTGTGAGGGTTGAAAATATATAGCAAAGAAGATAAAACATATCATCTAATTCTTCTCATGGAGAAGATGAGGGGTATGAAGAGGATAAGGGAGGAAGGAGGAATGAGAGGTATAAGGAGAGAAGAAATCATATAAGATGGGAGGTAGGCAAAGAGAGGAAGGGATTGAGGGAGTGAAGGTGAAGATCCGTACTTTTAAAGGGACTTATGATTCAGAAGTGTATCTTGAGTGGGAGATGAAGGTTGAGAAAGTCTTTGCTTGCTAAAACTACAATGAAGAGAAGAAAATCAAGTTGGCATCCCTAGAGTTTGAAGGATATGCCTTAGTGTGGTGGAACCAAGTGAGGAGTGATGCTGAGAGGATGAGAATGCCTTTGTTTAATACTTTGCAAGACATGAAGAGAGTTTTGAGAGATAGATTTGTGTCTTCCTATTATGGGAGAGACCTTCATAACAAGCTACAAAGACTAATTCAAGGAAATAGAAGTGTGGATGAGTATTACAAAGAGATGGAGATTTCCTAGATTAGAACTCAAATTGAGAAGTCTCAAGAGGCTACCATGGCTAGGTTTTCACATGGTCTCAATAGGGAGATCCAAGACATTGTAGAGTTGCACCACTATGCCTCTTTGGAGGATCTCATTCATCAAGCTATCAAGGTAGAGCAACAATTAAAGAGGAAGCAAATATACAAGAAGTCCCCCTATGGCTCTTCAACTTGGAAAGATAAGGATACATTCAAAAAAGAGGGAGGATCTTCATTCAAATCTAATGAGAAAGGTGGTGCACTAAGTAAAAATAATTTAAACCCTACTCTCACTTCTTCACAAATGAGTTTTATTTAATGTTTTAAGTGTTTGAGAAATGGTCACATTGCCTCCCAATGTCTTGATAAAAGGACTATGGTTGTGTTGGGTAATGGGGATATTACTAGTGCATCTTCTTCTAGCTCTTCTAGTTCTTCTAGTGATAGTGGGAGTGAATGTGATGTAGAGTCTCTGGAAGGTGATCTTTTGATGGTTAGGAGGTTAATGGGGAGTGTGTGTAAGGATAGAGATGAAAGTCAAAGGGAGAACAATTTTCACACTAGGTGCGTGGTCACGGGGAAAATATGCTCTTTGATTATTGATGGGGGTAGTTGCACTAATGTAGCTAGCCAAAGATTGATTGAAAAGCTTGCTTTTAAAACTTCCCTCACCTTAGGCCTTACAAACTACAATGGTTGAGTGAGAATGGTGAGCTAGTTGTAGATAGACAAGTTTTGATATGCTTTTATATTGGAAAATATGTTGATGAGATATTGTTTGATGTTGTCCATATGGAGGCTAGCCATCTTTTACTTGGAAGGTCTTGGCAGTTTGTCATACCCTAATTTCGTCCGGGGACTATTGTTTGATGGCATGCAACCTTTGGTTGACCGCTTCGAGGTACTTGGCACCCTTTGTTGCACAATACGTGAAGTTCCGAGACATGCCGGAAATCAAAAGGAAGCATTGTTGCGCAATCCGTGAAATTCCATAACATGCCAGAAATCAAAAGGAAGTATTGTTACGCAATCCGTGAGTTTCCATAACATTCCGAAAGCTAAAAAAGGGAGTAATTGCATGACCTGTAAGGTTCCGTAACCTTACGGAAAGAAAAAATGTATCGTTACGAAATTCGTAAAGTTTCATAACGTTACGGAAAAAGAATCACCAA
The DNA here is from genome assembly GCF_000004515.6 of Glycine max. Taxonomy (NCBI): domain Eukaryota; kingdom Viridiplantae; phylum Streptophyta; class Magnoliopsida; order Fabales; family Fabaceae; genus Glycine; species Glycine max. Next base: position 11,536,826 of record NC_038249.2, on the reverse strand, counting down.
AAAAAGCAAATGAGGTGTATTTAGTAAAAAGGGGGGTGCAAATAGCAACCAGGCCCACTTGGGCCTTCCAGATTCTTCCTCCAGAAATGGAGGAAGCAACCTGGCTCGCCTGGGCGAGCTGGGTGGCAAGCTCCTCCCCTATTTTCCTATAAATAGAGGGAGGAGTGAAGAGGGAAAGGGTTCAGCCTTCTTGCCATTTCGTAATCACTTAAAATTAGTGAGGAAAATTATTTCCGTGAAGAAAATCCAAGCCGAGGCGCTTCCGTAACGTTTCCGTGGGTGATTTCGCGAAGATTTTCAACCGTTCTTCGCCGTTCGTCGTTCGTTCTTCGTCGTTCTTCGGTCTTCAACCAGTAAGTTCCCGAAATCGAACTTTTCAATTCGTTCTATGTACCCTTGGTGGTCCTCATTTGTTTCGCGTATTTTTATTTTCGTTTTATTTACTTTCCGTACCCCCTTTTGACGTGCTTCAGTCATTTGCTTAAGTCATTTTCTCGCCTAATCAAAAAATGAAATAAATTTCCACCGATCATTTGATTTGTAATATCCGCTAATTTCTGTTAAAATGAAATCCGATCGTTCGGTCATGTCATAACCACGCTGCAAACCAAAAAGAGGTAAAATAATAATATAATAATAAAAAAATATCTTTTAGTAAAATAAACCAACAAAAAAGCAATTGGACGTTTCTCTTTGGGATTTCTCTTTCTTAATTGAATTGACTAATAACTAAAGTGAAACTAAGGCTAAAATCAACTCGCAAAGTCAAGCTCGTCCGCAAAAAATCACTAAAAAGGATTTTAAGGTTCAATACCTCAGTTTTTCTTACCAAGTAAAAAAATGGATCATTTTTAAGGTCCAACACCTTAAAAAGACCACAGTCCAAGTAAAAAGAATCGCTTGATTCCCCCTTTAGAAAGAACTACGTAGGTCTGATTTCCTCTTCGATGGAGGGTACGTAGGAGCAAGAGCCCCGCTTTTGTCGACCTCAAAAATAAAAAAAGAAATAAAAGTTTAGGTACACAATTTCACACAATCCTAATTTAAGGCTGTTGTCCTTTGGGACAAACGTGAGAGGTGCTAATACCTTCCTCAAACGTAAATACAACTCCCGAATCTGGAATATTCTTCATGACCGGTTTTCCTTCGGTTTTTCTGACATTTTCCACATATAAACGTTGGTGGCAACTTCGCGCATTTTCCTCCTTTGGAAGACGCACCCATGAGCCTCGCCTCGCTCGCCCACGAAAGGGTAGGTTGCAACACAGTTTGATAGGGATGTTGTCCATAATGGTGTCACAAACAAATTTTCATTTGTACATAAAGGGGAAAAGGTTACTCTCACACCTTTGTCTCCAAGTGAGGTTTGTGAGGATCAAATAAAAATGAGAGTGAAAAGAGAACAAGAGAGAAAAGAAGAGTAAAACAAAACTGATAAAAAGAGAGAGAGAAACATGAAAGGAGATAAAAGAAAGAAAAAAGTGGAGATAAACAAAAAGAGTGAAACTATAAAAAACAATGAAAATCAAGAGGAGAGAAAAATACAGAGCTTGTTCACGAGAGAAAAAGAGGTGAAGACAATGATGCTAGCTAGGCAACATATGTATTTACTAATGCCTCATGATTATTGTTTTTCTTCTATTGCTAGTTCTTTGCCTCTAGGTGTCGAAGAATTATTGAAGAAGTTTGAGGATGTCTTCCCCAAAGATACCCTTTATGGGTTGTCTCCTTTGATAGGGATAGAGCATCAAATTGATCTCATACCGGGAGTTTCCATACCAAATAGGCCAACATATAAAAGTAATATGAAAAAGACAAAAGAGAGCCAAAGACAAGTAGAGAGCTTGAAGGAAAAAGGATGGGTGAGAGAAAGTTTGAGCCCAAGTGCTATGCTCGTCATCTTGGTAAATCGAACTCTATCTCAACTTCTAAGGTGCTTGGAAGGCAAGAATTTGAAAACTTGGGAGGAATGCCTACCCAATGCTGAAATTGCTTATAATAGGATAGTAAACTCTACTACTTCTTATTCTTCTTTTGAGGTGGTTTACGATTTTAATCCATTGTCCCCTCTTAATTTGGTACCTTTGCCTAACACTTCTGCTATGATGAATAGGGATGGGCTTTCTAACGCCAACTTTGTTAAGAGTTTGCATGAGAAGGTGAAAGCATAAATTGAGAAAAAGGTTGAACAATATGCTAGATATGCCAATAAGGGTAGAAAGAAGATGGTTTTCAAATTGGGTGATTGGGATTGGATTCACTTGAGGAAGAATAGGTTTCCTTCCAAAAGGAAATCTAAACTTTAAGAAAGGGGAAGAATAGGATTAAAAAATTACTCTTCTAAGGCTTTTACTAAATTGTTAAGAGAATGAGGAGTAGAAGAGAATCTTAACAGAAAGTAAAAGCGGAAATTAAATGCACAGTGGAAAGTAAAAGAGTAGGGAAGAAGAAAAACAAACACACAAGAGTTTTTATACTGGTTTGACAACAACCCGTGCCTACATCCAGTCCCCAAGCGACCTGCGGTCCTTGAGATTTCTTTCAACCTTGTAAAAATCCTTTTACAAGCAAAGATCCACAAGGGATGTACCCTCCCTTGTTCTCTTTGAACCTAGTGGATGTACCCTCCACTAGAACTGATCCACAAGAGATGTACCCCCTCTTGTTCTCAGTCAAACCCAAGTAGATGTACCCTTTACTTGTACCACAAAGGATGTAACCTCCAATGTGTTAAGACAAAGATCTCAGGCGGTTAAACCTTTGATACTTTGTGAATGGGGATACAAAAGAATTCTCAGGCAGTTAGTCCTTTGAAAACTTTTGTATAAGGGAAAGGGAAGAATCAAAAGAATTCTCAGACTGTGTCGTTTTGAATTCTTTGACAAGGGAGAAGGGAGACACATAAGAATTCAGGCGGTTAATCCTTTGTTCTTTTGGATAAGGGAGAAGAGAGACACAAAAAGAATTTAGGCGGTTAGTCCTTGGCGAATTCTTTTTGGCAAAGGGAGAAGAGAATGAAATGATGAATAACACAAGTTTTCAAGGTTTAGAAAACTAGAAAACTTCAGAAAGCTTTTGGAACAAAGAAGAAAAAGAAGTTAAAGGAGATTCAAGGCTTGTAAAGGATTGTATGAATAAGTGTCAGAAAGATTGATTGAATAATTGTATTGAAAATCAAATCAAAGCCTTTCATTTATAGACTCTTCATGTCTGGCCAAGAGGACCATTTAGAAGAGTTATAACTTTTAGAAAAACTTAAAAGCAATTTGAAAAGAAGAAAAAGAAGTTAAAAGAGATTCAAGGCTTGTAAAGGATTGTATGAATAAGTGTCAGAAAGATTGAATGAATAATTGTATTGAAAATCAAATCAAAGCCTTGCATTTATAGACTCTTCATGTCTGGCCAAGAGGACCATTTACACAAAGCTTTTATGTGAATGGATGTGGCTCTTCACATTTGAATTTGAATTTCAACGTTCAAAGGCACTGGTAATCGATTACCAAAACATTGTAATCGATTACAGGTTTTTGAAATCAATTGGAACGTTGTAAATTCAATTTGAAAACTTTTTCAAAACAACTTTACTACTGGTAATCGATTACAACAATCTGGTAATCGATTACCAGAGAGTAAAAACTCTTTGGTAAACATGTTTTGAGAAAAATCATGTGCTATTCAATTTTTGAGAAAAACTTTTCATACTTATCTTGATTGAGCCTTCTCTTGATTCTTAAATCTTGAGTCTTGAATCTTGATCTTGATTCTTGAGATCTTGAACCTTGAATCTTGATTCTTGAGATCTTGAACCTTGAATCTTGATTCTTGACTCTAAACTTTCTTCTTGAGTCTTGAATTCTTCTTGATTTACTTGAGTTGTTCTTTGATTGATCTTTGAGCTTTTTGTCATCACCTTTGTCATCATCTTTTGTTATCATCATTGTTATCATCAAAACACCTTTGAATCACCTTTGATTCACCATGAAGCTTTACTTCTACATCAAGAAGTTGAGAAGCAGTTTGTTATGGATGCCTTTTTTGCCAAGCATCTTGCTAAGTGTCATACCCTAATTTCATCCAGGGACTATCGTTTGTTGATCTTTTGATCCTTGCTAGTCAACTTACGATGTTGAACGCCAGTTACGGTGCAAAACAAATGATCATTCAATGTTTTGATCAAGAATACGAAAGATATCGAAAGGGAGGGGCAAAAGGGTCATTACAGGGAGTTTTCTGGACCCTGGCTCGCCCAGGCTAGCCTCTAGCTCACCTAGGCCTCCAAATTGCTTAGGGGTGAAGGAACAAGCTGGCCTGGGCGAGCCAGCTTACTTCAGGATGAAGCATCGGCTTTCCTGGGCGAGCTGCCATGGTTCCGAAGGCCATTTTTTGCTATAAATAGGTGTGAAGGAGGCTGAGTAAAGGGTGCCAACATTCAGCATTGAGAGATTTTGAGAGAAATAAGGAAGGAGAAGAAGAAAGAAGAGAAAACGAGGCTGAGGCGCTGCTGAATCACGACTATAATCAACCTCTACATCGTTCTTCGTTCGGTGTTCTTCGTTCGTCATCCAGTTAGTGTTTGTTTTTAAGGATTTGGACATGATCTATGCACCCTTTGGGGTCCATTTTGTTGTCGTGTGCATCTTCATCTCCTTCTTCTATCATCGGTAATCTCTTTTCTTTTGAAAAGTTTAATCTTAACCGATCATCAATGTCGTAAGTCATCTTTTAAAGAGATTGAAAGTTAATAAACAAAACCAAGATAAAACCAACTCATAACTAATTTCTTTTTATCAAATATCACTTGAGATTGTTGCAAGGTCCAACGCCTTAACGACTCTCCACTTTTCAAAGTTTAAAACATTGTTTCAAGGTCCAACGCCTTAAACGAATTTTTGTTCACAATTAAAATGAATCTTTCTAAAACATAAAAACAATTTAACACACAAACTTTCTGACTTAAAGAACTACATAGGTCTAAATTCCTCATCGTACCTGAGGATACGTAGAAGCTGTGGATGCAATGACTTCCAAGATTATTTTGATGATGCTAAAGAATCAAGAGTCAAAAAGCTTCAAGAATCAAGTTTCAAAGAATCAAGATTCAAGAATAATCAAGTTTCAAGATTCAATCAAGTTTCAAAGAATCAATATTCAAGAACAATCAAGATCAAGATTCAAGACTCAAGAGAAGACTCAATCAAGATAAGTATTAATTTTTTTTTTCAAAACATTGAGTAGCACAAGAATTTTTCACAAAATCTTTTACCAAAGAGTTTTACTCTCTGGTAACCGATTACCAGAAGGTAGTAATCGATTACTAGTAGCCTGCATTGTTTTCAAAACTGATTTACAAAGCTATAATCGATCACCATAATCATGTAATCGATTACCAATGTTTTAAAACATTAGATTTAAAATTTCAAGAGTCACAACTAGTGATAAAACATTTTCAAATCATTTTAAACTTGTGTAATCGATTACACAATACTTGTAATCGATTACCAGAGTTTCTAAACATTTTGATTTTCAAATTTAAACATGAAGAGTCACATCTGTTGATGTGTAATCGCTTACACCTTGATGGTAATCGATTACCAGTGACTGATTTCGAAAAATAAATTTCCAAAAGTCACAATTCTTAAAGTGACTTGTTTCTGAAGATTTTTTCAAAAGTCATAACTTTTTAAGTGACTAGTTTTCAAAAAAGTCACAATTTTTAAAAGGTGACTAGTTTTTAAAGAAATTTCCAAAGAGTCACAAACTTTAACTTGAGTCATCAAATGATTATAAATATGTGACCATGGCATGAATTTCAATAACATTTTTTACAGAACTTTTTGATTCATTCCTCTTCATCTTTCTAAGAGTTTTTGTTAAATACTTTCTCTTCCAAGAAAAGTTCATTGACCAAAAACTTGTGCTACTCTTGTTCTTCATTCACTTCTCCCTCTTGCCAAAAGAATCGAAGGACTAACCGCCTGAGTTCTTTTGTGTCTCCCTTCTCCCTCTTCCAAGAGAATTCAAAGGACTAACTGCCTGAGAATTCTTGTGATTCTTTCCTTCCCCTTTAAACAAAAGATTTCAAAGGACTAACCGCCTAAGATATCTTTTGTTTCCCCTTACAAAGATTCAAAGGACTAACCGCCTGATAATTCTTTGTCCTAACACATTGGAGGGTACATCCTTTGTGGTACAAGTAGAGGGTACATCTACTTGGGTTGTTATACTGAGAACAAGAGAGGGTACATCTCTTGTGGATCAGTTTAAGTGGAAGGTACATCGACTTGGTTGTTCAAAGAGAACAAGGGAAGGTACATCCCTTGTGGATCTTTGGCTTGTAAAGGATTTTACAAGGTTTAAAGAAATCTCAAGAACCGTTGGTTGCTTGGGGACTGGATGTAGGCACGGGTTGTTGTCGAACCAGTATAAATCTTGCGTTAGTCTTCTTCTTCCCTACACTCTTTAATTTCCACCGTGTACTTTTAGTTGCCGCTTTTACATTTGGTTAAGTTTTTGTTTCTGTTCTTTACTTTCTTAACTTAGTAGTAAAAGCCTAGTTGAATCTAGTAACATTAAGAAGGATACATTTTTAATTAGTCAAGACACATTAATAATTAATTCAACCCTCATTCTTAATTATTCCGAGGCCACTTGATCCAACAGGAGCAAGGGCAACACCATTGTCGACCCCAAAAAAGTAAAAAAATATAAAAAGGGAAAATAAATAATTTTGAAGTCACGTTATGCACACTTGATTAAAGGCTACCATCTCCTCTGACAGACGTGTGGGGTGCTAATACCTTCCCTATGCATAAACAACTCCCGAACCCTTATTTTTGAAATCTGCATACTTTTTTTTTTTAGTTTTTCTAACATTTCCCTCGAATAAATGTTGGTGGCGAATCCTACACATTCTCCTTTTTGCAAGATGCCACTTTCTATCTCGCCTCGCCCTCCCGTTGAAGGGTAGGTTGCGACACTAAGGAATAAGAGAAAGAAGTTGTCACAAGCAAGGCCAAAAACAAAGGTAAAGGAAAGCAAGCAAGAAAAAAAAGAATGCCTCATCTAATGAGGATCAGGCCGAACTAGAAGAAGCCATTATCAACAACCTAAAGGACTTAACTACCTACTCTTGCACTCCGACTTAAGCATTTGTTCTCATTTGTCCAAACATATTGATATTTAAGCCTTTGAGATTCTTGACATCAGGACTCCATCCTCATCCTAATGATCTCATCTTTGCAAGTGTCATCAAGGCTCAGAACCTATTTGAGTTCTACATGGGCTATTATCCTCCCAATCTCTTTATCAAAATGTCCACACTTATGAAGTTCTATCCTAACAAGGTGTGTGCAAGATTGCTAACCTTGAACTCCAACAGGAAGAAGAAGACAAAGCTTATTGCACCAACGTTTCCTATTAGGCATGCTATTAAGTGGCATATATACTTCTTCCTTAGTGCTAAAAAATTGAAGCGATCATTACAAGAAGGGAATGAGTTCTTTGAAGATGATGCAAGACATGTTTAGTAGCAGCATCTCTAGGAACAAAGAGCTCAAGGTGATAGCTCAAACCTCTTCCAAGAGGAGAAGGAGAAGTTAAACCTTATAGGGCATTTCACTTTGATGATGCCACTACCTATTTTCTGGTTGACAAGCCACAACCACTACTTGGTGAAGTGACTATGTTGATGAATGTCCTAGGTGAAAGCTTTTATTTGTCTTGTTCAAAAGGCTTGTGAAGATGGAAAAGAACACATAACAAAACAATTCTCAAGATGGGTAGAAGAGGACCTTGAAATGCACATGAGAAAATATGCAGTGCCCAACTAACAAGGACCAAACGTGAAAACCATGTTGATCACTAAAGTTTAAAATGACTTGATGCTGGAAGAGAATGCACATATTGTTGAACACTTGGTGCAATATCGAGTTAACAATCTATTGGAAGTTGTTCACATTTTTTACACTCAAACTGATGCTAACATCTAACATGAGAAACCTTCTAAAGAACAACCTCTTATTGGTGAAGTTGTATTTGTTGAAGAGACTTTTGCTGGAAAAGCCTCTGAGAATAAGGAAGAAGTCATCATTGACGAATCCAATGTTACTTCTTCTGAAGTACCTTTGGATAATCCATAACCTCAACCTGATGTTCACACCCAGTTGGTGGTTTCCTCCTAATTTACCTCAATTGTGGACACTGGTCACTTAGACTCACCCCTACAAGCAGATCCACCCAATGTTCATGTTCCACCGCTTCCATTGGATGTGCAAAGCATTCAAGCATGATCAACCAGTCTTTGGATGCAAAAAATCTAGCTTTCAATGCTTAGTTAGACGCCCAACCTGCCATGTTTGAAGCCCAAAATGTTGTTCGTGAACAAAGGATACTGGAGACTTATCAATATGTAGATACAAACATAAGAATGCTCAATGACTCAATCTCTATGCAAATTCTCACTTCATTGCAACCTATCCTAAGTTTTCTTGTCCAACCTCAACAACTTCCACCTCCACCACCACCTAAACCTCAATATCCACCTCCACAACTCCCACCACCACCACCTCCAAAAGATCCACCTAAGTAGAGCTTTTGAACCCATATTTTATTGATGACAAAGAGAGGAGAAATTGGAATTTTGATAACTTAGAGCTTTTGTTATTTTCTTTCATCTTTGTATGCTCTTGTAAAACTTTTGGTGCTTATATTAATATATAAGGCGGTAGATCATATGTTGTGTTTTTATTGCTTACTCTAATTTTATCTGTTTACAAGCATAACTGAAAAATGTTGGGCTTAGGGGGAGTTCTTACATTTTTCATCATACATCCCCTATGATATTACATAATCATTTGCTTTCTCACTATGATACATTTACCTTTAATCATTTCTTATTTGATCAAAATTTAATATTGTTTGTCATAATCAAAAAAGGGGGAGATTATTAGAACTTGAGACATTAGACGATGTCAGGTCCCTCAATTCCTATGGTGTTTTAGATAACATAAGTATTAAAATTTGTATGGAGTAATGGAAGTGCTATGGGTAAACACCATCCCCTATCATATGATATTACATAATCATTTTCTTTCTCACTATGATACATTTACCTTTGATTATTTCTTATCTGATCAAAATTTAATATTGTTTGTCATAATAAAAAAAAGGGAGATTGTTAGAACTTGACACATTAGACGATGTCAGGTCCCTCAATTCCTATGGTTTTTTATGATAACATAAGTAATAAAATTTGTATGGAGTAATGGAACCTTTTAAGTGTTACAGGTAAACACCACCCCCTATCATATGATATTACATAATCATTTGCTTTCTCACTATGATACATTTACCTTTGATTATTTCTTATTTGATCAAAATTTAATATAGTTTGTCATAATAAAAAAAATGGGGAAATTGTTAAAACCTAAAACATTAGATGATGTTAGGTCCCTCAATTCCTATGGTTTTTTATGATAACATAAGTATTAAAATTTGTATGGAGTAATGGAACTTTTTAAGTGTTACAGGTAAACACCATCCAATCCTTATTTGGTAACACCTTAAACTTATTGTTTAAGTTTATCCATGTGTCCATTTCTCTATAACTTATTTTATTAAAGCTATAACCAATATGTTGTATCAAAACAAGCGTTCAAAGATATTATGAAAACCAGTACCAAAGTACTATGTGCTTTTACAGATCCAAAAGGACATAACTAACTTACATAAATGCTTTATATTCAAATAGTTAACATCCAAATGATTGGCTCTCATGTGAAAGCATTTCGAGGTTTATTTGCACACCAGAATGATCTATTATTTGAATTTTCCCTCTTTATGTTTGGTTTGAAATTCCCTTAACGTTTGAATTTCTAGTTGCATGCTCTTATAGACAAAAAAAAAAAGAATTAACTGCAAGAGCCACAATAGTACAAGTAGTGGAAGCAGCTAGTGTGCTGGAGGAAAAAACATTGTATCTTTTGTCTCCTTTCTCTCTCCTCTCAACACTACCACCTAATGGATGCTTTCACTAAATTTTATAAAAGGTGTCTCAAGGATCAACACCACACAAGACTACAATAAATTATTCAATTGTTGAAACTCTGTCAAAATGATTGGATGTTCAAACGTTAGAACTTAGAAAGTTTATCCTTTGGTTATCAAAGTTGTACATTTGTATTCAAGCTTAATTGTATATTATTTATTTGAGAGTTTTGAATATTTTATTCATTCAAATTGTTGTTTGAAAAGGTAGGAGTGGCTTAATGATCGTAAAAGAATACTTGGGTGTTTCTTAATCTCAGGGGGAGATTAAGGGTGAGGTAGAAGTGACCTAAAGAATACTTTTCATAGCCATAAGTGACAAGGTAAAGACTTGTTTGTAATTCGTTTATGTTTAGTGGAACCCTTCAAGGATGACGTAGCTCCATGTGGAGCTTGTAGGCCTTGGATCTTCTTCATCAATGGAGTCCTTTGCTTCTTGAAGTTTAATGGCAGTGGAATGGAGAAGGAAGAAAGATGATTGGAGATGCCACTTCAAGGAGAAGATGAGTCAAGAAGAAGCTCACCACCATAGGAAGCCATGGATAAGAGCTTGGAGGTAAGAGAAGATGATGGAGGGAGAAGGAGAGAAGGAGCACGAAATTTTATGCCTCAAATGAGGTCTGAACTTTGAAGTGTAATTCTCAAATGAACAAATTGAAAAAATGCACACACATGACCTTTATTTATAGCCTAAGTGTCACACAAAATTGGAGGGAAATTTGAATTTCTATTCAAATTTCACTTGAATTTGTGGAGCCAAAATTTCACTAATTATGATTAGTGAATTTTAGCTATGGTCCATCCCACTAATCCAAGATCAAGTCCAAGATTCTCCACTAAGTGTGCTTAGGTGTCATGAGGCATGTAAATGGGGTGTAGCATGCAAATGCTCACCTCCCCCTCTAAAATTTAATTGAATTAGGCTTCTGTTAGTCGTCATTTACGACTAACATTTGTGTTGAAAAGCTTTAGGAAAATTATGTCTTTTCCCCAATTTATGGTTCTTTTGGTAGGTTTGTACATATTTTTAGGTTTAGTTTTGATTTTTATGCATTAGATATGCCCTTCAATGTGAAATAATGAGTTTTCAACTTCAGTTTCAGGAGAAAAGATGAAGAAATAGAAGGTTGTTGCAACTGGTGTCTCGCTAAGCGAGGCATATGCGCTTAGCGAGTAACATCCGCTAAGCGAGACATCAGCTCGCTTAGCAAGTTAAGGGAATCTAGAAGAGAATCTGCCACACATGCACATGCCCAGCGCGCCATCAGCTCGCCCAGTGAGTCGTTTGTCTCTTCTGGTGCTTAGCGCGCCTGACGTGTTGAGCCAAAATTCACTTACTCGCGCTTAGCGTGAAAATGGCGTGAAGTGAGCCTTCGAGGACAAAAAGCCCTTAAAAGCTGAAGTTGGCAAAAAAGGAGGGAGCTTTGGTAGAAAACATAGACAATTACTACATGAGAGATGCAACAGGGCAAGGGAGCACCAAAAACCTCAGCTTTCAAGAGGATTCTAGGTTTTAGAGAGATTTTTAGGTTCCTAGAGGTGGAGGAGACATCCCCACTATTGTGTAATCTGAATTTTGCTTCCAAAACCTCCTATTGTAACTAAAAAGTGATAACTTGCCATGGAAGGCTAAAGCTTTTGTTGGGAATTTTCTGCTGAGTCTTGATGTAAATATTCTTTACTATCTATTTAATGTTGCTTTGATGTGTTCATTGCTTTTATCTGCACTTAATTCTTGCATGGTTTTGGTTTGATCACCCATTTGTGTGTAAAGTTAGGATTTTTAGCATTGGAAAATGTTTTGAATCCTTAGAACTAGATAGAGCAGGGCTAGATAACTGTATTGTCTGGACACGGAGTGTAGGGACTCTAGTTTTTAATATGTTGTGATCTTAATATTGTTCAGTTAGGCTAAGTTCGACAAGGGATCCGAGAACGAAGATTAATTAGAATTAGCCCATTCATGCGAGACATCGGTGTTTGGGATAATTGTCCTCAGCATAGAACATAGAAACAACATTAGATAGAGAAAAACCCTTAATTGCATCAAGTTACTCAGTAGAAAGGCCCAACGTTTTAATCATCTGTTTATTCTCACATTTACATAGTTAATTTTGTAGTTATCTTTAGAATTGCAACTATATCCTGTTTTTATTTCTATTTCATGATGTTACACAAATGTCTACTTATTGAATGAATGATTTTCTGAATAAAACAAACTCCATGTGATTCGATACTTGGTTCTTACCGTTTTATATTACTTGTGACTCAATGTACTTGCTGATAAATTGCACAGTTGTAGTAGAGGCAAAAAAAGTATTTTGGCGCTGTTGTAGGGGAGTTTGTTTCCATTTAGAAAAGTTTAGTTCAGTTTGTAGGCATTGATTCTTTATTCTTTGATTAATTTTTGTGTGAATAGTTAGTTAGTTTAGAATTTATTTTCTTTTGGATTGGTTAACTGCTGCTCTTGCTAGTGCTTTGTATGCAAAGTAAATCTTCTGCAGGTGATTTAGTTCCACTGGATTTGGAAATTGAAGCCACTTGTAGAAGAAACAACACAGAAAGAAGAAGGAAAATACTAAAGGACATTACAACATCACCAATTCTTGAGGAACCTCAATCATCCGAGTCATCTTCTATCTTTCTACAGACAAGGGAATCTGAAATAGGGTCACCTGAAGCCAACATAATGGTTGAAGATCAACCTAGAAGAGTGACCCTTGAAAACTACTCTAGTTTTGTTGTGCTGCAATTTTTCACTAGTATAGCGTGGCCAGAGGTTCAAGCACATAATATTACTTATCCTCATTCTTTAATACAACTAATACAGGGCAATTTATTTCATGGCCTACCGAATGAAGACCCGTATGCACACCTAGCGACTTACATTGAAATTTGCAATACAATCAAGATTGCAGGTGTGCTGAAAGATGTTGTAAGGTTGAGTTTGTTCTCCTTTTCACTGTCTGGAGAAGCAAAGAGATGGTTACATTCGTTTAAAGGGAACAGTCTTAAGACTTGGGATGAAGTGGTAGAAAAATTTATGAAGAAGTATTTCCTCGAGTCTAAGACTGTAGAAGGAAAGAAAGCCATCTCCTCATTTCACCAATTCCTAGATGAGTCTTTGAGTGAAGCTCTAGAAAGATTCCATGGCTTGTTGCGAAAAACACTGACTCATGGATTTTCAGAGCCAATTCAGCTGAATATATTTATTGATGGGTTAAGGCCACAATCCAAGCAGCTCCTTGATGCTTCTATAGGGGAAAGATTAAATTGAAGACCCCGGAAGAAGCCATGGAATTGATTGAAAATATGGTTGCAAGTGATCATGCAATCTTGCGTGATCGGACGCACATTCCCACCAAAAGAAGCCTGCTGGAGCTCTCATCTCAGGATGCATTATTGGCACAAAACAAGTTGTTGTCCAAGCAGCTTGAGACTTTAACTCGATGTGCTCGCTAAACGTGCCTGTGCGCTAAGCGAGTTCATCGGTTTCTATTGAATTTCTGGGTTTTCGGATGAACTCGCTAAGCCGGCTTCATCCCGCTAAGCGTGTTCATCATTTTTGTTTGAATACATGAGTTTCTGTATGAACTCGCTAAGCCACTGCACTTCGGCTTAGCGAGTGTTTAAATTTCTAGTTTTGATTAAGTGTTTGTATGAACTCGCTTAGCCGGCTTGCCACGCTTAGCGAGTTGTGTTGGTTGAGTCACAATCTAAGAGGCTTTTGGTCTTCTGTTAGTGGCTAAGTGAGTCAGTCTCACTAAGCCATATAGCCTCTATTAGTTGAATAAGCCTGGGCTAAGTGAGTCAGTCTCACTAAGCCCAAAGCATTTTAGTTTTTTGAGTTTTGCTCATGCGCTTAGCGAGTTAGTCTCGCTAAGCACAATTTCTTCTCTGTTTTGTTTTATTTTGGAATTCGGCTTAGCGAGCCTGCTCGCTAAGCCAATTAAGTTCATGTAGTTAGTTTGGGCTAAGCGCCTGATGGCGCTAAGCCTGTTTAGTGTGTCGCGCTAAGCAAGTCTGTCTTGCTAAGCACAATTAGCTCTCTGTCAGAGAATAAGGCTTAGCGAGCCATGCTCGCTTAGCCACTGTGTTGTTTCAGCTAAGCGAGTGTGCCTCGCTTAGCCAGAGTGTGTGTTTTTGTGTTGTCATGCTAAGCACGCCCTGCGCGCTAAGCGAGTGCTATTATTTTCATAAGGCGTGCTAAGCGAGCCAGACTCGCTAAGCGCCCAGTCTGTTTTTCTGTTTCATTTTTCTGCTTTTAGTTGAAATAAAAACTTGTCTAAATTGATTCTTCTGACTCTTTTTGATGCAGATGGCCTCCAGGAAGATGAAATCCGTAGCCTCCTGGCCCCAGGAGCCTTATGACGCCACCAGATTCATCTCTGAGGCTGCTTGGGAGAGGTATTCCCAGAATGTTCACTCCCGGAACATCCTTCCAGAGAGGAACGTTATTCTCTATGTTGCATAGTACGACGAGTTCTGCTGGGAGCTCGAGGGGCGGTGTTGGCATAAAGCCTTGACCAGACAGCTTGATGGTCACATAGATGTGGCCCTGGTCAAGGAGTTTTATGCCAACTTGTATGATCCAGAAGACAAGTCCCCCAAGTAGGTCTGAATGTGAGGAAAACTGATTAAGTTGGATGCCGCCTCCCTTAATGCCTTCCTGGAGACGCCACCAGTCATTCAGCTAAGGGAGCAGTACACTTCTTACTCTCTTTTCTACAGGATGCGTACAGATCCTTAGGAGCTTGCTTCCAAGCTCTGTACTCTAGGGCGCGGATTTGTTTTGAATGCTGAAGGGGCACCCTGGAAGCTCCTGAGGAAGGATTTGATGACACTAGCCCAGACTTGGAGTGTGTTATCATACTCTAACCTCGCTCCCACTTCTTATACGTCCAATTTGAATATAGACAGGGCGAGGTTAGTCTATGGGCTAGTCATGAAGATGGACATGGACTTGGGCTCGCTCATATTAGGTCAGATCTCACAGATGGCCCAGTCCAACTCCTCGCGGCTCGGCTTCCCAGCCCTCATCACCAATTTATGCGTCTCCTGAGGTGTTATCTCAGACTCCCTCACCTTCGAGTCTCTCAGCCCTACCATTAATTTGGCATACATAAAGAAGAACTACTAGAACCTGGATGATCCCATGATCATATTTCCAGGGACCCGTAAGGCTTGGGCTCGAGGATCTGAGGGCCCATCTTCTTCTGCTCCCCTTGTTCTTGCTTCTACACCTCCAACTCCTTCTGCTCCAGCCCCACCACCATCAGCATTAGTTCCAGCACCCTCCGGCACCTCCATGTAGAGCTCAAACGTTCTAGTGTCGATGCTGTAGAGCCTCCACCATGGTTTACGCCTGGTGATGTAGAGTATCCATGATTTGGCTCAGCATTGGCCCATCATGAGTATGGAGGAGTTCACAGTTCAGGTGGCCTAGCCAGGAGTCCAGCCTTCTCCTTTGGGGGGAGGAAAGGCTTTCGTAGCCCAGAAGCCTCAGTCAGAGATTTAGCCACAGCCGGAGGCCACTCCAAAGACCACTCCGCGAACTTCTCCAGTTACTACACTAGGGGTAGAGGTTTCTGATGAGGAGGATGGCACTGCAGATACAGATTATGCAGCAGATATGGCAGCAGCACAGAGCACTTGGGATCCATGGCTTGTTATCATACTCCAACCTCACCCCCACTTCTCATACGTCCAATTTGAATATAGACAGGGCGAGGTTAGACTATGGGCTAGTCATGAAGATGGACATGGACTTGGGCTCGCTCATATTAGGTTAGATCTCACAGATGGCCCAGTCCAACTCCTCGTGGCTCGGCTTCCTAGCCCTCATCACCGCTTTATGTGTCTCCCGAGGTGTTATCTTAGACTCCCTCACCTTCAAGTCTCTCAGCCCTACCATTAATTTGGCATACATAAAGAAGAACTACTGGAACCTGGATGATCCCATGATTGTATTTCCAGGGACCCGTAAGGCTCGGGCTCGAGAATCCGAGGGCCCATCTTCTTCTGCTCCCCCTGCTCTTGCTTCTACACCTTCAGCTCCTTCTGCTCCAGCCCCACCACCATCAACATTAGTTCCAGCACCCTCCGGCACCTCCATGCAGAGCTCATACGTTCTAGTGTCGATGCTGCAGAGCCTACACCATGGTTTACACCTGGTGATGCAGAGTATCCACGATTTGGCTTAGCATCAGCCCATCATGAGCATGGAGGAGTTCACAGTTCAGGTGGCCTGGCCAAGAGTCCAACCTTCTCCTTTTGGGGGAGGAAAGGCTTCTGTAGCCCAAAAGCCTCAGTCAGAGCCTCAGCCACAGCCGGAGGCCACTCTAGAGACCACCCCGCGAACTTCTCCAATTACTACACTAGGGGTAGAGGTTTTTCATGAGGAGGATGGCATTGCAGATACAGATTATGCAGCAAATATGGCAGCAGCACAGAGCACTTGGGATCCATGGCATTTTACAGCTCAGGATATCCCTCAGCCAGCCCAGGATGCTCTCTCTTCACCTCAGGACGAGCCCACAGCAGCACAGGAGGAGCCATGATTGGATTACGATTTATTTTTTTTGCTTTTGATACATTTTATGTTCGGTTTATGTTTTTAGTTTCAGTTTTATATTTCACTTTATTTAGTTAGCAAATTTTACAGCTTGTTGAATAGTTTATAGTTTTCATTATTATTGCAGTGGTTTGATTTGATCTGAAAATTTTGTGTTTGTGAATGAATTGAATTGATCGATTGCATGGATTGAGTGAATTGTGATGCGTAGATCATATGCTTTAAATGAGTATGCAGTAATTAGAAGAGAAAGAACATGAATTAGGAGCATGACTGAAAATGCGTAGATCATAGAACACAGAAACAACATTAGATAGAGAAAAACCCTTAATTGCATCTAGTCACTCAGTAGAAAGGCCCAACATTTTAATCATCTATTTATTCTCACATTTACATAGTTAATTTTGTAGTTATCTTTAGAATTGCAACTATATCCTATTTTTATTTCTATTTCATGATGTTACACAAATGTCTACTTATTGAATGAACGCTTTTCTGAATGAAACAAACTCCCTGTGATTCAATACTCGATTCTTACCGTTTTATATTACTTGTGACTCAGTACAGTTGCTAATAAATTTCGCAGTTGTAGTATAGGAGAAACAACTTCTCCCAATTCAATTAAATTTATTTCCCAACACACACATCAAATATTCACTTAATGAATGTGAAATTACAAAACTACCCCTAATACAAAAAACTAGTCTTGGTGTCCTAAAATACAAGGGCTGAAAATTCCTACATTTCTAAGGTATCCTACCTACATTATGGAGCCCTAAATACAAGGCCCAAAAATAATGAAACCTTAATCTAATATGTACAAAGATAAGTGGGCTCATACTTAGCCCATGGGCCCAAAATCTACCTTAAGGCTCATAAGAACCCTAGGGCCTTCTCTTGCATCTCTGGCCCAATCTTCTTGGAGTCTTCTATCCAATGCCCTTGGGAGGTAGGATTGCAGCATTCCCTCCCCCTTGAAAAAGGTTGGACCTCAAATCCAGAGGTTCATGAATCTTAGGGCTTCTTCCCTCAACACCTGTAAAAAGAATAAAAACATATATATTAGTGGTGTTTGGTATGTTGGAGTAAGGTAAGGTCTGAAAACCCATTTCCTGGGCATCTTCCCATGAGGGAACATGGTTCCTCACCAACTTAATGAGTGGTGCTACAAGTATATGATAATATGGGACAAACCTTTTGTAAAAGTTTGTTAAGTCATGGAAGCCCCAAATTTTCCTTATACTTGGTGGAGTGGGCCACTCAAGAATGACCTTTATTCTCTTAGGGTTTGTGGGAACCCCTTGATCACTATTTAAAAAATTAAGGAGAGTAATGCAATAAAACATACCTTTTATGTATTTTCATGTTGATTATTCCTACCAAAAAGTACAACAAACCTAAGGTGTCCCATATGATTACCTAAGTTTGTATTGAAACTAAAAATAAGAACAAACCTACCTAATGAGTCCCTATGTACAAAAATCATGAAGATGTTGGGTGCATGAGTGATTTTACAAAAGAGGGTTGCACCACTCAAAACATTCATCATACCACCTATTTTAGGGATTTGGTGCTTAATAATACTTATTTCGGGCACCAACAAAGCACAAGGTTTTAACTCTTGCGAACCAAACCCTCATCCAACAACTCCTTTACTTGAGGAATAAACTCAAGCCCAAGAGGTGTGGCAATCCTAACAAGTGTCTTCTTACAAAGGAGAAAATGTGGAGGTTGTCTAAAAGGGGAAGTTTCTTTAATGTTAGCCTTTATTGTAAAATGACTTTCCCTCTTAGCTAACCTCTTGGAGGAGACACTTACCTCCTTATACTCCTCCTTAACCATTAATGGTTGTCCTTCCTCTTGGGGCTAGATTTCTTCACTAGATTCTTCCCCTTTTGCTTCTTCACTTTCACTACAGGAAGGTGAAGTGGTAGCCTCATCTTGACTACTATAAATGTCTTGGCCCCTCATGATCATGGTTTTCTCGGTGGGGCATTGAGAAGTAATGTGTCCTCTTCCAAGACATTTAAAGAACTTTATAAAGCTAGTCTTCTCTTGCATACTAGCCTTAGGGGGTTGCTTTTTATTGTCTTCCCCTTATCATCTTTGGGCTTAGAAGGTGATGCCACTAAGATGCCTAGACCTTGGTCTTTCTTTGGATAAGAGTGAGAGCCATAAGATTTTAAAGTAGACTTTCTTTTAAGTTTTTGCTCTACCCTTATTTCCCAATCTAAGTAAGCCTCTACATTGTCCTTCCTATGGAAGTATGGGAGGTTAATGTTAGTCTCTTGAGGATTTTTTTCATTTTCTCTCCTATGGGAGTGAGGTCTAAGATGTGACCTATGTCTTCCTTCATAATAGTCATGAAGTTCTTCTCTTAGGCTCTTGCAAGAGTTATGACTACTATAGGAGGGATGTTTTTCTTTTCTTAACTCTTTTAGTATTTTCCTTCTTTCTTGTTCCATTATTTGTTCCCTCTCATCTTGATTTAGTTTTACCCTCTCTTTTCCTTTTTCTTTTCTTTCTAGTTTTTCTTTCCATAACTTGAGGGGACTTAACTCATCTAAGATTCTAGATAAAGGGTCCTTATGACTAGTATCCTCACCATTAACATTAGATGAATGATGACTCATGTTGGTTCCTAAGTTGTGGTTCTTTCTTGTTGGGGGTTTGAAAAAAAAAGTAAAAGCTAGGGTTCCAAAAGAACTCAAGATAAGCGTGATAAGCAAGAAGAAAGTATTATGCAATAACAAGATAAGCTAGGTGTGACTAGTAAAGAAAATAAGCTATGAAAGTAAGCAACAAATTAAAGTGAAAGAAATGTAAACTAGGCGGTTCTTAAGAGTGTTTGGATGACCTCATTTAAGGTTCCCACAAAAAACTCACTATACTAAGGAAAAATTACCTAAAATTATTACACACAAATGGAAGTAAGGTGACCTATTGGAAGCTCCCAACTTACTTCCAATGAAAGGCCTTTTTGTTACAAAATTTAAAAGCAATGAAGGTAAGTAAATTGTCAATTACAAAATTACAAAAAGGTCCTCAATTTTGGTGGTTGTTCCCTCTTTGGTGATTCACTCAATTTGGAGTGCTTCTTAGTCCAATAGATCTTAAGGTGGTTGGCCCCTTGCTTCTTGACTCAAATTCTTAAAGGGATGGCACCAATCCTCCTTTGCAATTCCCTATATGGCAACTCACAAACAAGGAAACAAAGAAACAAGCAATAACCAAAGACCAAAAAAAAATTAAATGAAAGATAAACCAATAGAATTTTATCAAGACAAATCTGCAAGGATTATTCAACAATTAAAGCAATGACAAGCACATAAAAGCAAGCTATGACTCAAAGAGAAACCTAGAATGACTCTAGAGTAGAGTATAAAAAACTAAAAAAATAAGACTTATGAAACCTCTAGTTTTGGAACTTTTTTTCACACTAATTTTAAATTGAAATTTCATAACTATGATTGGTATAAAATAGGCACAAATTATAGAACAAATTTCTAGAAAAAACAACAAGCACACTTCACTTTCACTTTTTTTTTCTGGACACTGATTTTCCTACCAACTTGTGTGATTTTTCGTATTTGTTCCTTTTATCCAAATCACATGGTTCTTTTTCTATAATTTGTTTCCAGATGTCTATAAAATTCAGTAAAAATTTCAGCTCAAAATTCACAGTGACCAATTCCCAGTAATTTTTACAAGTACGTATGTTCAAGCTGCCAACATCAGCGATTTCAACCTAGAAATCATAAGTAGTGTTTATGTTGCTTAAGGCTAGGATAATTACAATTTGTGTTTGCTTATGCTCAAATGTCTTGAATAACACAATTCAAGAGAGCTTAATACAAGTACGTATGTTCAAGCTGCCAACATCAGCGACCATAACTCAATTTCTTCATATGCATCATATAGGAAACTCAGAAAACAAAACAAAGTCCAACAACAAGACTACTTCTAGGAATTGATTTAGAACATATTATGAACTAAATAACATGCATGAATTAGACTCAAAATTCAAAAGATAGGCTAAGAATGACAAGAATACATGAACAAATGTATCTAGAATTCAATCAACAAAATCAAAATTCAACACAAACTTAGAACATAATGTGACAATTATTATGACTAAACATGACTCTAAGACAACATGGATTAAGTGATTTACACTTAGATTTTTGTGTGTGTTTTTTTTTCTAATCAATATTTTGGAAGAAAATTTAAATCTAAAGGTTCAGCACAAGAAGATTATGACTGCAAAATGATAGAACCTAAAATCAACACAAAAACATGATTCAAGAGTAGATCTATAAAATTTGAACCATAGGAATGCTAGAACAAGTGTAGATCTAAGATTTATTCAGTTTGTTTTTTTAATCTACTCTAAACAGCACCAAACCACAAGAAAATGGAGGATATACATGGAGAATAAGATAAAGAATAAGGAATTAAAGTCAGTTGACCGAACAAAAAGATAGAGGAAGCAAAAGAACATCACCTAGACGAAGATGCTCTTGATACCACATGATGTAAACTTGCTTGTGAAGCTTCTATGGAGGCTGGATCTTTGACCTTCAATGAGGTCCTTCAATGGTGATTTTCCACCATAGAGATGCAGTGGAAGATAAAGGACAAGAGGTGAGAGGAGGCGCCATCCACTAGGGAATAAGTCATAGAAGAAGAAGCTTCACCACCAAGAGAGTGCCTTGGATAAGAAGCTTAAAGAGGAAGCTTCAATGGAGGAAAAGAAAGAGAGAGAGGGGGGGGGGGGAGAGAAGGAGCACGAAATTTTGTGCCTCAAATGAGGTCTGATCTTTAAAGTGTAATTCTCAAATGATCAAAGTTAAAAAATTGCATACACATGGTCTCTATTTATAGCCTAAGTGTCACACAAAA
Source organism: Glycine max (assembly GCF_000004515.6). Taxonomy (NCBI): domain Eukaryota; kingdom Viridiplantae; phylum Streptophyta; class Magnoliopsida; order Fabales; family Fabaceae; genus Glycine; species Glycine max. The sequence goes on along the minus strand of NC_038249.2, from coordinate 11,515,306 downwards.
TTGGAGGGAAATTTGAATTTCTATTCAAATTTCACTTGAATTTGAAATTGAATTTGTGGAGCCAAATTTTGGAGCCAAAATTTCACTAATTATGATTAGTGAATTTTAGCTATGGTTCACCCCACTAATCCAAGATCAAGTCCAAGATTCTCCACTAAGTGTGCTTAGGTGTCATGAGGCATGTAAAGCATGAAGGACATGCACAAAGTGTGACTATATGATGTGGCAATGTGGTGTAGCAAGCAAATGCTCACCTCCCTAGGAAAGGACCAGTTACCAGAGCCATGAGCAAGAGGCTCCAAGAGGAATGGGCTAGAGCTGATAAAGAAGGCCTTAGGGTTCTAATGAACCTTAGGGTAGATTTTTGAGCCCATGGGTCAAGGTTGGGTCCACTCTTCTTTGTAAATATTAGAATAGGTTTTTTTTTCTTCTTTTGGGCCTTGTATTTTGGTCATTCTAGCAGTATAGGGTTTTAGCCTTGTATTTCAGGACATTTTGAGTAGTCTTTGTAGTAGGATTTTTGTTGTATTTTCATGTATTTTGTCATGCGGGTGAGCTTAGCTATTATAGGTGTGTGTAGCTAAGCTCTAGCTTTTCTTCTTAAGAGGTGAGCTTAGTTATTAGAGGGGTGTGTGTAGCTAAGCTCTAGCTTCTCAAGGAAGCTTCTCAAGGAGGTGAGCTTAGTTTTTAGATGGGTGTGTGTAGCTAAGCTCTAGCTTCTCAAGGAAGTTTTCTCAAAGAAGCTTCTCAAGGAAGTTTTCTTAAGAAAGCTTCTCAAGGAAGCTACCTAGTCTATAAATAGAAGCATGTGTAACACTTGTTGTAACTTTGATGAATGAAAGTCTTATGAGATACACTTCAAAGTTCCACTTCTCTCCCTCTTTTATTCCTTCAATTTCGTGCTCCCCCCTTCTCTCTTTCTTTTCCTCCATTAAAGCATCCTCTTCAAGCTTCTTATCCAAGGCAATTCTTGGTGGTGAAGCTCCTTCTTCCTTGACTTATTCCCTAGTGGATGGTGCCTCCCCTCTCCTCTTCTCCGTTGCCTTTCGCTGCATCTCCATGTGTAAAATCACCATTGAAGGACCTCATTGAAGCTCAAAGATCTAGCCTCCATAGAAGCTCCACAAGCAAGCTTCCATCAAGTGGTAATCAGAGCACAAGAGCTTCAAGTAGGTGCTCCTTAAACCTCCATTAATTTTTTTGCTTTACCTTCTCTTCCATTGTTGTTTCTTCATTTTTTCTCCATGTATCTCCTCACATGTCTTGTGCTAAATGTTGTTAACATGATTCTTTAGAGTTTCCACCGATTAAACTTGCTATAGAAGCTATATTTGATTTTCTATGGTTCAAATTTGTTGTTCTTGTTCTCGAACCATGAATTGTGTTGAGTTTAGGTTCCTTTGAGATTTGTCTTGTTATTTTTTGTGGCTGAAACCTAAACCATAAAATTCTTACAAAAATATTAAAGTAGAAGAAAACCTCAAAAATCTAGAGTGACTTGTTCACCTATTGTAGTTTTGTCATAGAAGTCATGTCTAGTCATGAAACTTGTCACATAAGATTTCTTATGTTGTGCTGAATTTTTTTTTTCTTGTTTCTTTGTCTAACTCATTTGTTCATGAGTGTATGAAAGTATTTTGGCCTATTATTTTATTTGAGTCAAATCTTTCATGTTAATTAGTCCTTAACATGTTCATGCAAAATTCATAGAGAGTCTTTGATTGTGAACCTTTTCTTGAACTTTTAGGTTTCCTTATGATTGTGTCTATTGTGAATTTGAGTTTTTGTGATTGAATTGCTGGCTGAAATGTTGAGCCTAAGTGAATATTGAACTCCTAAAACTGTGGTAAACAATCCTAGTTAGTTCAACTTACATAGGAAGGTTGAAAGTAAGCCCAAGGCAATCAATATACCATGCTTAAAAAAAAATCGCTGGTGTTGGCAGCTTGGACATACAAACTTGTAAAAATTACTGAGAATTGGTTACTTCTAATTTTGAGCTGAAAGTTTTACTGAATTTTCTAGACATCTGGAAAAAAGTTATAAAAAAAACCAAGTGATTTGGATGAAAGGAAAAAATACGAAAAATCACACAAGTTGGCAGGAAAATCAGTATCCAGAAAAAAAAAGGTGAAAGGAAATGTGCTTGTTGTTTTGGCTCAAAATTTATTTTATAATTGGTGCCTATGTTATACCAATCTTAGTTCCGAAATTTCAATTGAAAATTACTGTGAAAACAAGTGCCAAAGCTAGAGGTTTGTTGAGTCTTTTTTTATAGTTTTTTTTACTCTACTCTAAAGCCATTCTATGTTTCTCTTTGAGTCCTAGCTTGCTTCTATGTCCTTTTCATTGCTTTAATCGTTTAGTAATTCTTGAAAAATTGTCTTGTTAAAACTCCATTTGTTTAGCTTTCATTTCATTTTTTTTTTTGATCTTGGGTTATTGCTTGTCTCTTTGTTTCCTTTTTTGTGGGTTGCCATATAAGGAATTGGAAGGAGGATTGGTGCCATCCCTTGAAGAATTTGAGTCAAGAAGAAAGGGGCCAACCACCTTAAGAGCTATTGGACTAAGAAGCACTCCAAATTGAGTGAATCACCAAAGAGAGAACAACCACTAAAATTGAGGACCGTTTTGTAATTTTGTAATTTGCAATTTACTTACCTTCATTGCTTTCAAGTTTTGTAACAAAAAGGCCTTTCATTGGAAGTGTGTTGGGAGCCTCCAATAGGTTACCAAACTTCCATTTGTGTGTAATAATTTTAGGCAATTTTTCCTTAGGATAGTGAGTGTTTTGTTGGGAACCTTGAATGTGGTCATCCAAACACTTTTAGGATTCACCTAGTTTACATTTCTTGCTTACTTTCATAGCTTATTTCTTTTACCTTCCATTGTCAAACCGCCTAGATAGCTTGCATTTTACCAATTAGTTTTTTTTACCTTATCTTTCACACCTCTTTTAGTGTTTATTTTGGCTAGTTTCAACCATAGTTTCTTTTACCTTTTGTTTTCAAACCTCCAACAAGAAAGAACCACAACTTAGAAACCAACATGAGTCATCATTCAACTAGTGTTAATGATCAGGGTACTAGTCATAAGGACCCTTTATCTAGAATCTTAGATGAGTTGAGTTCTCTCAAGTTATGGAAAGAAAAACAAGAGAGAAAAGAAAAAGGAAAAAAAAAGAGTGGAAGAAATAAGTCAAGATGAAAGAGAGAAAATAAGAGAGGAAGAAAGAAGAAAAATAATAAAAGAAATGAAAAGAGAAAAACATGCCTCCTATAGTAGTCATGACTCTTGCAAGAGTTTAAGTGAAGAACTTAGCGACTATTATAAAGGGCGTCATAGTTCACATACTAAACATCACTGCCAAAGAAGGGAAAAGGATAGAAGGCCTCAAGAGGTTAACATTAGTCTTCCATATTTCCATGGAAAAGATAATGTTGAGGCCTACTTAGATTGGAAAATGAAGGTTGAACAACTCTTTGCTTGCCATCATATTAGCGAAGAGAGAAAAGTTCCATTGGCTACCCTTAGCTTTCAAGGGTATGCCCTCTATTGGTGGACTTCCCTTGTTAGGGAACGAAGGATTCATGGGGATCCTCCTGTAGAGTATTGTAATGATCTTAAGAGTGCCCTTAGGAAGAGGTACATTCCCTCTTACTATGAAAGGGAGCTTATGGACAAGCTCCAAAGGCTTAAACAAGGAAGTATGGGTGTTGAAGAATATAGACAACAAATGGAACTACTCTTTTTAAGAGCTGGACTTAGGGAGGAGAAAAGGACAAGCATAACGAGGTTCCTTAGTGGGCTTAATATGGAAGTAAGGGACAAGGTTGAACTCCGTCCATATAGGGACCTAGATGAACTAGTCCAACTTTGTATAAGAGTGGAACAACAACTAAAAAGAAAGTCTTCTTCAAAATCTTATGGCTTTCACTCTTATCCAAGGAAGGACCAAGCCCAAGGAATTTTGGGGGCTACACCTTCAAAACCCAAGGAAGAAAAGGGTAAGACCATAGAGAAATACACCCCTAAGACTAGTTCCCAAAAAAGGACTAGCAACATTAAATGCTTCAAATGTCTTGGGAGAGGTCACATTGCCTCTCAATGCCCCACAAAGAAAACCATGATTATGAGAGGTCAAGACATTTATAGTAGTCAAGAGGAAACTACTTCTTGCCATTCCTCTAGTGGAAGTGAAGATGAAGTAAGGGGTGAAGAGTCTAGTGAGGAAGTCTACCCCCATGAAGAAGGTGACCTATTAATGGTTAGAAAGCTCTTTGGAGGTCAATCTTGTGATCTATCTCAATCCCAAAGAGAGAACATATTTCATACAAGATGCAAAATTTTAGATAAAACTTTTTCTCTCATTGTGGATAGTGGATCTTGTTGCAATTGTTGTAGCACAAGATTAGTTTCCAAGTTGAACCTCACTATCATTCCCCACCCAAAACCTTATAAACTTCAATGGCTCAATGAGCAAGGGGAAATGATAGTTAACCAACAAGTGAAGGTACCTTTCTTCATTGGGACATATAAGGATGAAGTTAATTGTGATATAGTTCCCATGGAGGCAGGACATATTCTTTTAGGATGGTCGTGGCAATTTGATAGGAAGATCATTTACAATGGCCTAACTAATGAGATTACCCTCACCCATCTTGGCACTAAATTTGTGTTGCATCCTCAAACACCTTCACAGGTGGCCAGAGATCAACTAACTATGAAAGATAAGAGGGATGAGGAAGAAAAACTAGAAAAACAAAAGAAAAAGAAGGATAGTAAGGCCTTGTCTTCAAAGGCCAAGGGGAAGGAAAAAGAGGAAAAGGATTCCTCCAAGAAGATTGTTAAGAAGGAAATTCATTTTGCAACAAAAGGTGATATTAAAAGAGCACTCCTTCTTAAACAATCATTCTACCTTCTCCTATCAAGGGAAACATCCCTTAGCACTGCCACAATTCCTACATTTGAGACCTTACCCGCAAAGGTCCAAGAACTCTTACATGAATTTGGTGATATATTTCCCAAAGAGATACCCCCTGGGCTACCTCCTTTAAAGGGAATAGAACACCAAATAGATTTAGTCCCAGGAGCAAGCCTTCCTAATAGGCCAGCCTATAGGACTAACCCTCAGGAGACTAAGGAGATAGAGTCTCAGGTTAAAGAATTGTTGGAGAAGGGTTAGGTCCAAGAGAGCCTAAGCCCATGTGCTGTGCCAGTGTTGTTGGTGCCCAAAAAGGATGGTACGTGGAGAATGTGTACAGATTGCAGGGCCATCAACAACATCACTGTAAAGTATAGGAACCCCATTCCTAGACTTGATGGTTTGCTTGATGAGTTGCATGGTGCCAATATCTTTTCAAAAATTGATCTTAAAAGTGGGTATCACCAAATCAAGATGAAAAAGGGTGATGAGTGGAAAACTGCTTTCAAGACCAAGTTTGGTTTGTATGAATGGCTAGTGATGCCTTTTGGGCTCACTAATGCACCAAGCACCTTTATGAGGCTTATGCATCATGTCTTAAGGGATTTCATAGGTAGATTTGTAGTTGTTTATTTCGATAATATTTTAGTGTGCAGTAGGAGCCTAAATGATCACCTAGGACATCTCAGGCAAGTTCTTTCAGTCCTTAGGAAAAATACCCTCTATGCAAATATAAGAAATGTACATTTTGTGTAGATAATATAGTTTTCTTAGGGTTTGTAGTTGGTAGAAATGGGGTCCAAGTGGACCCTGAGAAAATCAAGGCCATCCAAGAGTGGCCCACCCCAAAAAGTGTGGGAGATATTAGGAGCTTCCATGGGTTGGCAAGCTTCTATAGAAGGTTCGTTCCTAATTTCTCTACAATTGCATCACTTCTAAATGAGCTAGTGAAGAAGAATGTGGCATTTACCTGGGGTGAAAAACAAGAGCAAGCCTTTGCTTTGCTAAAAAAAAGCTTACTAAGGCACCTGTTCTAGCTCTTGCTGACTTTTCTAAAACTTTTTAGCTAGAATGTGATGCCTCTGGAGTGGGAGTTGGAGCTGTTTTGTTACAAGGTGGGCACCCTATTGCTTATTTTAGTGAAAAACTTCATGTTGCCACCCTTAACTACCCTACCTATGATAAAGAGCTTTATGCCTTAATAAGAGCACTCCGAACTTGGGAACATTACCATGTTTCCTAGGAATTTGTCATTCATAGTGATCATCAATCACTTAAGTTCATTAGAGGGCAAAGTAAGTTAAACAAAAGGCATGCAAAATGGGTATAGTACCTAGAGGAATTTCTGTATGTTATCAAATACAAAAAGGGAAAAACAAATGTGGTAGCTGATGCCCTCTCTAGGAGACACACATTGTTTTGCTCCCTAGGAGCTCAAATTTTAGGATTTGATAACATTAGGGACTTGTATGCTTTAGATGAACATTTCTCTCCCATTTACAAGAGTTGTGGGAAAAAGGCCAAAGATGAATTCTATTTGGATGAGGGGTATTTGTTCAAAGAGGGAAAGCTTTGCATACCCCAAGGAACCATCAGGAAATTACTTGTGAAGGAGAGCCATGAGGGTGGGCTCATGGGCCATTTTGGGATAGACAAGACCCTTGTCTAACTCAAAGAAAAGTTCTATTGGCCCCATATGAAGAAAGATGTCCATAAGCATTGCACTAGGTGTGTGGCTTGTTTACAAGCCAAGTCTAGGGTGATGCCTCATGGGCTATACACACCCTTACCCATTCCATCTGCACCTTGGGTAGACATTAGTATGGACTTTGTCCTTGGGCTCCCTATAACCCAAAGAGGTGTAGACTCTATCTTTGTGGCGGTGGATAGGTTTAGCAAGATGGCACATTTTATACCATGCCACAAGGTGGATAATGCTTCCCACATCTCAAAACTCTTTTTTAGGGAAGTTGTGAGACTCCATGGTTTGCCTAGGACCATTGTGTCAGATAGAGATGCTAAGTTCCTTAGCCACTTCTGGAAAACATTATGGGCTAAGCTAGGAACAAAGCTTCTTTTCTCTACCACTTGTCATTCACAAACTGATGGGAAAATAGAGGTAGTGAATAGGTCTTTATCCACCCTTTTAAGGGCTCTTCTAAAAGGCAACCATAAGTCTTGGGATGAGTATCTTCCTCATGTAGAATTTACCTACAACAGGGGGGTTCATAGAACCACCAAGCAATCCCCTTTTGAGGTTGTCTATGGGTTCAATCCCTTAACACCCTTAGACCTCATTCCCCTCCCACTTGACACTTCTTTTATACATAAAGAAGGGGAATCTAGGTCAGAGTTTGTAAAGAAGTTGCATGAGAGGGTTAAGACCCAAATAGAGAACCAAACAAAGGTGTATTCACCTAAGGGCAATAGAGGAAGAATGGAGCTAGTTCTTAATGAGGGGGACTGGGTTTGGCTCCATCTTAGGAAGGAAAGATTTCCTACTAAAAGGAAATCCAAGCTTAACCCTAGAGGGGATGGACCTTTTCAGGTCTTGGAGAGGATCAATAATAATGCCTATAGGTTGGACCTTCCAAGAGAGTATGGAGTTAGCACCACTTTTAATATTTCTGATTTAATTCCTTTTGCAGGTGAAGCTGATATAGAGGAGGAGGAACCAACAGATTTGAGGTCAAATCCTCTTCAAGGGGGAGGGGATGATGCAATCGTCCCTAGGAAAGGACCAGTTACCAGAGCCATGAGCAAGAAGCTCCAAGAGGATTGGGCTAGAGCTGATAAAGAAGGCCTTAGGGTTCTAATGAACCTTAGGGTAGATTTTTGAGCCCATGGGTCAAGGTTGGATCCACTCTTCTTTGTAAATATTAGAATAGGTTTTTTTTTCTTCTTTTGGGCCTTGTATTTTGGCCATTCTAGCAGTATATGGTTTTAGCCTTGTATTTCAGGGCATTTTGAGTAGTCTTTGTAGTAGGTTTTTTTTTTGTATTTTCATGTATTTTGTCATGGGGGTGAGCTTAGCTATTATAGGGGTGTGTAGCTAAGCTTTAGCTTCTCTTCTTAAGGAGGTGAGCTTAGTTTTTAGATGGGTGTGTGTAGCTAAGCTCTAGCTTCTCAAGGAAGTTTTCTCAAAGAAGCTTCTCAAGGAAGTTTTCTTAAGAAAGCTTCTCAAGGAAGCTACCTAGTCTATAAATAAAAGCATGTGTAACACTTGTTGTAACTTTAATGAATGAAAGTCTTATGAGACACACTTCAAAGTTCCACTTCTCTCCCTCTTTTATTCCTTCAATTTCGTGATCCCCCCTTCTCTCTTTCTTTTCCTCCATTAAAGCATCCTCTTCAAGCTTCTTATCCAAGACAATTCTTGGTGGTGAAGCTCCTTCTTCCTTGGCTTAATCCCTAGCGGATGGTGCCTCCCCTCTCTTCTTCTCCTTTGCCTTCCGCTGCATCTCCATTGTGTAAAATCACCATTGAAGGACCTCATTGAAGCTCAAAGATCCAGCCTCCATAGAAGCTCCACAAGCTAGTTTCCATCACCTCCCCCTCTAAAATTTAATTGGATTGGGCTTCTCCCAATTCAATTAAATTTATTTCCCAACACACACATCATATATTCACTTAATGCATGTGAAATTACAAAACTACCGCTAATACAAAAAACTAATCTAGGTGCCCTAAAATACAAGGGCTGAAAAATCCTACATTTCTAGGGTACCCTACCTACATTATGGAGCCCTAAATACAAGGCCCAAAAATAATGAAACCTTAATCTAATATGTACAAAAATAAGTTGGCTCATACTTAGCCCATGGGCCTGAAATCTACCCTAAGGCTCATGAGAACCCTAGGGCATTCTCTTGCATCTTTGGCCCAATCTTCTTGGAGTCTTCTATCCAATGCCCTTGGGGGGTAAGATTGCATCAAAGGATTTGAAGGAGAATTGGACGTAGCTTAAAATTTTAGTGAACCAGTATAAACCTTGTGTTTTTACCCTAGCTTATGTTATAACCTGTTTTATCTTCAACTACTTTTATCTTGTTATTGGATGCACAAGTTTTGTGAAAAATACCTTTTGTGAAATACTGGGTTTAAGCTATTGGGTGCTCTTATGGAGACTATCCATATTGAACTTGTGATTAAGCTTAATTTATGAAAATTTTCATATTTCAAAAAAGCTTTAAGTTTCATTTAACACACTATTCACCCCCCCTCCCCCTTTTCTAGTGTGTTACTTGAATTTTCAATACGACCGTTGTTAGACGTTTTTCTGTCTATAAAAGGAATGTGTTTTATATCCTGAAAATAATAATCCTCATTATTCTCTCTATTTGGATTCATTGTTCTTCTCTTGCTAGTTTTGATACCTTGATTGATTTGGGATGAACCTGATAAATCCTTGTGGATTTACACTTTATGCAGATAAATCCTTGAGGACAGTGTGTCTAACACACGTCCCAGACTATTATCTTTATATATTGCTAAGCTCTACAAATCGGAGAATGAATTGACGTTCATGATTAAACAAGTTCTTGATTTTGTGGTGATCATGCACTACTAGAAAAAGGACATACGATGATGGTTTTTAGGTACATACGAAGATGATTTTTAACCATCTTTCAAGTCAACATCATTAAAAGTGTTGACTTTTGATGACGGTTCCAAAAAAACCGTCTTAGGAAAATACATCATTTTAAGACGGTTCTTAGCTAAGAGTCGTCTTAGAATAGTGCGTTTTTCTAAGACTAAGAACTTTTTTAGAATGGTGCATTTTTTCTAAGATAGTTTTTTTTATTAAAACTGTCTTAGAAGAGTACCCTTCTAAGATGGTTCTTAGCAAATAACCGTCTTAGAATGGTACCCCTCTAAGACGATTTTAAGCTAAGAACTATCTTAGAAGGGTAAAACTATCTTAGAGTGGTTTATTTTCTAAAATTATTTATGAATGTCATCATGTATTTAATTGTGTTTTTCAATAAAATAAACATAAAATAGAATAATATTAAGTATTCATTTAATTATTTTTTTCCTTATCAGACACATACATTATATTTTAATTAACTATTTGAATTAAGCATATATTATATACAATGAATAATGCACAGAAAAAGGAGTTGTATGACAATAAAAAATATAACTATACATATAAAAATATGAGAAACATTAAAAATGCCTAAAGTTAAAGACAATATATAGAGCAAGTCCAAGGAAAAAAACTCAATAATAATACTATTATTTATCTCTCTCATAATTACATTAAAAATACCTAAAATTAAATAACTGTGAATGCTCTACAGTATATAACATTCACAATTCAGTCAATAAATAATGTTATTCCTGATGAGAATTTCAGGTTAGTTCAAATCCATGCACACTACATTGTTCTTAATGGTCGCTTTATATACTCCCCTAGATAAAACAATTTGGTTAGTTAAGTTCTAAGAGGCACACACACAAAGTTTCAATTTAATGAAATATTTCTTAGCTTTTGTCATTAATTTCTGTGTTTATACTTTGTAGGATTGAAGTTCATTTTGTATTCTATGAGATTTTCTTGCACAAGAATTTTTCATATAACGAATTGAGCTAATTGCCCTTGATAACTAACAGGATTTATATCTTTTTCAGCCCTTTGGTCAAGTTCCAGCTGCAGAGGAAGGTGATTTTAGGCTCTTGGGTAAGAAAACAAAGCACCAAAAAATGAAAATGTTTTTGGCTTTAACTATTTTTGTTACTCCCTTTTTAATGTTGTTCCTATTTTGATATTTTTCTCTTCCATTAGTATATACATTTTAAGAGTAAATTCTTATGTTTATCATATAAAGAAATAACTTATTTTAACCTAGCCTTTTGTATTATTAATCCAAATTTAATGATTATAATAGAATTTTCTTATTCCATTTATTTTTTCATTTGGCCTTTTGTTCCCTTTCAATTTGATCTCAATAGAAAAGCAATAGAATTTATTTCGATATATTTTACTTCATAGTTCACTCTATGTCTCATTATATTTCATTTCTTTTTTCATTAAATATTCAATAACCTTAAAAGAAATTGAGTTCAAAATCTAATTCAATCTCATAAAAAACATGAGACTAAGATCTCAAAACACTATTATGTTTAGGACAAGACATCTAAAGAGTATACAAATAAAGGTCATCAGAAAATGAATCTAAAATAAACTTTATTCTATCCTAAAATTTGAGTTTAAAAATTAATTCAATTTTATAAAATGTACTCATAAGATGAAAAATGTTCTAAGTATTATAATTCAACAGCGTGGGATCTCATAGGTTTTTAAAAAATTTGGGGGGAAATTTTTAATAAAAAAATTAGATAAATTGTGTTTTGAAACATGACTTTATACTGCAAAGTCTTGTATTTGTTCCAATTAATGTCATGGGATTCATTAATTCCATACCTCAATTTTTATCTTATTATTTATTATGTAGAATCCAGGGCTATTATAAGGTACTATGCATCAAAATATGTTAATCGTGGCCCTAACCTATTGGGTAAAACCTTAAAGGAGAGGGCACTGGTGGAGTAGTGGCTTGAAGTAGAGGCACACAACTTCAACAATTTGTGCTTCAATATCATGTTTCAGCTTGTGATCCTACCAAAGATGGGTAAGTCTGGGGATTTTGCCTTGGCTGACAAATGTCAATGAATAATTAGTAAAATAGGTTGTTTCTGCTCTATAGACACATTTTGTAGTGTGTAGTTTTTGATACTCGTTTAGTGCACACAGAGAAGTCATCTGATTTAAAGGAATTGAAATCATTACCTAGCAATTTGTTAGGTAAAGTTGTGGTACATGCTGATGACACAGGAAAGGTTAGCTTGATGACATTTCACCAAGTGGGACAAAAACTACTAAGATATACAATAAAAAGAAGAGTAGTGATGTTGGCTGGCAAAAAGTTAAGCACAATAGAGATGCTACTGGCCAAAAATAAGCGAATGTTAGCCCTGATGATGCAAATAGGATGGTTGAAAACTATGAAAATTAGAAGCCTTGTGTGACTGATGGAAATCAACCACAGAGAAACATAGAGAATCAATTCAATCAAAGAGCAAGATTAGGTATGATGCAATCCTCCCAAGGAGGGGACCTATCACTAGAGCCATGGCTAGGAAACTCCAAGAAGATTGGGCCAAGGATGCAAGAGAATGCCTTAGGATTCTCATGAGCCTTATGGTAGATTTTGGGCCCATGGGTTAAGTATGAGCCCACTTATCTTTGTACATATTAGATTAGGGTTTCATTATTTTTTATGCCTTGTATTTAGGGCTCTATAGTGTAGGGAGGGTACCCCACAAGTTTAGGGTACCCTAGTAATGTAGGATTTTTCAGCCCTTGTATTTTAGGGCACCTAGACTCGTTTTTGTATTAAGGGTAGTTTTGTAATTTCACATACATTAAGTGGACTATATGATGTGTGTGTTGGGAGAGAAATTTAATTGAATTGGGAGAAGCCCAATCCCAATTCAATTAAATTTTGGACCAGCCTAAGGGGGAGGTAAGAATTTGCTTGCTACACCCCATTGTCACATCATATAGTCACATTTTATGCATGTCCTTCATTTTTTACATGCCTCATGACACTTAAGCACACTTAGTGGAGAATCTTGGATTTGATCTTGGATTAGTGGGCTGAACCTTAGTTCAAATTCATTAATCAAAATTAGTAAAATTTTGGCTCTACAAATTCAAATTCAAATTCAAGTGAAATTTGATTAGAAATTCCAATTTCCCTCCAATTTTGTGTAACAGTTAGACTATAAATAAAGGTCTTGTGTGCATTTGGAAACTTTGGTCTTTTGAGAAATTTGACTTCAAAATTCAGATCCATTCTCCCTCTTCTCTCTCTCCTTCTCCCTCCACTCATCTTGTCCTATCTTCTAGCTCTTATCCATGGCTTCCTATGGTGGTGAGCTTGTTCTTGACTCATCTTCTCCTTGAAGTGGAGTCTCCAATCACCTTTCCTCCTTCTCCATTTTGCTGCCATTGATCTTTAAGAAGCAAAGGACTCTATTGATGAAGAAGATCCAAGGCCTACAAGCTCTACATGGAGCTACATTAAGGTCATTCAGATGTTGTAGTTCCTCCCATTAAACGACAAAGACTCACTTCTTAGGTTGAGGTTGAGACAAGTCACATTCTTAAGAACTCCTCAAAACGCTTAGGATCAGAAAAACTGGGACTCTCCCAGTCATCTTGCTTTCCAGATGCCAACAAGAAGACCGGTAATCCACTTCACTTGATCATCAGCAAGATGTGACTTTAATTTCTTCTTCAGTTGAAGTAAGCATGGAATTGAAAAGAGAAGAAAGACATTTCAATAGAGTCTGTCTTGACAAGGGTATTTCTTGAGACAAAGTTGAGAAATGTGAATCACAACATTCCATCAAGTTTAATGCACCTCAGGTTCCACTGATGTTTGAAGATGGTGAAATGATGGCAATGGCAGAGGAAGATGAGCAGGGCCTAAAGCCAAATGACACAAATCCAAGGAGAAACAACACAAGAAACAGACCATTGATAGTTATAGCGCTGGAATCTTTTGCAAATAAATTCTTGCATGCATAAAGGAAATAGAAAAGAAAACACACCCTGACATAATGTAGGGTATGGGACTCCAAACTGTAGACTTAGGACAAGTTTTATTTATGATGTGCATTCCTGTAATTTGTAATGTGTAATTGACAACTTTTGATTCATTGAATTCAATGAATTTGACTACCTTTATTTTAGCGGTTTTGAACCAAATATATAGCTGCATAGGCTTATAGTCCACAATAATTTGACCCTAAACTTAATCTTTTAATAACATAAAGATTGGTGTGCATACAAAGAAAATAATTGATTTTCCATGTAAGCATACCCATATCTAATGATTGATAACATAAGATTTATAGAAAAGAAAAGAAAAGAAAAACAAAAACTAATATTTCATGGTAAAGGGAAGATCAATGAAGCAAAATAGGGTCAATTAAAGAGACCCCATTGAGATTAACAACAACATACAAAAGGCACCATTTTTTACACTGATGGAAAATGTTGCATTAGTATGAAACGATCTTTCATCTAACCCCAGCACTGAAACATGATCAGTGGTATCAACAGCACTGAAACATGATCACAACTGATGATCAATGAAGTGGAAGAACAATATGTTCAAATTGAGCAGAGGCTTGCAAAGGTTGATACAGTACCTGACGTGGAGGATGGCACTCCTAATCAGCTGCAATGCCTAATGTGCAAAAGGGACAATGACACCCTTCAAAATTAATTGTTTATAAGTTTCCTATAAGCACCACAACAAAAATAACATGTTTCAGACTGCATAACTTACAATGACTCAATATAAATAGAAATGTTAGAGCTTCAATAAGTTAATCTTATTGTAACATTCAGTGCGTATGCACATCTCATGAACCTACAGAGTTAGAGGAAAATGTTGCATTAGTATGAAACGATCTTTCCTCTAACCCCAACACTAAAACATGATCAGTGGTATCAACAACACTGAAACATGATCACAATTGATGATCAATGAAGTGGAAGAATAATATGTTCAAACTGAGCAGAGGCTTGCAAAGATTGATATGGCACTTGATGTGGAGGATGGCACTCCTAATCAGCTGCAATGCCTAATGTGCAAAAGGGACGATGAAACCCTTCAAAATTAATTGTTTATAAGTTCCCTATAAGCACCATAATAAAAATAACATGTTTCAGACTGCATAACTTACAATGACTCGATATAAATAGAAATTTTAGAGCTTCAATAAGTTAATCTTATAGTAACATTTAGCGCGTATGCACATCTCATGAACCTACAAAGTTAGAGGCAAAAATCAGAGAGTCACACAAACGTAGGATTGACAATGTCAACACTAGACAACGACAACGCCAAACATCAAAGTCAGAATAGTACTACGATAACGAGGGGCGACGCATAAAACACATTCCACCGCCAGTCAGTGATGAAGACCATAAGTTCAGTGAAGGCATACTATCACACAAACAAAGGGGTGAGTGACTGAGGGCACGAGGGTGACTCTGTCAAAGAAAGGGTTCATGTGACCTTAATTAAATGATGTGCATTCGATGACGGTGTTCCTAAAAGACGTCCTTGAAGTTTCATTTCTATGATGGTTATACTTGACCCGTCATTGTTCGCATCATTCGAAGACAGTTTTTGTAAAAATCTTCTTCATTTTCAAATACCATATTACAAAAATGTCACCAATTTGATATACTACAACGCTGCCAATGGACCGATGTCGTAAGTGTGTCATAAAAAGATGTATTTCTAGTAGTGATGGTTCGTGATTTGGCTTACATATAACAACAATTAATTGGGGGTAGGAGTCTCCATAGGGAATTTGTTTTTTTTTTGTTTGAGAGCTCTATTGTCTCTCTTATTGGTTGTATTTTCAACTATTGGACGTCCTTATGTTATTTTAGCATGTGCTTCATTATTTCAACTTATGGGTTGTAGCACCTTATAACATATTCAATTATCTTGTTAGTGTTGTTACATTTTAATATTTATATTCAATACTCTTTCACACATTGATTTTGTTTATTTATTTTAAAGAAATAACCATATTTTTTATTTATCATAAATGTCTATTTAATTTTGTGAATAGAATTGATAGAATGAATGTAATGTCATAAAGCATTACATATACCTAACACGACTTATGATTTGTTGACAATGCAAAAAAAAAAAAAACTAATAATTGGTTGAAGTCGGCAAGTGCACTGGATCGCACAAGTAGTATAAAACGGTAAGAACCGAGTATCAAACTCTTGGGGAACTTGTATTACTTGGTAAAGCTATATTCAGTGTGTAGAAGCAAAGCTTCAAGAATTATTTTGATGATGCCAAGGAATTTCAAAGATCATTCAAGATGAATTTCAAGGATGAAGAAAACAAGATGTCAAGCAAAGCAAAGATCTCAAGATAAGAATTAAGATAGACTCTTAGAAAAGTTTTTGAAAAGCACAAATGATTGGCCAAGTGAGTTTCTATCTTTTCCAAGCATTTTACTCTCTGGTAATCGATTACCAGAGGTTGTAATCAATTACCAATGGCCACAAAGCTTTCTGGAAATTTTTTCAAAGTTTTCAAAGCTGTAATCGATTACCAATGTTTTAAAACGGTTAAAAATGATTTTGTAAGTGTGTAATCGATTACCAGATCTTTTGAACGTTGGACATTTGAATTTTGAATAAAATTAATTGTGTAATCGATTACGCCAATGCTGTAATCGATTACCAAAGAGGATTTTAGAGAAAATCTGCCAACAGTCACAACTTTTCATTGGATTTTTGAATGACCATCAAAGGCATTTAAATAGGTGACTTGGGCACGAATTTTCTTTAGAGTTTTCACTGTTCACAAAAGACATAATCCTCTCAAACAAAAATCTCTTATCTTCAAAAATTCCTTGGCCAAACACTTGTGATATTCAATAAGGAATTAAGGGCTTCATTGTAACATCTGCCTCTTTCAAGAGTGATCATTTCTTCTTCTTCTTCTTACTTATGAAAAAGGGCTAAGAGACTGTGAGTCTCTTGTTGTAAAGCATCTGAGCACAAAGGAAGGGTTGTCCTTGTGTGTTTTAGAAGGTGTAAAGGATTTGTGAGATATTGGAACTCCCAAGCGAATTTCTTGGGGACTGGATGTAGGCAACGGACTTTGCCGAACCAGTATAAAAACTGTGTTTGTACTTTCTCTTCCCTTAAACTCTTTTATTTATTGTTGCTTATTGTTTCTATTCAGTAAGTTTAATTTGAATTATTATTTAGGAATTCATTTTAAAAGGAATCTTGGGACTTGGGTTAAAATCAAAGTAGAATTTTTTATTGGGGAATAGTTTGTGATATCTTAATTCAACCCCCCCTCTTCTTAAGATATCAGAGGCCACTTGTCCAACACAGTGAATAAGTGTCTAGTATGAAAAGATATGTGTGGACTATGAATAAGTATGTAAACTATCTATTAAAAAGGAAAATCATGTGAGTAATGATGTGTAAAGACAAGTAGACAACGCGTTGGTCTTCCTATTAGGTGCCTGATGTTATAAGGATATTCTCTACTTAACAATGCTCATGTGTTCTATGGTGTCTCCTAAAATGCTAAACCCTGATTCCTCATGATAGTCAGGCCAAATCCTAATCATGCATCATCCTCAAATTCCTCTTGTTGGACTAAACTCGACCAGAACCACATTAAGACAAACATACAAACAACTAGGTTACCGTACCCCGATCTCTCGTGATAATACGATAAACTAGCCCCGTTCTATCAAGTTCTAAGAATCAGACCAGTTTCCACTGTTGAATGATCCTAACAAAGCATGCATCTACGTGATCAAGGAAAAAGCACACTGAAATGACGTACTGATAGCACAGAGAACACATAAAACATCATTAAATAGATATACAGGTATTTACATCAAGTACCTACAAGGAAGAACCAACAGAGGATTTAGCTCTCCATAATTAGGAAGCTTCCTTTACAACAAAGAGAAGAGAAAAATGAAGGATTGAAGAAATACAAGTAGTGGGGATGTCTCCTCCATCTCTAGAACCTCACAATCACTCACAGACTCATCTCATGCTCTCAGGATGACTTCCTCTTCAAGCTCAGTTCTCTGTCACTCTTCACACAGCAAAAGCTCTCAAAACTCTCTGGAACTTGGACCTTTCTCTCTCTAGAAATATCTAAACATGCAAAAGCTTTGAGAATTGCCCAAACACCACTTCCATTTTTGATTTTAGGCTTAAATAGGTGGCCTTATTGGTGCTTGCGCGCTTAGCGCAACTCTAGATCGCTTAGCGAGCATAAGTGAATTTTGGCTTAGCGCTCGTCTTCTTGCTTAGCGGATGCATGCAAGCGGTGCGCTTAGTGGGATGAGCCCTCGCTTAGCGCGTGTGTCCAGCTCATCCTTCTTCCAGATTCTTCCTCGCGCTCAGCCGCAAGAGTGGTGTGCTCAGCGGATGGCTCGCTAAGCCGGCAGATTGGCTTAGCGAGCATATCAAAATCAACACTTCACAAACTAGCCTAATTAACCTAAAATTGAAAGGAAATGATTATTAAATACACAAAATAGGAGTACTAAGTACTTATTACCTATTTTGAACAAAAAGTAATTACAACACTACAAAATAACCATAAATGGGAGGAGTTAGATACAATTTACACAGATTTATTACACAAAAGTTAGTCGTATTCATCGACTAACAATTCCCCCAAATTTACAGTTTTTCTTGTCGTCAAGCAAATAAAGAATAGCTCACTGGTCCCCAAGTGACAAGAACATGTAGTGACTATGTAGCAAAAACTATTGATTGCATGGTAATAGAATGAAGCAAAATGCCCTCATCACTTGTCTTCTACAAAGCATGTAGCTATTCAAAGAGAAGAATAAAATGTATCCTGTGCAAAATGCCCTCCCCACTTAGTTCCTATGATTGGATAATTTGAAGGTTTCTCTACTAATTCCCATACATCATTTCTTTCAAATTGATTTAATTCCTCTTGCATAGCTACTATCCAATGATCATCTATAATGGCTTCCTTAAGGTTTTTAGGTTCTATTAACGAAACAAAAGCCATATTATTGCATAAATCTTTCAGAGAGTGTCTAGTTGTTACCCCTTTTGAGATATCTCCGATGATGCTGTCAAGAGGATGATTTCTTGAGGTTTTAAATCAATCATATAAACATTATTTTCTCTTAAACCTATATGCTCAATATCTTTGTCATGCTCATGCTTGATAACACATTTTTCAGAATCAAAAGATACTTTATATCCTCTATCACATAATTGGCTAACACTTAATAGGCTATGCTTTAAACCTTCTACAAGTAACACATTTTCAATAGGAGTAGAGGAACTCGTACCTATTTTACCGACTCCAATAATTTTGCCTTTGTTGTTGTCGCCATATGTAACGTGTCCACTTTTCTTAGGGGAAATGGTTGTAAATTTGGATACATCTCCTGTCATATGCTTGGAACATCCATTGTCGATGTACCACTTCTTCCTTACAGATTCTTCTTTGTTGTTTTCATGAGATTTTGTCATGAGACACTAGTTGGCTTGGTCTTCATCATACTCTTGAAATGATTGCAGATTTGACCTGTTCCTAAAAATACTTTTGAAAAACAAAGAATTTAAAGAGGCCATGAATCTTGAAGTGGTTAAACTTTCTACAAGATACCTGCTCTGATACCACTTGTTGGATCAAGTGGCCTCGGAATAATTAAGAAGGGGGGTGAGGGGTTGAATTAATTATTAATGTACCTTGACTAATTAAAAATCTGACCTTCTTAATGTTACTAGATTTAATTAGGCTTTTACTACAAAGTTAAGAAAGTAAAGAACAATAATTGAAACTTAACCAAAAGTAAAAGCGATACTTAAAGTGCACAACAGAAATTAAAGAGTGTAAGGAAGAAGAAGACAAACACAAGAGTTTTATACTGGTTCGGCAACAACCCGTGCCTACATCTAGTCCCCAAGCGACCTGCGGTCCTTGAGATTTCTTTTCAACCTTGTAAAAGCCTTTACAAGCAAAGATCCACAAGGGATGTACCCTCCCTTGTTCTCTTTGAACAACCAAGTGGATGTACCCTCCACTTGAACTGATCCACAAGAGATGTACCCTCTCTTGTTCTCAGTTACAACAACCCAAGTAGATGTACCCTCTACTTGTACCACAAAGGATGGACCCTCCAATGTGTTAAGACAAAGTTCTCAGGCGGTTAGTCCTTTGAAACTTTGTGAAGGGGAAATAAAAGATATCTCAGGCAGTTAGTCCATTGAAATATTTTGTTTAAGGGAAAGGGAAGAATCAAAAGAATTCTCAGACTGTGTTGTTTCGAATTCTTTGAAAAGGGAGAAGAGAGACACAAAAGAATTCAGGCGGTTAGTCCTTTGTTCTTTTGGAAAAGGGAGAAGAGAGACACAAAAAGAATTCAGGCGGTTAGTCCTTGTCGAATTATTTTTGGCAAAGGGAGAAGAGAGACACAAAAGAATTCAGGCGATTAGTCCTTCGTTCTTTTGGAAAAGGGAGAAGAGAATGAAAAGATATAGCACACTTTTGTTTTCTGTGAAAGAACAAGGTTTGGAAACTAGAAAACACAGAAAGCTTTAGGCAGAGGAAGAAGAAGAAGAAGAAGTTCAAAAAGATGTTCAAAGAGATTCAAAGGTTGTAAAAGTATATATGAAAAGTTATATCAAGTACTTAAAATGCAAGTTAAGGTCTTGCTTTTATAGACTCTTCATGTCTAGTCAAGAAAACCATTGGAAGAGTTATAACCTTGAGAAAATCTTGAGAAAACCATTGGAAGAGTTACATCTCTTGATTTTTATTCAAAACTTGTCACTGGTAATCGATTACCAAAACCATGTAATCGATTACACAAAGCATTTTATGAAAAGATGTGACACTTCACAATTGAATTTGAATTTCAATGTTCAGATACACTGGTAATCGATTACCAATATATTGTAATCGATTACACCATTTAAAAAACAATTGGAACGTTGCAAATTCAGTTAAAAGTTTTTGAAATCAAACTTTGCCACTGGTAATCGATTATAGGAAACTGGTAATCGATTACCAGAGAGTAAAAACTCTGGTAACTTAGAAAATTTTGAGAAAAACTCTTTTGAAAAACAAAACTGTGCTATGTTTGTTTTTTGAAAAATCTTTTCAATACTTCCCTTGTGAAGTCTTCTTGATTTCTTCTCTTGAATCTTGAATTCATCTTCTCTTGAATCTTGAAATCAAACTTCTCTTGAATCTTGAATCTTCTTGATTTCATTTCATGAGACTTGAAATTAATCTTGATCTTGAACTTGTTGACTCAATCTTGAAATCATTCTCTTGAGCTTTTTGTCATCTTCTTTGTCATCATCAAAACTACTTGAATCAACTTGATTCATCATCATGAAGCTTGCTTCAACATAAACCACAGTCTCACGGCTACTATTTCACTCAAGCATAAGTGTTTAAGCTATTCATCTACAACAACTAGCAAGAGGTCCAATCTTTGAACTTCATCTTAAGCCATAAAGTCGGAAATGCATAAACATAATCAAAAGGACTTCCATAGGCTTGTAGTGAGGCTTGGCTACAAAAATAATTGGTTTTTTTAAGATTGAAAGGCTTAGATTCTAAGAGAGCACAAATCCTAGACTTACCCAAGTAGTCTTTTCAATACAATTAGCTTATTCACTAGCCTTTCACATTAACTTGTATTTGACCTTATTACAACAACACACACTTTCTTTGGTTGCTCTTTTTTTTTAAAACAACTTATTTGTTGTGTGTGTTGATGTGCTTTACCTTTCACTTTACATCCCAATTAACTCCCCCAAATTTGGGGTAAATTGCCTTGAACCATCTGCTCTCCTAGAATCTAAGCAGGGTATCTGGAGATATTCATTCAAGTTCAGGGTTCAATTTTGAAAAAGTAATTTAGCTCACAAAGGGTGCAAAGGATACAATTATAATTCAAGGTAAGCTTTTTGGTCAAGTGGCTCGTATATAAAATCATGGCCTTCATCATATCCTCATTCATACATTTCATTCTAAAATTCAGATATTGATGCAAAGACTATTACTCAATGCTAGTCGTTCACTCACAGTTTAAGATCACACTCTCACCGATTATGGTTCAAGCTTTTCTTTCTCAATCAACCTGTCTACTGACTAACAATTCTAATTGCAAGCTCACATTCTTGTTCTTTCCTTGTCTAACATACACACTAGCTCAAACTTATGAAAAGAAACACAGTCTTCATCATAATCATGCATTCAATCCAAAATGAAATTATCACACCCGTTCCACAAAAAGATAAAAATATGTCACTGCATAATCATCATGATCAAGTAAAACTGTTATGTATGCTTCAAAACATGCATACTAACTATTCACAAAAAGCATAAATGTATAATTATAAACGGAAACCAAAATCACTAAATCAATGTACTGAAACTAATATAGTTATAATCATTATCCAAAAAGCAAGAATCATCAAGAATTTAAAATCCCTGAGACAGGTCCTGGGTATCATGTGTCTGAGCATCCTCCTCATCTATCAAATGGAAAACATGGGAATCAAAGAGAGCAACAACTTCTCCAGATAAGGAATCAGAGAGATCAGCAGCTTCTCCAGTTGGGGAATCAGGGGGAGCAGCAGTTTTTCCAGATGGGGAATCAGAGATGATAATAATAGGTGGAGATGGGGGAACTGCTTCAAGCTTAGGAGAAGGTGGATTTGCCACTAGAGATTGTGGATTAGCTGGCACTGGTTCAACCTGTGCAAGTGTGGGCTCATGAGGAGTAGCCTCGTTGGGTCTCACCATTGAAGGTAGAGCTCCAGGCCATGTTACTTGCTTAAGGAACTGCTCCATAGTTAAAATTGTCCTTTGGTGAGCCAATTCTCGCAAGCTGTGCATGATAATAACTTGTCCTTGAAATAAGCTCTGTAGCATAAGGACTAAGGTTTGGGAGCTCTGGACATCCGGTCCTATTGTTGCTGACGGAGGAGCTGGAGTAGATGGTGAAGGGATGTCATCTGCTCTGGCCCTTTTTCTCGATGCCATCTGTAAATAAAAAGAACTCAAAATTCCTTAGACTATATTTATTCAAGTTGCTGAAATAAAGGGCTGAAATTAACGATGGGCGCTTAGAGGGATACAGCTCACTCAGCTCGCTCAGCGCATCCTCAGAAATATAACACATTGGCTTAGCAAAATAGCGTACGCTTTAGCCTAATCAACACCGCAAAAGATATGCGCTAAGCTCAGCATGGCGGTGCTTAGTGGACCAATAATTTCATAAATTTCAATAAGTACATGGCTTAGCGAGCTACGCTCGCTTAGCCCAATGGTTGTCGCAATGAAATGAGCTTAGCCCAGATAGCCTTCGGCTTAGCATGCAACTTTCAATCAAAAAAATTGACTAAGTTACCTGGGCTTAGCAAATCAGCCTTGCTTAGCCATAGGCATCTCAATAGGAGGATGAGTGTTCATCCTCAAAAGATGAACTCGCTTAGCGCGGTAGGCATATCAAACATGCAAGCGCGCTTAGCGCAACAAACACATATATTCAAACATGCAAACACATATATTCAATGAATTTTGATGACCTCGCTTAGTGCCGCAAGCGCACTTAGTGAGTTCATCGTGTTTTCTAGAAAACGCAGAAAATTCAGTTCGTTTTCTTCCATTTATGAGCCTTTACAAGGCATATCAAACATGCAAACCAGTCAAAACTATCTGCACAGCACAATCATTCACAAAATCCTAATTTTTAACTAATCTAATATCGTTAAAACCCTAAAAATTAAAATCTAAATTCTAGGGTTTTCTACCCTAAGGTTCACCAAAATAAAAGAGTAAAAGGAATGAGGAACTTACTTGGATTGTTGAATGTTATTTGCTTTCAGCAAGTGCACCGGATCACGCAAGTAGTATAAAATGGTAAGAACCGAGTATCAAACTCTCGGGGAACTTGTGTTACTTGGTAAAGCTATTTCAGTGAATAGGTGTCTAGTGTGAAAAGAGATGTGTTTACTATGAACAGGTGTGTAAACTAACTATTAAAAGGGAAAAATCACGTGAAAAATGATGCGTAAAAACAAGTAGACGACACATTGGTCTTCCTAATAGGTGTCTGATGCTAGAAGGATATTCTCTAAATAACAATGCTCATGCGTTCTATGGTGTCTCCTGAAATGCTAAACCCCGATTCCTCATGATAGTCTAGCCTAATCCTGACCAAGCATCGTTCGCAGATTCCTCTTGTTGGACTAAACTTAGCCAGGACAACATTAAGACAAACATACAACAACTAGGTTACCGTACCCCAATTCCTCGTGAAAATACGACAAGCTAGCCCTGTCCTATCAAGTTCTAAGAATCAGACCAGTTTCCACTGTTGAATTATCCTAAAAACACATGCATCTACGTGATCAAGGCAACGCATGGTAGAATGAAGGTTTGATAGCACAGCGAACACACAAAACATCATTAGATAGATAAAAAGATATTTACATCAAGTACCTACAAGGAAGATCCAATAGAGGATTTAGCTTTCATTGTTGGGAAGCTTCCTTTACAGCAAAGAGAAGAGAAAGATGAAAGATTGCAGAAATACAAGTAGTGGGGATGTCTCCTCCACCTTTAGGACCTCAAAATCGCTCACAAACTCATCTCAAGCTCTCAGGACAGCTTCTTCTTCTAACTCTGGTCTCTGCGGATCTTCACACAACAAATTCTCTCAAACTCTCTAGAACTTGGACCTTTCTCTCTTTAGAACTCTCCAATTATGGAGAAGCTTCAAGAAAAGGCCAAACTCCCTTCAAAAATCTGATTTCAGGCTTAAATAGTTGGCTTTGTTTGTGCTCATGCGCTTAGCGCAACTCTGAACCGCTTAGCGTGCATTAGTGAATTTTGGCTTAGCGCGGCTTTTCTCGCTCAGCGGATGGACCAAAGTGGTGCGCTTAGCAGGATGACCCTTTACTCAGCGAACATGCACAGCTCATCCTTCTTCCAAATTCTTCCTCGCGCTTAGCCGAGGATTGTTGCGCTCAGCGGACATCTCGCTAAGCCAGCAGATTGGCTTAGCGAGAGGGTGAAAATCAGCACTTCAAAACTTGCCTAATTATCCTGAAATTGAGAGAAAATGATTATTAATTACACAAAATGGAAGTACTACGTATTTATTACCTATCTTTAACAAAAAAAGTAATTACAACACTACTAAATAACCATATATTGGAGAAGTTTGATACAATTTACACAAGTTTTATACACAAAAGTTAGTCGTATTCACCGACTAACAACTCCCCCAAATTTACATTTTTGCTTGTCCTCAAGCAAATAAAGAACAGTTCACTGGTCCCCAAGTGACAATAACATGCAGTTACTATGTACAAATGTGTATGCAACAAAAGTTACTAGTTGCATGATAAGAAAATGAAGTAAAATGCCCTCATCACTTGTCTTTTACAAGGCATGCAGTTATCCAAAGAGAAGAATAAAATGTAACCTGAACAATTAGATGAAGTTAGGCATAAGACAGATATCAAGGAAAGTAGCTTAAACCACAGTCTCACGGCCACTGTTTCACTCATGCACAAGTGTTTAAGCTATTCATTAATAACAACTAGCAAAAGCTCTAATCTTTGTACTTCATCTCATGCCATAAAGTCAAAAATGTATAAACAGAATCAGAAGGACTTTCCCAGGCTTGTAGTGAGGTTTGGCTACAAAAATTCATTGGTTTTTCTAGGATTCAAAGAATTAGATTCTAAGAGAGCACAAATCCTAGACTTATCCAAGTGATCTTTTTAATACAATTAGCTTGCTCACTAGCTTTTCACTTTCATTTGCTTTTGACCTTATTACATCAGCACACATTTTCTTTAATTGCTTTCTTTTTCTTCTTTTTTTTTTTAACACACAACTTATTTGTTGTTTGTGCTGATGCTTTATCTTTTTTTCTTTACATCCCATTCAGTTCCACTGCCCCAAATTTGGGGTGAATTTGCCTTGAACCATATGCTCTCCTAGAATCTAAACAAGGTATCTGGAGATAATCATTCAGGTTCATGGTTCAATTATTGACAAATCATTCAGCTCAAAAAGGGTGTAAAGGGTACAGTTATCATTCAAGGTAAGCTTTTTGGTCAAAAGGCTTGTGTATGCACAATCATGGCCTTCATCATGTCCTCATTTATACATTTCATTCTAAAATTCAGAGATTGATGCAAAGATTATTACTCACAGCTAGTCATTCACTCACAGTTTAAGTTCACACTCTCACCGGTTTTGGTTCAAGCTTTTCTTTCTTAATCAATCTGTCTACTGACTAACAATTCAAAATGCAACTTCACATTCTTGTTCTTTCTTTGTCTAACATACACACTTGCTCAAACTCATGAAAAGAAACACAAATTTCGTCACAATCATGCATTCAATTCAAAACCAAATCATACACCAATTTTCACAAAAAGATAAAAGTGTTCTACTGTCATATCATCAAAATCAAGTCAAACTATTTCATATGCTTCAGAATGAGCAAACCAATTACCCATAAATAAAACTAGCAGTGTATATAAACATAAAAGAAATACTGTACTGAAACCATAATTATAATAATAATAAACCAAAAAGAAAAAAAAAAAAGCATCATCAGGAATTAAAAATGTCAACAGTGTCTAAACTGGGGAATCAATGAGAGAAACAACTTCTCCAGATGATGAATCAGAAAGGTCAGCAATTCCTCCAACTGGGGAAGTAGGGGGGTCAGCTGTTTCTTCAGCTGGTGAATCTGAAGGGGCAGCAGCTTCATCTGATGATGGATCAGAGATGATAATCAGAGGTGGAGATGGGGGAACTACTTCAAGCTCAAGGGAAGGAGGTGGATTCACTACTGAAGATTGAGGCTCAGCTGGCATTGGTTCAACCTGTGTTGGTGCGGGCTCAGAAGGGGCAGCCTCATTATGTCTCACCAATGGAAGTTGAGCTTCAGGCCATGCTACCTGCTCAAGAAAATGCTCCAAAGGTATGATTGGCCTATTCTGAGCCAACTCTCGGAGGCTGTGCATGATAATAAGCTATCCTCTAAATAGGCTATGTAGCATAGGGACTAAGGTTTACGGGTGTTGGACATCTGGTTCTATGGCTGCTGACTGAGAAGCTGGGATGGATGATGAAGGGATGTCGTCGGTTCTAGCCCTCTTTCTTGATGCCATCTACAAATAAAGGAACCAAACAGCAAAACATGACACAAGTTGATCAAATTCAAAAATTGAAAAATAAAACTGAAAAAGGCACTAGTGGCTTAACGAGACATGGTCCGTTTAGTTGGCCTTCACAAGAAAACATACTACCGCTTAGCGACACATCGCTATGCCTATGGTCTGCCGCAAGGATTTGCGCTAAGCTCCTCAAAGGTTGCGCTTAGCGGCACCATACAGTTCAGAAAATAAACTAAGTATGGGTTTTGCCGCAACGAAATGTGCTTAGCTCAACGAAGCTAGGCTTAGCGCGCGGCTATCAACAAAAAATTTGACTAAGTTACCTGGGCTTAGCGATTCAGTCTCGCTTAGCCACAGGCATCTCAGCAAGAGGAGAAGTGTTCATCCTCAAAAGATGAACTCGCTTAGCACGGTAGGTGCGCTTAGCAAGTTCTTCCAGGAACACATATATTCAATGATTACTGATGAACTTGTTTAGCGCATCATGCTTGCTTAGCGAGTTCATCGCATTTTCCAGAAAACGCAGAAAACGCAATTCGTTTTCTTGCACTTTTCAAGCCTCTAAAAGGCATATCATACATGCAATGTTCCCAAAATAATGAATATAGTACAAACATATATAAAGTCCTAACCTTAAACTATTTCTGAAAAAGCATTAAAACCCTATAAATCTAAAGCTAAATGTAAGGTTTTCTACCCTAAAGTTCAGACAAGAAAAAGAGAAAATGAAGTAAGGAACTTACTTGTATCGTTGATCCTTTGTGATTGGAAGTTGATAATGCACAAAGAAAGCACAGATGCAAAATGTGCAAAATTTTGGAGGGAGAGAATGCAGAGAAGAAGTTGGTGAAATATGGCAATTATGAGTGTAACTACTATTACACTCACTTAAGCAGTTTTCGACACTCTCGCTTAGTGGACCGCTCCACTAAGCGAACCAGAGAGATGTTTGGTTTCTCAGAGAGGCTCGCTTAGTGGATCCGTGCGCTTAACTGACATTTCAAACTCAAAATCAGAATTTTTTTTTTTTTGCACAAACAAGGCTTGGCTTAGTGCTTGGATAAAACCGCTTAGCGAGTTATGCAGATAAAAAAAACCTGCAACTCTCGGTAAGCCGGGCTCTCTACCAGCTTAGCTAAAATGATGCATTTTAAGTATAGAGGAGAAACCACTTAGTTGATAAGGGATTGCTTAGTGCTTACATTGCCGCAAGGAATTCAGCTTAGCTGCCATGACTAGTGCTTACCTCTAAGAACCCCAGTGCTAGTCGCAAAGAAATGAGCTTGGCGGCAACTAGTCGCGCTTAGCCAAACAATACACCACGCTTAGCTTAGCCTTGGCCAGCTTAGCAGACCAAATCAGCCTCAAATGCCAGGGTTGATCGCTAAGCGCATGAGAATCGCGGCTTAGCGCATGAACAAAGATGCGCTTAGCGCGAGGCTTGCGCTTAGCGAAAGGACTGTTTTTTAGAAAATGTTTTCTAAGTCATTTTTCAGTCCCTTCCTCAACAAATTGAAACCCTTATATCTAACAATAAAGGATAAGCTGATATACTCCAATGTATAGATTATAAAGCAAGTTCCACATGATATAATGCATGAAAAATAAAGATAACAAATTAAAATTGGGTTGCCTCCCAGGAAGCACTTCTTTAACGTCATTAGTTTGACGCATTTACCTCAATGGGTAACATCATGTTTTGGTTCTCACCTCCAAAACCTCTTGACCCACTTCCATTACATGTAAGCAAACATTTTGTTCTGGAGTAGGCTTGTCTTCAACAAACAAATCGAAATCAATTTTCTGATCTTCAAAACCCATCTCCGCTTCTTTCTACCTATATCAACTATGCAGCATGCAGTTAACATGAATGGCCTTCCCAATATTACAAGAATGTTAGTATCTTCATAGATATCCATTACCACAAAGTCTGCCGGGAAGATAAAATGTTTCACTCTGACCAAAACATCTTCAATTACTCCATATGGTCTGGTAATGGAGCGGTCAACAAGTTTTAAAGTCATGATCTCCAACTCTCCCAACCTTCTGCACATGGAGAGTAGCATTAAATTAATGCTGGCTCCCAGGTCAATAAGAGTCTTTCCCACGGTGACTTCTCCAATTGAACAAGGAATAGTTACACTCCCAGGGTCTTTATGCTTGGGTGGAAGGATCTTTTCAATCACAGCACTAGAACTTCCTTACCTTCTTTTACAGCTTTATCACTTCTACTCTTCTCTTCATTTTCATTTTTTTTCATCTTTTTCAATTTTTTTATTTTCTTTTTCTTTTTCTACTTCTTTTTCTTTTTCTTGGTCATTAAATTCTTTTTTCTTGACCATTATTTGTTTCTCTTTTTCTTGATTGCTTTCACCTCGCATATCCTTTCTCTTGCCCTCAGTACCTTTCTTTTCAACAACTTTCTTCATATGCACAACACTCTCCTCATCCTCAGCCTCCACAAACCTTTTACTCCTTGTCATCACAGCTTTGCATTCCTCCTTGGGATTCTTTTCTGTATTTGCCACAAAACTATTGGATGACTTGTCAGCTATCTGCTTGGCCAATTGTCCCACCTGGACCTCAAGGTTCTTCAGTGCTGACTCGGTGCTTTTATGATTTGACATTGTTACCTGCATAAACTGAGTCAAAGTCTCCTCCAGTTTAGTAGTCCTTTGAAAGATGTTAGGCCCTTGTTGGATTGGCCTGTTCGAAGGTCCACCCTGATCTTTGTTGAACTGATTACCAGGGTGTGACCTCCACTGTCCTTGTTGATTATACAGACCCTGCTAGAAGCCTAAAAATCCTCCTTGAGTATACCCTTGTCACTGTTGATTTCCCATATATAGAATTTCTTGTGTGTTTTCTTCAACGGGAATACATTGGCCTGTTTCATGAGCCTCACCACAGATGGTACAACCTGTAACCTGCAAAACAGAAAAATGTAAAGGTTGACCAATAGACAGTTTAGTTGGCAACTTACCAAGTGTTTCTGTTAAAATCTCAAGTTTCTTAGAAAGAAACTTATTATGTGCCAATAAAGTGTCATGTGATGATAGTTCTAACAAGATTTTCTTTGTGGGTTGATGGGTTCTGTCACACAGAATAGCGTGATCACTGGCTGACATATTCTCAATTAGATCAGTTGCTTCTTCCGGGGTCTTTAGCTTTATTTTTTCCCCTATAGAAGCATCTAGTAGTTGCTTGGTTTGTGGTCTCAGCCCATCTATGAACATATTCAATTGGATTGGCTCTGAAAACCCATGGGTGGGAGTTCTTCTCAATAAACCTCTGAACCTCTCTAATGCTTCACTCAGAGATTCATCAGGGAACTGATGAAATGAAGAGATTGCAACTTTCCCTTCTGTAGTCTTGGACTCTGGGAAGTATTTCTTTAGAAACTTTTCAACAACTTCTTCCCAGGTTTTCAGACTGTTACCCTTAAACGAGTTAAGCCACCTTTTGGCCTCTCCTGCCAATGAGAATGAGAATAGGCTGAGTCTTATAGCTTCATTTGGCACACCAGCAATCTTAATAGTGTGGCATATTTCAATGAACTTTGCCAAATGTGCATAGGGGTCTTCATTAGGTAATCCTTGGAATAAATTCCCTTGTATTAAATGAATCAAAGAATACGGGTAGTTGATGTTGTGAGCTTGCACTTCAGGACGTGCAATGCTAGTAAAGAATTGTGGCACTCAGCTGTTTGAATAATCCTCAAGGGTAATCCTCTGGTGTTGCTCGTCTGCCATGATAGTGGCTTTAGGCAACTGAGTAGTGGATTCCCTTGATGATGATGAATCAAGTGATAATGAATCAGAAAAATGAGTTTCTTCCTCAAGAATGGATGCGATTGTTCTATCTTGCAGAAGCTTCCTTCTCCTCTCGGCCCTGTTCCTTCTCAATGTAGCTTCAATTTCTAAGTCCAGAGGAACTAAATTACCTATGGGAGATCTATGCATATAAAATACTAACAGACACAGCGGGTATCCAATTCAATAAGAGAAGATAAATATGAATAGAAAACAAATATTCACAGATAATCAAAGAATAACAAATAAAGAATAGACACCTAAAAACGAATTAACTTTCCAAATAAAAAGAAGTTCATCGGCAACGGTGACAAAAACTTGTTTTCTTTCGGCAAGTGCACCGGATCGTGCAACTAGTATAAAACGGTAAGAACCGAGTATTGAACTCTCAGGGAACTTGTGTTACTTGGTAAATCTATTTCAGTGAATAGGTGTCTAGTGTGAAAAGAGATGTGTTTACTATGAATAGGTGTGTAAACTAACTATTAAAAGGGAAAAATCACGTGAGAAATGATGCATAAAAACAAGTAGACGACATGTTGGTCTTCCTAATAGGTGTCTGATGCTACAAGGATATTCCCTACTTAACAATGCTCATGCGTTCTATGGTGTCTCCTGAAATGCTAAACCCCAATTCCTCATGATAGTCTAGTCTAATCCTGAAAAAGTATCGTCCATAGAATCCTCTTGTTGGACTAAACTCGGCCAGGACCACATTAAGACAAACATACAACAACTAGGTTATCGTACCCCGATTCCTCGTGAAAATACGACAAGCTAGCCCTGTCCTATCAAGTTCTAAAATAATGCATCTTGAATACAAGGGGGCAAGCGCTGAGCTAATAATGATAGACCGCTTAGCGCTGGTATGGCCGTACTTATGATGTGATCCTTACTAGGAGCGGATTGCTTGATACAGGCTACGGAGATTTGGATGACGCCACTTCCAGTGAAGGAAGATAAGTCAGGGTAGATGCCACTTCCGGTGAAGGAAGATAAGTCAGGGTAGACGCCACAAGGATTACCTTGATAAGTCTAAGATTGGTTCAACAAGGAACCCAGAGAGAAACTCTCACCAAATTTTATGAAAATGCCAAAAGTTCCTTTATTGAAAACAAAAACCAATACTTATAGTGCATATGAACAAAAAGATAAAAATAGACATGGGCCTTCAAAACAGTTTGGGCCCAAAAAATTATAAATTAAAAAATATAACATATTTATTATGGGCCTTGAAAACAATTAATAGTCTTGATAGTGTCTCTACCTCTGGGCCTTCATCCTTTTCCACTTGGGCCTTCATCCTTCTCCACTCGGGGGCTTTGTCCTTCTCCACTTGGGCCTTCGTCCTTCTCCACTTGGGCCTTTAGCCTATATTTGGCCAGTTTTAGGATTCTCATCAACTTAGCTCAATGAACCCCAATTTAGGCCGCAACGAAATAGGCTTAGCAGTGGCATCTCGTGCTTAGCCAGTGAATACGATACGCTTAGCGAGTAGGCCATCGCTAAGCCAAATTTAGATCGCATTGGAATGGGCTCAGCTCAGCCTTGGCCAGCTTAGCGGACCAAATCAGCTTGAGATGCAAGGGTTGAGCGCTAAGCACTAGAGACTCTCTGCTTAGCACATGACAAAATATGCGCTTAGCGCGAGGCTTGCACTTAGCGAAAGGACTAATTTTCAGGAAAAAAAAATTCTAAGTTCTATTTCAGTCTTTTTCTCAATAATTTGAAACCCTTATATCTATCATTCAAAAACAAGCTAATATACCCCAATGTAATGATTATGAAGCAAGTTCCACATTATACAATGCATAAAAAAAGAACAGAATAGAATAGCAGAAATTAGAACTGGGTTGCCTCCCAGGAAGCGCTTCTTTAACGTCATTAGTTTGACGCTTTTACCTCAATGGGCGAAATCATGTTTTGGTCCTTACTTTCAGAACCTCCTTCCCCATTTCCATTACCTGTAAACAAACATTTTGTTTCAGAGCAAGCTTGTCTTCAACAAATAAATCAAAATCAATTTTCTAATCTTCAAAGCTCAGCTCCAGCTTCTTTCTCCCTATATCAACTATGCAACTCACAGTTAACATGAATGGCCTTCCCAATATTATAGGAATGGCATTATCTTTACAGATATCCATCACCACAAAGTCTGTTGGGAAGATAAAATCTTTTACTCTGACCAGCACATCTTCAATTACTTCATATGGTCTGGTAATGGAGCAGTCAGCAAGTGGTAAAGTCATCTTGGTGGGCATGATCTCCAACTCTCCCAACCTTCTGCACATGGAGAGTGGCATTAAGTTAATACTGGCTCCCAAATCAATAAGAGTCTTTCCCACAATGACTTCTCCAATTGAACAAGGAATAGTTACACTCCCAGGGTCTTTATGCTTGGATGGAAGGATCTTTTGAAGCACAACACTACAATTTCCTTCCACAACAATCTTTTCCTGGTGAATATACTTGTGTTTCCTTGTTAACATATCCTTTAAAAACTTGGAGTAGAGTGGAATTTACTGTAAAGCTTCTCCGAAGGGCATGGTCATTTCCAATTTCCTGAAAATATCTAAGAATCTCGCCAAATGGCGATCCTTCTCCTTCTTGGAAGGTACCACAGGATATGGCACTTCTGAACCTTCATTCACAGCTTTTTCTCTTTTCTTCTCTCTAGCTTGTTTACTTCTACTCCTCTCTTCATTCTTATTTTTTTCATCTTTTTCTTTTTCTTTTTCTTGGTCATTTAATTCTTTTTTCTTGACCATTATTTGTTTTTCTTTTTCCTGATTGTTTTCACCTCTCACATCATCTTTGTTTTTATCAGTACCTTTCTTTTCAATAGCTTTCTTCTTGGATACAAAACTATCCTCATCCTCTACCTCCATAAACCTCTTACTCCTTCTCATCACAACTTTGCATTCCTCCTTGGGATTTTTTTCTGTATTTGCCACAAAACTATTGGATGACTTGTCAACTATCTTCTTGGACAGTTGTCCCACCTGGACCTCAAGGTTTTTTAGTGCTGACTCAGTGCTTTTATGATTTGACATTGTTACCTGCATAAACTGAGTCAAAGTCTCCTCCAGCTTAGTAGTCCTCTAAAAAATGTTAGGCCCTTGTTGAATTGGCCTGTTGGAAGGTCCACCCTGGTCCTTGTTGAATTGTTTGTCAGGGTGTGATCTCCACTATCCTTGTTGGTTATAAGGACCCTACTGGAAGCCGGAGAATTCTCCTTAAGTACATCCTTGTCTCTGTTGATTTCCCATATAGTGAACTTCTTGAGTGTTTTCTTCAATGGGAATACATTGGCCTATTTCATGAGCCTCACCACAGATGGCACAACCTGCAACCTGCAAAACAGAAGAATGTGTAGGTTGACCAATAAACAGTTTAGCTGGCAACTTACCAAGTGTTTCTATTAAAATCTCAAGTTGCCTAGAAAGAAACTTATTCTATGCCAATAAAGCGTCGTGTGATGATAGCTCTAACAAGCTTTTCTTTGTGGGTTGATGAACTCTATCTCACAGAATGGCATGATCGCTGGCTGACATATTCTCAATTAGCTCAGTTGCCTCTCCAGGGGTCTTCCGATTTATTTTTCTCCCTGCTGAAGCATCTAGCAGTTGCTTGGTTTGTGGTCTCAGCCCATCTATAAACATATTCAATTGAATTGGCTCAAAGAACCCATGGGTGGGAGTCTTTCTCAATAAACCTCTAAACCTCTCCAACACTTCACTCAAGGACTCGTCAGGGAATTGATGAGATGAAGAGATTGCAGCTTTCCCTTCCGTAGTCTTTGACTCTGGGAAATATTTCTTTAGAAACTTTTCAATAACTTCTTCCCCTGTTTTCGGACTGTTACCCTTAAATGAGTGGAGCCACCTCTTGGCTTCTCCTGCCAAGGAAAATGAAAGCAGGCTGAGTCTGATAGCCTCATCTGGCACTCCTGCAATTTTTACAGTGTTTCATATTTCAATGAATGTTGCTAAATATGCATAAGGATCCTCATTTGGTAATCCTTGGAATAGGTTCCCCTGTATTAAATGAATCTAAGAATGAGGGTTGTTTATGTTGTGAGCTTAGACTTCTGGACGTGCGATGCTAGTAAAGAATTATGGTACTGAACTGCTTGAGTAGTCTTCAAGGGTAACCCTTTGCTAGTGTTCATCAGCCATGATAACGGCTTTTGGTAAGTTTGAAGCAAATTCCCTTGATGATGGTGAGTCAGATGATGAAGAATCAGAAAAATGAGTTTCTCCCTTAAGAATGGACACTATTGTTCTGTCTTGCAGTAATTTTCTTCTCCTCTCGGCTCTGTTCCTTCTTAACATAGCTTCAATCTCCAAGTCCAAAGGAACTAAATTGCATGTGGGAGATCTATCCATATAAAACACTAACAGAAATAGCGGTTATCCAGTTCAAGAAGAAAACAAATATGAATTGAAAGCAAATATTCACAGCTAATCAAAGAATAAAGAATAGACACCTAGGACTGAACTAACTTTCCAAATAGAAAGAAGTTCCCCGGCAACGGCGCCAAAAACTTGGTCGAAGCCGACAAGTGCACCGGATTGTGCAAGTAATATAAAATGGTAATAACCAAGTATCGAACTCTCAGGGAACTTGTGTTACTTGGTAAAGTTATATTCAATGAATAGGTGTCTAGTATGAAAAGATATGTGTCGACTATGAATAGGTATGTAAACTATCTATTAAAAAAGATATGTGAGTAATGATGTGTAAAGACAAGTAGACAATGCGTTGGTCTTCCTATTAGGTGCCTGATGTTATAAGGATATTCTCTACTTAACAATGCTCATGTGTTCTATGGTGTCTACTAAAATGCTAAACCCTGATTCCTCGTGATAGTCTAGCCTAATCCTGATCAAGCATCATCCTCAGATTACTCTTGTTGGACTAAACTCGACTAGAACCACATTAAGACAAACATATAAACAACTAGGTTACCGTTCCCCGATCTCTCGTGATAATACGATAAACTAGCCCCGTTCTATCAAGTTTTAAGAATCAGACCAGTTTCCACTGTTGAATGATCCTAACAAAGCATGCATCTACGTGATCAAGGCAAAAGCACATTGAAATGACGTACTGATAGCATTGAGAACACATAAAAAATCATTAAATAGATATACAGGTATTTACATCAAGTACCTACAAGGAAGAACCAACAGAGGATTTAGCTCTCCGTAACTGGGAAGCTTCCTTTACAAAAAAGAGAAGAGAAAAATGAAGGATTGAAGAAATACAAGTAGTGGGGATGTCTCCTCCATCTCTAGAACCTCATAATCACTCACAGACTCATCTCATACCCTCAGGACGGCTTCCTCTTCAAGCTCAGTTCTCTGCCAGTCTTCGCACAGCAAAAGCTCTCAAAACTCTCTAGAACTTAGACCTTTTGTTGGATCAAGTGGCCTCAGAATAATTAAGAAGGGGGGTTTGAATTAATTATTAATGTGTCTTTACTAATTAAAATCTATCCTTCTTAATATTACTAGATTCAATTAGGTTTTACTACTAAGTTATGAGAAAGTAAAGAACAGAAACAATAACTTAGACAAAAGTAAAGCAATAATAAAAAGTGCATAGCGGAAAGATAAAGAGTGTAAGGAAGAAGAAGACAAACACAAGATTTATACTGGTTCGGCAACAACCCGTGCCTACATCCAGTCCCCAAGCAACCACCGGTTCTTGAGATTTCCAATAACCTTGTAAAATCATTTACAAGCAAAGATCCACAAGGGATGTACCCTCCCTTGTTCTCTTTGAACAACCAAGTGGATGTACGCTCCACTTGAACTGATCCATAAGAGATGTACCCTCTCTTGTTCTCAGTATTACAACCCAAGTAGATGTACGCTATACTTGTATCACAAAGGATGTACCCTCCAATGTGCTAAGACAAAGAATTCTTAGGCGGTTAGTCCCTTAAATCTTTGTAAGGGGAAACAAAAGATATCTTAGGCGATTAGTCCTTCGAAATCTTTTGTTTAAATGGAAGAGGAAGAATCAACAGAATTCTCAGGAGGTTAGTCCTTTGAATCTTTTGGCAAGAGGGAGAAGGAAGAAAAGATAGCACACTTTTGTTTTCTGCAAAATTTCCACTTGCAGAAAAACAAAGTTTAGAAAGCTTTTTGGCAAAGAAAAAGCAATGGGCAATGGTTAGAGAAAGATTGTGAAAAAGGATTGTTTGGAAGAATATCATATATCTTGAAACGTGTGCCAAAGTCAAGCTTTTATAGACTCTTCATGTCTGGTCAAAGAAATCATTGGAAGAGTTGTGACTTTTGAGAAAACCATGTTAAGAGTTATAACTCTTAACTTTTTTCTTCAAAACTATCCATTGGTAATCGATTACCACAATGGTGTAATCGATTACACAATGTATTTTATGAAAATTTGTGACTCTTCACAATTGGATTTGAATTCCAACATTCAAATTCACTTGTAATCGATTACTAATATAGTGTAATCGATTACACTATTTGAAAATCATTTTGAAATGTTACAAATCATTTGAAAATATTTTGAAAACCAATCGGGTCACTGGTAATCGATTACTACCAACTGGTAATCGATTACCATAGAGTAATCACTCTGGTAACTTAGAAAATTTGAGAAAATTCTTTTGTAAAATAAAACTGAGCTATTTGGTTTTTGAAAAAAATCTTTTAATACTTATCCTATATGAAGTCTTGACTTGTTGCTTCTTGATTTCTTCTTTTGAATCTTGAATCTTGGATTGGATTCTTGATGCTTGATCTTGAAATCTTGAATCAATCATTTGGGCTTTTGGCATCATCAAAATTTCTATTCATCATCATGAAGCTTGCTTCTACACCTTTCTCTCTCTAGAAATCTCTAAACATGCAAAAGCTTCAAGAATTTCCCAAACTCCACTTCCATTTCTGATTTCAGGCTTAAATAGGTGGCCTTGTTGGTGCTTGTGCGCTTAGCGCAACTCTAGATCTCTTAGCGAGCATAAGCGAATTTTGGCTTAGCGCTCGTCTTCTCGCTTAGCAGATGCATGCAAGCGATGCACTTAGCGGGATGAGCCCTCGCTTAGCGCATGTGTCCAACTCATCCTTCTTCCATATTCTTCCTCACACTTAGCCACAAGAGTGGTTTGCTCAGCGGATAGCTCGCTAAGCCAGTAGATTGGCTTAGCGAGCAGATCAAAATCAACACTTTACAAACTTGTCTAATTAACCTGAAATTGAAAGGAAATGATTATTAAATACACAAAATGGGAGTATTAAGTACTTATTACCTATCTTTAACAAAAAGTAATTACAACACTACAAAATAACCATAAATGGGAGGAGTTAGATAAAATTTTCACAATTTTATTACACAAAAGTTAGTCGTATTCATTGACTAACAATAATACATAATAGTTAAACTTGTATAATAATTATTTTAATTTAAAGAACCAATTGTTAGTCCACCAATATTTGTCGAGAAATAAATCAAACCAACTTGAACATAGTTTGAGACTCGACTCAACAATTGACTTGTTGAAATTGGTTCATGAACCAAATAAGTTGAACTTGAGTTAAAAGTTGAGTTCGTTAAAAATAAATGAGTTGAGCTACATATAGCTTGCTTTGGTTGATTCATTAACTATATATATATATATATATATATATATATATATAACTGCTGCATCTATGCCCATGTCAATTAAAGGCTTGATGGCTACTTGTACACAGCCGATGTGTAGATATTTATACTTACGGCTATGTTCATAAATTGAATTTTTTGAAAGTAAATGAAATTCTTCCCCTATATCTTGTCCTAGAGGAATATTGTTTTCTACTATTTTGATT
Organism: Glycine max; assembly: GCF_000004515.6. Classification (NCBI taxonomy): domain Eukaryota; kingdom Viridiplantae; phylum Streptophyta; class Magnoliopsida; order Fabales; family Fabaceae; genus Glycine; species Glycine max. The sequence continues at coordinate 11,476,903 of NC_038249.2, read as the reverse complement.
ATGTAATCAAAGTTGTGTTTGTCAGAGTTTAGTATCAGAGGTCAATGTCCATAAGGGCATATGTTAACTGAACTTATGGATCTGAACCATGTACAGTAATTTTAATTTAAACAGTATGTGTTTGAACAGTATTTTCTGAAAGCACAGCAGTTTGATATTTTAGTTGAATGATATTGTAGCAGTAAGTCCCGTGGTTGAGAAAGGGCAGTTAGACTAAGGTGTAAAAGGCAGTCGGCCCCTATAACGGTAATATACTGGTGGCTATAGGAGTAGTGTTCAAACTATATTGTCTGTAAAAAAAAATATTTTTCATTTATTCAGATTCAAGAAGTTCTGTAACATATAGCCTTATGGAAATATTTCTATGGAACCAAATGAAGGCAAAGATATTAGAGAATGTTATAATCATGTCTAGACTATTGCGATCTTTTTCCCGTATCTCTTTTCGATCAAATTCCTCCTCATCATCTTCTTCAAGAAACTCCAATTTATTAAATGATCAAGATAACCAGACCCAAGAGGTCGCCCCCAAACACAATCTCTTCGATGAGGAAGTCCGATTCGAAGATATCAATCAAAACATGGATGACTGGAACATTCCAGAAATCCCTCAGGATCAACTATACGTTCCTGAAACAATTAAGGACAAACACAACTTTGATTACATAATCAAAACAGTAGAAAATAATATTCCTCTAGGACAAGATATAGGGGAAGAATTTCATTTACTTTCAAAAAATTCAATTTATGAACATAGCCGTAAGTATAAATATCTACACATCGGCTGTGTACAAGTAGCCATCAAGCCCTTAATTGACATAGGCATAGATGCAGCAGTTTTAATGTGTCTAAGAGATATTAGGCATAATAAATTTGAAGACTCCCTAATTGGAACAGTCGAAACCAGCCTAGGACAAGGTCCAATATATTTTAATTGTTACCCAAACAAAACAGTGAGTCTGATGGATAGATACATTCTTGACTCTCTGTTCTTAAACATCCACTTTCATGGCCTTGACATGAAAGAAGGATCAATCCCAGCAGCCTTAATTTATAGGATCCAGTACAAGGTCATGAATACTTGTGCATCTAGAGTCTTATTAAAACCTCAAAAAGGAGAAACAACTTTGTATATCACTGATATGACAAAGGCTAACGTTTCTCTCCCGAGAAAAATAAAATGGGATGAAGTAACTCTTCCCGAAAGATGGGTTATGGATAAGGCCACACCGTCTGTTCCCCGACCCGCTCCAACCATAGAGCATATTAAGCAAGATAACTCCGGAAAGGTAGAGATAACCTTCAATAGGAGAAATTCTTTTTTATCAAGGATAGAAGCCTCTAGGTCTGAATATGAGTCAGCTAGAAGGTCTTTTTCAATTAGAACCCGTTCAATTCTAGTAGGACTAACCAGATCTGAGTCACATAACCAGTTCCCTACTGTAAACCTCCAAGGATTAGACACTACTTCTAGCATACCTAGAACAACTTACAACCAAGAACAAGAGGACGACCAAAAGTCGATCCAATCCCCAACATACTCTTCTATGGAACCTTATGATGTTATCTGACAACTTTAGCATTGATAAGGAAACCTTTAGGAAAGGTTTTTATTCTCCAGAGAATGAGCCTCAAAGGAGATGGTTTTTCCAACATTACAAGGGTACAAATAGAAAACAAATCGAAGACAAGTTTTACGAATTTGTCGAAAGAGTCAAAATTAATGTCCTTTTCTTTGATTGGTTTCATGCTTATGCCATCGAAAATGATATAGATTACCCTTGGAAATAAGACATCATAGGTCATCCAACAACCAATGTCATAACAAATTGGCAAGTGAAGGATGGTGAGTTAATCCAATCGGAATTACCTCCCGCAACACAATATCAACTACCAAATATCAAAGACAGTAACAATAAATCTGTCATGGCAATTCCATTCAAGACAAAAGATGTCAACGAGGAAGTAACCTCTAAAGACATTAAGAGCCTAATGGAACAGGCAAATTATACCAATAAATATTTACAAGCTTTAGGAGAAACCATAAAAACTAAGGTAGTTCCTAAACAAAAATCAATTGAGAAAGCTTCGCCAAGTATCCCCATTGAAAAACCTTTATTCAAACATTTCAAAGTTAGTGAGAAGGCTAAACGAAAAATTAGGGAACTTAGAAAAACTAAATCCTTAATTGAAGGCGTAGGTGACAATCATAGTGAATTACTAAACAAGATTGGTAGTTTACTTAAGGTCATACCAGATACTCCCCAAGCCTCGGAAAATACTTCCAAAATGGTAACAAGAAGTACCTCCAAATTAATTAATGTTATTAATGAAGATAGTGACCAAAACTCTGATAACACAACTGAGATAGGATCAGTGTCAGAAAAGAATATAAATCCAATTAATTCCAAACACTGGAAAACACCCTCTAAATTATATTATCAACGTCCGACTGCCCCTGACCTTCTATTAGAAGAAAGAGGTGAAAACAATTTTAAAAGTTTTAGTGCAAACAACATCTATGAATGGAACATAGATGCACAAACGGAGTATAACATCATGAATACACTCCAACATATGACCATGGTAGCTACAGCTTACCAAACCTCCCATGAATGTTTAGAAGAAACCTTTATAGATATCTTAGTGGCAGGATTTTCTGGACAACTGAAAGGATGGTGGGATAATTATCTCACTAATGAAGAAAAATAAAAAATTTACAGCGCAGTTAAGACGGATCTCAATGGAAAAGTCATTACTAATTACGATGATAAAGAGATTCCTGACGCTGTTAACACATTAATTTTTACAATAGCCCAACATTTCATTGGAGACCCATCCTTGTGGAAAGATAGGTCTGCATAATTATTATCAAATCTTTAAGTGTAGAACCTTAGGGGATTTTAGGTGGTATAGAGATACTTTCCTAACTAGGTTTTACACAAGAGAAGATAGTCAACAACCTTTTTGGAAAGAAAAATTTCTAGCCGGTCTTCCCAGATCATTAGCAGACAAGGTTAGAGATAAAATCCGTAGTCAATCTGCCAATGGAGATATTCCATATGAAAGTTTAAGCTATGGTCAATTAATTTATTATGTCCAAAAGGTAGCCTTAAAAATTTGTTAGGATGACAAAATTCAGAGGCAATTAGCCAAAGAAAAGGCTCAAACAAAGAAGGATTTAGGTTCTTTCTGCGAACAATTTGGTCTACCGGCCTGTCCAAAGCAAAAGAAAAAACAATCCTCTAGAAAAGAAATCCATGAGAATAAACCAGTCAATACAAAGAGATTTCCAAGGAGGAGATACTTACACAAACCATCAACCAGTAGAGAAATGGAAAATCCTAAACAAAAAAAAAATAAAAAATAACGTGCTACAATTGTGGAAAACAAGGCCACATTAGAAAATATTGTAGACTAAAAAAGAAGTTAAGAAACCTTAACCTAGAACCCACAATTGAAGAGCAAATAAACAATTTGCTTATAGAAACCTCGGAGGAAGAAACAGAAACTTCATCCTCCGTGCTTTCCGATGAAAACCTAAACCTAATCCAACAAGATGACCAACTATCATCAACAGATGATGATGATGGGCAAATCAATACTCTAACGAGAGAACAAGATCTCTTGTTTGAAGCAATCAATTCCATACCTGACCCCCAGGAAAAGAAGGTTTTTCTGGAAAAACTCAAGAAAACATTAGAGGTAAAACCTAGACAAAAGGATTTTATTACAAACAACAAATTTGATGTAAGTAACATACTCAAGAGATTAGAAAATTCTTCCACCAAACCAACGACAATCCAAGATCTCCAAACAGAGATAAACAATCTAAAAAGAGAGGTAAAAGAACTTTTTCAACAACAAGAAATTCATCAGATCATTCTTTCTCAGCTTGAGGAGGATAGTGATTCTGAAAGTGCCAACAACAGTGAGGAAAACCAACCAGAAAATTTAGAAGATGATATGTTTATGGGATTAATCAACAAGATTAAAATCCAAAAATTTTACATAAACATAAAAATAATTATTAATGATTTCGTTTTAGAAACAATGGCCCTATTGGACATAGGGGTTGATTCAAACTGCATTTTAGAAGGATTAATTCCTACAAAATTCTTTGAGAAAACCTCAGAAAAATTAAGTACGGCAAACGGCTCAAAATTAAAAATTAATTTTAAGCTATCAAATGCAATCATTGAGAACCAAGGTCTTAGGATTAACACAAACTTTCTTCTGGTAAAAAACCTTAAGAACGAAGTAATCCTAGGAACCCCCTTCCTTCGAGCCTTGTTTCCTATTCAAATATCTAATGAAGGAATAACCACAAATTACTTAGGAAGAAAAATTATATTTAATTTTTCTACTAAACCAATCTCCAGAAATATAAATCTTATAGAAAATAAGATTAATCAAATTAACTTCTTAAAAGAAGAAGTATCTTTTAATAATATTCAGATACAACTGGGAAAATCCCAAGTAAAAGAAAAAATTCAATCTTTATTAAATCATATTGAATCAACTATCTGTTCTGATTTGCCACATGCATTTTGGGATAGAAAGAAACATATTGTTGATCTCCCTTATGAGAAAGAATTTAGGGAAAAACAAATTCCCACAAAAGCCAGACCAATCCAAATGAACGAAGAACTCCTTCAATACTGCCAAAAGGAAATCAAGGATTTGCTTGATAAAGGCCTAATCCGGAAAAGCAAAAGCCCATGGTCTTGTGCGGCTTTTTATGTCAACAAACAATCTGAGATTGAGCGTGGAACACCCCGCTTAGTCATAAATTACAAACCACTAAATCAAGCATTACAATGGATTAGGTATCCTATTCCAAACAAAAAAGACTTACTTAATAGATTAAATTCTGCAAAGATATTTTCAAAATTTGATATGAAATCTGGATTCTGGCAAATCCAAATCCAAGAATCAGATAGGTACAAAACGGCGTTTACTGTACCTTTCGGGCAATATGAATGGAATGTGATGTCATTCGGACTGAAGAATGCCCCTTCAGAATTTCAAAAAATTATGAATGATATTTTTAATCCCTATTCAAAATTTGTCATTGTCTACATAGATGATGTTTTAATCTTTTCCCAAAACATTGACCAACATTTCAAACATCTCCAGACTTTCATCCATATCATCAAACAAAATGGTTTGGCAGTCTCCAAATCAAAAATCAATCTTTTCCAAACTCGAATTCGATTCCTTGGTCACAATATATATCAAGGTACAATCATTCCAATAGAAAGGTCAATTGAGTTTGCTAGCAAATTTCCCAACCAAATCTTAGACAAAACCCAGTTACTAAGATTTCTAGGTTGTCTAAATTACGTAGGAGAATTTGTCCCCTATTTAAACAATATTGTCAAGCCATTGCATGATAGGCTGAAGAAAAATCCGCCTCCTTGGTCTGACCTCCATACACAAACAGTTAAAGAAATCAAAGTCAAACTCTAATCCATAAAATGTCTGTATCTTCCTATTCCACAGGCATTTAAAATTGTCGAAATTGATGCTTCAGACATAGGTTATGGTGGCATCCTCAAACAAAGAGTCCATGGCCAAGATCATGTCATTGCATATACATCAAAACATTGGAATCCTGCACAATTAAAATATTCAACTGTTAAAAAGGAAGTTTTAGCAATTGTTTTGTGCATTTCCAAATTTCAATCAGATTTATTAAACCAAAATTTTTTAATCAGAGTTGATTGTAAATCAGCCAAAGATATTTTACAAAAAGATGTTAAAAACCTTGCCTCAAAACAAATTTTTGCAAGATGGCAAGCAATTCTAAGTGTCTTTGATTTTGACATAAAATACATCAAGGGCACCTCAAATTCATTACCTGACTACCTTACCCGTGAATTCTTACAGAAAAGTGGTAATGGCTCCTAAGGCATCAGGAATCTCCTTAAGGGGAGGAAGAAGTACAGGCAAAGGAGCCAGACTGGCTCTTCCAGAGCCAACCATTAAGAAATCATCAACCTCTTCTGGGTCACCAACCCAGGCTGGGTAATCTACCCAGAAAACCAATTTAGAAGGGTCATCAACCCAGATTGCCTCAATCAAACCTGAGCCATCCACTCAGGAATCTCCCAAACCGGTAACCGCCAAACAAACATCGGCCGACTATGCATGGCCAATTGAAACCCTTCAGGCCCTTCAAGACATGGGTCTAACCAAATTTCCAAAAATAATCAAAAAATCTTGGGTAGACATTGCCTCAGAATCTGATGATGAATTTGAATCAAATTTACAAACAATGATCCAAAATGCATCAATGACCAAAACAACTACCAATCCTAAAGGGAAACTACCTTTAGCCAAAGCTCAAACACCACCTACCAAACAAACTAACAATTATATTTATAAAAATAAATTTACAACTGTTTTGCAGATGGAACCTGAATTTTGGGACAAAAATCCCTTCAAGGCGACGGCCAAGGCTTTCCCACCAGGATTTCACTACAAACCAACCACCATCCTGAAAACAAGAACTTTTTATGAATTGATTTTGGTAGATTCAAACTCAGTATCTATCAAACATTTCAAAGACCCAAAAGACCAAACATTAAACACCCACTCGACAATCCAAATACTAAAAGTTCTTCAACCAAGACACTTTGGTTCGGACTTGAACAAAGGAAAGAGATTTTCAGTTCCATTTGATCCGGTAGGTTATACCTATTGGGATTATGTTGATGCTTGGACTAAGGTGTTTTGGCACCAAAATACCCGTTTCAAGCATTCATGGCTGATATATTTCAAGACCAATACAATTTACAATTTTCCCAATTGGTTTTTGCAATGGTGGGACTTCTTTGGACCAATCCCAGAGATATTCCCAGAAATAGTCCTACAAGGATTTTCTCAATTTGAGAGACAATACAATTCGCAGGAATCATGAATTCCAGCAGATCTTAAATACTTTTCAAGCTTTGCACTGTCATGGATCTTCTCATGGCAATATCGTTACAGCAAGACTGAAAAGACAAACCAATATCCATCACTACAAAGACACGCATTTGTAAAATGGTGGACACAATTTGACTCATCCAAAGCGGATCCAGAACAAGTGAAACTCTGGTTCCAATCCCATCCAGAATTCCTCAAAGCAGCTAATCCAGAAACTTCTGTGTTTTTGAACCAAAAGTCTCATCTGGCAGCATTTTTAGCAGGATCGAAATCAAAGGAGGTCTTAGCTAAAAATCTAAAGGAAGTTCTGCAAATGTTACAGCAGGAAGAAGAAGGTTCATCCTCAAAGAAGGAAGAAACAAGTTCTGCTGAAGAAGAAGAAGAAGAAGACCCCTTTTACCAAAACGAAGATGATTGTTTTGGTATCTGTTTAGATTAAATTTAATTTCGGTCACAAAACCGTCTGTTTGTAATTAATGTGTAATTAATGCTGGACAATACTATCTGTCCTGTAGCCATTAAAGTCCCGGTCAAAACTACTTGTCTTGTAACAAACAGTCAAATAGTCCCGGTCAAAACTACCGGCAACTACCGGTCTTAGATTTTTGGCTATATAAGGAGTCCTCAAGTATGTTGTGAGGCACCCTTTCATTTGGCCATTTTTCAGGTTTCTGAAGAGAGGTGCTCTGAAACAAGATTTTTGTAAGCGCTTCTTTCAAGTTTCAATAAATTTCTATTTTTTCATCTCTCTTCTCTCTCTTTACCGATCCTGTGCGGCTCTGCCGCCGCTTCGATTTCTTTGTTTATGAAAACCTGGGATTTGTAAGCTGGTCTCCGATGTGCCCTTAATATCTGTTTTACAAGTTTATATTTTCCTTTCCATTTATCATACTGCATTCTAACTTCCTATTTGTCCGTTTGATCTTATTCCGCTAAAAGAATATATATATATATATATATATATATATATATATATATATATATATATATATATATCTTTTGAAAGAAATGTATAAATAAAAACATGTACAATAACTATAATTAACATATATATAATTATTAAATTTTATAATTAATTTCATATTATACTTTATTTATGCATAAAATAAATAAATAAAAATATGTAAAATAATTATAATTTTAAATAAAGTCGACCTGAACCGAGTTGTTTGCGTTGAATCCAGTCAAGTTCGAACTGAATAAAAGTTTATATCAAACTCAAATTGAATTTTGAATTAAATAATTTTTTATCGAGTCGAGTTGAAGTAAGTTCGACTCATTTCCAACCTTATTTATCATTTAGTCATTTTTATATGTATTACGTGGCAACCATATAGATGTGTCTAGTTGGCTTGGTACTTAACCTGTCAATTCAAATTTTTTTCAATAACATTATATGTCACAAGTTAATACGGTAGAATTAAATTAATTAATTTTTTATAATTCCTAAAACATTTTGCAGTTTTTTTTAATTTGAAAGTACTACTTTAACTTACCATAAAAATTTAGAGACCAAATTAATTAATTATTCACAATTTTAGAAACTTCTTTATTATTTTATTAATATTATAATCATCAATTTGATTTACCATTATAACTTTAAAAATTAAATTGATCGATGATTCTTGTTTCCTTAATGTGTGAGTGTGATTAAAGGAGAGTGTGCACAATTATTATAATTTAATATTCATTTTATTTATTTGATATATTGTTTAAGGTTTTGACATAAGTACCGAGAAATAAGACCAGTGAGGCTTAAAATATTTTTTTTTTTTAAAAAAAGATCTTACTTTAAATGAGAAAACTATATATTAGACCTTCTTGTTAACATGAGACATTTTTTTTAATAAATGTGATCTTTTTGCTTCATAAAAAACTAAAAGAAAATATATTTTTGTTAATGGACCTAAGTTTGTACTTTAGTTGTTTTATCCTTGAATTGACCCTATTGATGAGAAATATAATTAATATTTTGAATTTTATAAAATGTATTATTGTAAATTTCTAATATATTTTTTTATCTTTCTAGCTAATTAGATTTTTTTCCATTTACATCATAGTAAGTAGTAATAAGTAACCACTACTCCCCCTATACGTAATATATGAGAAACATATATATTTAATATTTTATTAATTTTGTAAAATGACAAGCAATTCAAATTAATTTTTATTAAAATGTTATATAAAAATACTATGAAAAGAAATAGGTTGGATAGTCCGTGAGAAAATTTCATTCGTTTCCCAATCTTAAAGCACATTTATTACCCACCCACGAAATGTATGAGCTCTCTCTTCACCTAAACTTTAAGACTCGATTCTCTTCTCTCTCTTCGTATTAACAACATTGCATGCCCTAGCATGCAGACAAGAAAAGAGGTATTTGGAGCTTCGTAAATTGAAGTTATATATATATATATATATATATATATATATATATAGGGGATGTATCAAATAAAAAGAAATTTAAAATGAGAAATGAAAAGAATTGAAGTTAACCGTTAGATTATAATTTAAAAAAAAAAAAGTTTATGGTTAAGATTAAAACCCCAAATTTTCATAAAAGAATTTTTAAATCGGTTAAAAAAAATATTTTATATTAATTATAGTCATTGTCTATGCAGGTGATATTGAAAGTCAGATTTTTTTAATTTATTTAATTTATTGTTAATCGATCTTAAAAGTTAATTTTTTAGATTAGTTCTTTAAGTGACTAATCTAAAAAGTAACTAGAGAGGGAGGAGGGAAGCATCAAGCTCATTCTTACAATTTATTTTCTTGAAATCTAACGGATAAGATTAGTAACTTATTATAATTATTAAATTTCAAGAAAAATGAACGATGAAAATAGGGAATAATTCTAAATGAATGTGTTACAAGATGTTATTTAAAAAAAATTAATGACTGAATATTTATATATCTAATTCAACTAATTATTTATTGGTTCAGTCAATAATTTAATAAGTGAATTTATAACAATGGTGGAAGCAAACTGATGACTTAGAAATTTTTAAAAAAATATACAGTGAAATATTTGACGAATGTGTGCAGTTTGGCTGAGTTTGACCAAAAATTTTGGAGGAACCAAAATAATTAAAATTTAATATATAGATTAAATGTAATATTTTTATAATATTATCTCTTATAGATAATTATACATTTTTAGTGATATTATGTAAATTATTTTCTTAATTATTTTTTTATATTAATATATATATATATATATATATATTTAATTTATTAACACTCTTTATGTTTTTAACTACTTTTATGTCCGTATCTTCCACTAAATAGAAAAATAGAGAATTTATATTAAATTATTTCAAAAAAACCTGTAAGAAAAATTCAGTTATTTTATAGAAAACAAAATTTTTACAAGAATATGTAAAAATTATTAAAAGTTTCATTAAATTTAAGAAAATAATCATATTTTTCTCAAAATTAAGAAAAATTTGAAGAAAAAGTTTGTGAGAAATCACAAAGTATATTCAAAAGAATTTGCATAAAACCCTAAAAAAAAATCCACAAGCAAGAAAAATTTGCAAGCTCATACTATTGTATAAACGTTCCTATACAATATGAGAATATAAAAGTTTAAAAAATTGAAAATGAAAAAGTTATATTATAAAAGACAATTAATTGGTTAAATAGTTCATGTATGGAAAATATTATTAATTTTCAAAATTAGCTATAAGTTCTCAAATCATAGCAAAATTTTAAGAAAAAGTTTGTAAGAAAATCACAAAATTTATAGAAAAGAATTTGCCTATAAACCTACAAGAAAAATCCACAAGCAAGAAAAATTTGCAAACTCATGCTATTGTATAAGCATTCCTAGTTTTAAGTTCTTTTATATATATCAAAAGATATACTCCCTACGTTTCTAATTATAAAACTAATTTCTGAAATTTATTTATTCCTTTTGTAAAATCATTTTTTAATTTATAAATACATTAATTATTTTTTCCTACATACACTTATTTAATTATTTTTCTCTAAACATTAATAAGAAATAATTAAGTTGATAGATAGATAAAGCAAGGATAATTTTGAAATTATAATAATGTAATTAATTATTTTTCTAAAAAAACGTAAACTAATTGAAGAATTATAAATAAAACCGAAATAGAAAGAAGTAAATATAAAAGAAACATTAGAAAAGTTTGGGGGATGCCCCCCTCCACTCCTTTAATATTAATGCTGCACCGTTGAATGTGTATACACTGTGCTACATTCTTTTACGTTTTTTTTTTTATCCATTCTTTCATGTTTTGATGATTATATTAATTTTAAGAATGATTATGGTAGATAATTATCTTTATAATTTTATTTAGCTATAACTTATGTGTGAATCACTCAAGGTTATGTTTTGCTTTTAATGTTATATTCAGATGATTTAATAGTAAATTTTCAAATTACTTACAGTAATTTTTCTAATTAATATTTTTGGTATTGATTTATTGATTTTATAAATAAGTATGAGTAGTAGATATATAAGTATATAGATACTCAATGGGCTCAATGGATATAAGAATGAAAATTAAGGTTGTTACTCTTGCATGTATGAGAATGAATATAATTTTATTTAAAACAAGAGTACGAGAATGGATGGATAATATAATATGCTACATAACGAGATCTTATATACTTATTGTCATCCATACTCTCAACCATATTCTTTCCTTTCATGATATTGGATCTATTAGTTTAAATTTTTCTAAAAAACATTTTTTAATTATAAATAAGTAAGAATTTCTACTTTTTGTTAATATGAAAAAAACAGTGTGTTTTGTTTAAAGGTAAATCTTATTTGCTTATTAAAAACTTTTTTTTGAAAAAAAAAATCCACTTTATTTTAAAATCATATTTTTTTTAAGTTAAAATAAATATGTCATTAAGAAACCAAACAAGGGAATGAGATTTTTTTTATCTCTTTCTTTTTCCCTCTTCCAAACTTAGTTTTAGAAAGAGAAAAAAAGTATATGTATAATAAGTGATACATGTATTGAAAAAGAGAAATAGAAAGAAATTGTAGATGTGTTAATTAACAGAGTATTTTTAAATTTTAATGTAGAAGTATTCATATATAGTTATTGAAATTGTATGCATGGATCACTAGAAAGGCACGCATGTGTACATTGTTGCTAATAAATAAAATATTGAGTTTGGAATTGTCCCACTATAGAGATTGGTGAATCAAAGGCCATCAACCAATTTGTATAAGAATCATGTATATGATTTTTGTTGTTAAACCCTGGTAATGCTCAGAGTGAGTTTAAGGGTAAAGCAACTAAAACTTGAGTTTTAGGTTTAACAATATTTGTTATTAGTTTTCTAAAGTAAAAAAAGGTCCCACATGTTGATTAAAAAATTTCACATATAACTTTTTTTTTAAAGTAAAATAATATTATATTAATTTTTATTTTAGACCTCACTTTTTGTTCGATCAATTCCGGTCATGCTAGTTCATGGGGGCTGGTTAGCAATAATGAAACTACAAATAGTAGTTGAGAAAACTCAGCCAGGCATATTTTGCAATAAATGTTGGCACAGGAAAACCCAGGGAAAATGATGCATCCGTTTCTATATTGTCTTATATTTCATCCCTTAATTGATATATAGGACAAAGATGCCTGCCACATTTCATGTGCAACCATAATCCCCATTTCACAACTTTTTTATCATGGTGTTTGGTTTACGAAAATGGGACCTCTTCCTATCCAAATTGTATGTGCATGTTTAATTTCTTACATCAAATCCACCCTGCATGGTAGCATAAATGTGGCCTACTTAGATTAGATGAAATATTGAAAGAAAAAAAAAAAGTGTACCTTCCAGCACAATAATTTTAAATGCTACTATTGGCATGTCATTGCCGGTACTCTATAAAATGCCAAAATTTGAATTAGCTCTCTCTTTCCATGATAGTGACTACTATAACAAAACGATGATGGACGTACTATTGCGGAGTGTGTTTGCGGTTTTGTGCTTTTAAATTAGCCCCACATTTAGGGGTGTTGCTAGGTGCACCAGCAATGCATTATTGTTTGTACACCCAGCAATTTTTGGTAATTTCAGAATTACCCCTGTGTCTTCTTCTTCATTTAATAACTTGTGTATACTATTTTTGCCATTTGTGCATGCTTCGCTTTCTGCTCTGTTGGTTTTTCCCGTTGGGTGAGGTGCCGCATGGGTGGAGGTGAAAGTGTTACCGGCCGGTGGTGATTGTTGCAATGGTTGGTTCGATAGTGACGTCGTCGAAGGTACATGGGCTGTTGTTACTACTTTTCGTTCCATACAGATCAGTTGATCCATAGGTTAAAATTAAACTTACAGATTACATGATTCGTATATTTTATATGGATCATGTAATCCATAAGTTTAATTTAAACATACGGATCAACTAATCAGTATGGTTTATAAGGGTCAGCTGATCCGTATAAACCATACGGATCACTTGATCCGTATGGTTTATACAAATTTTTAAATTTGTAAAAATTGTTCAAGTTTTAATTCGTTTTAATTATAATATTTTAGTATGTAAATTTTTATTTGTTTATATGTGTATTTGAAATAATTCATATGTAGATTGATATAGGGTTTTTGGTTTTTAATATATATGGTTATGAATTCTAGTGTTTATAAAATGGTATGCAGTAAAAAAATTACATTGAGTTTTGTATGATGCGGTTAGGTATTGTATGTTTGTAATGTGGAAAATTTTGAATCTGTTGTTAAGATGGATGAAGATCAATGGATGTATGACAATATAATGTTCGAAGAAGTTGATATGGATGATGAAAATGAACACGAATCTGGTGTGAATAAAGAACAACATGTTGATTGTTCAGATGCGTTTGATACTTCTCAGGTAATAATCTTCATTATTTTTCTTAAATTGATAAAATGAATGTCCCTTTGAAGACCAAAATTATGTGGGTTGTGTTGTAGGTGTTCGCTACCCGAGATGATGTTTTGCAGTGAGCTCGATCAGTTGCTTATGAAAACAAATTTGTGGCGGTGATTATGAGGTCAGACACAAACACTGGTATGAGAGGAAGGACTTCATTTGTGTTAATTGGTTGTGAGAGGAGTGACCAGTATAGGTCTAGGAAGAAAGATTTTGTTAGAAGAGATACTGGAGTAGGAAGTGTGGGTGTTCCTTCAAGCTTCGTGGGAAACCAGTGGTTGGAGGGCAAGGTTGGATGGTGAAGTTGATGTGTGGGAGTCATAATCATGAATTGGCCAAGTCATTAGTTAGACATCCATATATTGGGCGATTGACTAAGGATGAGAAGACAATTATTGTTGATATGACAAAGTCAATGGTGAAACCAAGAAATATTCTGCAAACGTTGAAGGAGCACAATGCCAATAGTTATACAACAATCAAACAAATATACAATGCAAGAAGTGCATATCGTTCTTCCATTAGAGGAAGTGATAGTGAAATGTAACATCAAATGAAGCTTCTTGAACAGGACCAGTATATTCATTGGCCTAGATTAAAGGATGAAGATGTGGTACGTGATATCTTTTGGTGTTACCCTGATGCAGTGAAGTTATGCAATGCATGTAATTTGGTGTTTTTGATATATAGTACCTACAAAACAAATAGGTACAAACTCCCGTTACTTGACTTTGTTGGTGTGACACCAACGGGGATGACATTCTCTGCTGGTTTTACATATCTGGAGGGTGAACATGTTAATAATGTGGTATGGGCTCTAGAACAGTTTCGAGGTCTTTTTCTAAGACGTGATGCCCTCCCTGGAGTTATTGTGACTGATAGAGACCTAGCATTGATGAATGCAGTGAAAACTGTATTCCCTAAGTATACTAACTTGTTGTGCAGGTATCACATCGACAAGAATGTCAAGAAAAAATATAAATCCCTAATTGGTTAAAAAAAATGCATGGGAGTATGTCATGGATGCCTGGGGAAGTTTGGTTGATTATCGTTTCGAGCATCAGTTTGATGATTGCCGTAAGAAGTTTGAAATTGCTTGTTCACCATGACCAATGTTTGTTGACTATGTTAAAGAAACATGGATAATTCCCCACAAGAAAAATTTTGTTACAACCTGGACGAGTAAGATGATGCACTTAGGAAACACAACAACAAATAGGTATGAAAATGTTAATGTTTTTGTGTTAGGGTTGATGAATTGGTGGTTTTTAATTATTGTATTTGTTTAATTTTTTTTGTATATTTCAAATGTAGGGTTGAATTTATTCATTGGGCTTTAAAAAGACTTACAAAATAGCCTTGGAGACCTATGTAGTGTTTGGGATGCCATGAACAACATGATCACGTTGCAATACACTGAAATTAAAGCATCCTTTGAAACAAGTACACGTGGTTGGACATGTTTTTAAAGTTACCTTATACAAGAGGCTTCTTGACCTGGTTTCAAGGTATGCTTTAAATCATATTGTTGTTGAGTATGAGTGTGTGCATTATGCTGGCAAGAATCCTTCTTGTTGTGGGTGTGTGATGAGAACTACACATGGTTTTCCATGTGCATGTGAGCTATCTAAATATGTTCTTGGTAGCATCCCACTTGATTCAATCCATATGTTTTGGCGGAGGCTAAGTTTTTCAGACCAAGGGTTATCTGAGCCCCAAGTGACCATAACGGAAGAGATGAAAACCATAACCAAGCGATTTGAGGAGCTTGATGTTTGTGGCAAAGTATCTCTAAAGAGTAAACTCCGGGAAATTGCATACCCTGATCAAAACTCTATGTGTCCTTCTTTAGAAAAGGTCAACACTAAAGGTGCACAGAACAAACCGATGACCAGAAAGCAAAGATCAACAAAGCAATATCTGTCTTACTGGGAGTATGTTGATGCTTTACATTCTGTGCAAAATAGTAATTCTTTAGTGAAGTATAGTGCATCATCTTTTGACCAGGCCATTCCAAGAAGGACCATGCCGATGTTGGATCAATTTCATCCGTTCATTCACAATTTCATTGAAAACATTGTGGATGTCAAAGCTGACGGTAATTGTGGATATCGTGTGATTGTTGTGTTATTAGGTATGGGTGAAGATTCATGATCCTTGGTGCGCAACCATTTGCTTAAAGAACTTGGAAAATGGTCAGATGAGTATATCAACCTCTTTGGTGGCATCGATAAATTTGAGGAATTAAGAAGGTCCCTACTTGTTGATGGATTATCCATGGTATGTAATTTATGTTTTGTTTTTTTTAATTAACTTTAAATAAATGTCATGTGTACAGTCTTTCATGCAGGTTACTATGGATAAGTGGATGGATATAACCAAGATGGGATATGTCATTGCATCAAGGTATAATATAATCCTTGTATCATTGTCTCTGCAACAAAGCATGACATTTTTTCCTCTTAGAAGTCAACCACCAACAGATTCTTTTGTGCATCGCATAATATGTATTGGTTACGTCTATGGCAATTATTTTGTTCAGGTAGATTCATCATAATCCTATTTTTTAATTTATGCAATTATTTTTCATATAATAACTTAAAATTGTTTGTGCATGTATAGTAAGTTTATTTAAGAGACCGTTGTCCCTTGCCACCTCTAGTTGTGTTATGGTCTAGGAATTTTCATCCTTAGGCAAAACAGTGGCCAACTCCATATATTAGTAGAATGCATCAGTACAAAAATTTGATGATGTTGAAAAGAGACTATGTTGACATAAGTGAAGAGTGAACATTTAGCTTCTAATGACTTTGTAATGTCCTACATTAGTATATAATTGTTTCGCTACATATTCACGTAATTATCACTAGCTTTGTTATGTTGAACTTAACTGTTTAAGGTGTAGTACTATGTGGTAGTCAAAGTTTACTATGACGTCATTACTAGGGTCTACTTATACATTTTATGGTTATGTAATTTAAAATAACTTGTTCACGTTAACATTAATAGTTACATTAACAAGATTCAAATAAGTTAGGTAAAACCAAAATGTTGTCAAATACAATAAAATTATAAACATACTCTAAAAATAAAAATAAAGAATTGAAAATGTCTTCAAGGCTGATCCGTGCGCCACCTTCTTCATGACCTGACATAAACATTATGCTTTGCAGTGACACCCCTAGCAATCCTTAAGTAGTCTTGTATGACATCGTGTGCTTTTGTGCCTTCAGTGACTGTCCTTAGGTTGAGCAAACGTTTCAACCTTTCTGCAATTGCTTGGCAAGCCACCTATGACATTGAAAACAACAACTAAGGTATCATCATATTGCATAATTAAATTAAATGAGATTTAAAAAAACATTAATAAATAATTTACCACTACATGTCTAGGCAGCTCCACATCAGAAGAAGCATGTGCAGCTGCTTCTTCCATAGCTACTGGTGTCACTGGGACCTCAGGCATATTTGGCTCCATATATGTCTCATCTTGCATCACAGGTGGATGTCTGGCCAGATCCCCAGGCTGTGTCGGTGTCATGAATGGATGACAAATCATGTAGAACTAGTGGATGTAATCTGATGCACATTGTCCTGACACAACACAAATCTGCCCCATTGGTGCAAGATAGTCAGAGAAATGCATCCATCTATCATCAATATCTTCCAAGGATAACCTTGAACCCGGAGTGTGTGGAGGAATGGTCTGAACATACCCAAATTTCCTCACCACCCTCTCTGCTCGATGTATCACGACAACAGGACCCCATTGGATATGTCCTGAAAGGCATGAAATTAGATCAAAATCTCGCACTGCACAGTAGTCATCATAAGGCATCCAGCAAACATCAGCAATTGTCAGTCGATCTCGACGTCTCCGATACATCAATGCTAGTAATGACTTCATAGAAGCCTTCGTAGAAGTCCACTGGCAGGCACAGGGTGACCATTCATCATAGTCTGGGTCCGTAAAAGCCTCAGCAATAGAGGGAAATTGCTCATAAATCCAACACTACACAAATTAGATCAAAATAAAACAAATTTCAAATGAACATATTAAAAACATATTAACAACATACTAAAAACAATTAAATTACAATAATGGACAATAATTACATGTAATAGTGTGATGTATCTAACAAGCTGTCGGCTGCCGCTCTTACAAGCATCATTCAAATTATCATACATATGCACTAGGGTGGTAGCTCCCTATGCGTAGCTTCCACTCTGACTCAAGTCTCGGAAAGCATCCAAAAACACCACATGAACATGTGTCGCACTCTTGTTAGAAAAAAGAATGCAACCTAACAAATGCAACAATTAAGCATGAACTGCAATAGTCTAATGTTCGGCCTCAAATTTACTCTGATAAATCTCTCGTAGCCACGATAGGCGTACGTATGCCCCATGACATTGTATTGTCTCAACTCTAGCTTCATCTCCAGAGACTTCAAGTAACTCCACCAACATCAAGACCCCTTTGTCGACATGAAGAGTCTCGAAGTTATGGAATGTGCCTATAATGGGAAGATGAAGCAGAGAGGCCACAGCATTGAGGGTGATGGTCACCTCTCGAACAGGAAGATGGAAACTGCTCATTTCCTTATGCCACCTCTCCACAAAAGCCGATATAAGTCCTTGATCGTCAATGTCCAATGAACATGCGATCAAAGGACTTAATCCTATGGCAGTGACTAGCCCTTCAATTTCAGGAGCAGGCCTCCCAAATTTCTGAACCTTCTTTCCATGGAAGGATAGCTTCAATTCAGGACGTTCCTGAAAAAAATTTAAATAATTTTAACAATAACAACAAATAATTAAGAAATATAATTTATTAAAAGTTATAAATAGCTCTTTGATCGAGGCCGTACCCGAATCAAATAAACATGAAAATGCAGTAACTAGGAAGTGATCCTAGGTCGTTTCCCAACAAGCAGTGACAAGCCAAATGTTCATAATATACTTGCAGTAACAGTAACGATCGGGGAGGGGGGGTTGGTTGTTTGGTAATTAAAGAGCAGAACAAATAAAATGGAATACGAAACTACTAATGTTAAAAATGGGTTGTTTCCTCTGATTCAGAAGCCACTCTCTTATCCTGGGTTATGGAGAATTCGTCCCTAACAGTCAACCACTTAATCCAACCCTATTTCAATTTACTAAGCGAAAATCAACTTAGGGTTTTCAATACGTGATTAGGCACTACATACACCAGTTAGCCCTTCGTCCATTAAGCATGAACGCAAGTTAGGCTCAGAGGCAATTAATCGAACACGAAGCGTGCACTGATTAATATTCACGAAATTGGGATAACTGGTGAAGGGAAAACTGCCAGGAAACCACATTACAAACGAAACCTCAAAGAGAGTTGGGCTTCGTCCTCAAAAGGAAACAACACCAGAAAATCTAGCCTTCCATGGATTCAAACAGAAAACGCAAATGAAACATGAAGCAGAAACGTAAATGAACAAGAACGTAAATGAACAGAAACGTAAATGAACAGAAACGTAAATGAAAGTAGAAGAAGAAGCAAGAATGAACTCGTAATTAGAAGCAGAAAATGGAAATTTGCATTAAGAACGAAAACTGTAACAAGGGAACAGAAAAACGTGAAAACCTAAAACCAAAGCTCTGAATAATGAAAATAGCATAGCAGAATAGAATGCCCTGCACGAATCCCAAGGCAACTATTTGAAAAGAGTCACTCAAAGTCACTGGGCCCTATTACAATACTCTGGCCCAAAACGAAATAAACACTGAACAACATAAAATAAAACTGCGAAATTTCCTAATTAGAAATTAACTAAGGTAAGCGCTGCTTTATTTTCCCTCTTCAAGTCCACAACCAAAATCCGGATTAAGCCCAATGTTTCATTAATTCCTGAAATTAGATTAAAAACATCAAATTAGCTAAATGAGCCCAAATAATAAAACTGCCTAATTAATTGACAATTAAGACCAATCAATAATTAAAATGGTGCAAAAAGGGTTTAGAAAATAGAAGAAAATGATGGCACATCAAAACCCCCCATACTTAGCCTTTTGCACTCCTGGGCAAAATGAAACAAAGAACAAAATCCAAGGATATCAAAGGGAGACAAACAAAAACATTCACATATTTCTCAATGAACATCAAGGAATGAAAGGAATGGGTAACATCTAACATAAGGAGATCCAAAAAGTCAAGACATTCATGAAAATCATCCAAGCAACCCAATCATGGCAAAATAGTTAATCAGCTCAAGAATGAAAAGTGATAAAGCCTCACAAGATATACACTCTATCTCTCAAGTGTCTAGGCTACTATTTACCCTCAAAGCACCCATGAAAGCAAACACCACATAAACTTGGCAAGATTCTAAAATTGACAATTAACCCATAAACACAAGCACATGAGGATCAAAAGGTCTTTTAAGGTTGTAATGGGGCCAAGGACAAGGTATGGAGAAATATGGAATAAGTGGCTAAATCCCAAAGGAATAGAGGAGCAAAGGGGAATAAGTGCATATTAAGAAAAAAATAAGAAAATAAAAAGAAGTAAAGATAAAAATTAAACATGAAGAGTAGAACCAAGAGTTTCATCATTCTTGTGCCATTTAAGATCTTATTCACTCAACTTTATTGCTTTTCTTTTTCTTTTTTCGAATTTTTTTTTTTTTCGAATTTTTTTTTTCTTACTCTTTAGCCTTTGAGAAACAACATTTCATTCAGCATGTCCAACATTTAACCAATATACAATGTACATCAAGTATGGCCCAAAATACATCATGAAGCATAGCCAACAAAACAAGTTGTCCAATGAAACAAAAACCCCCCACACTTATTCCCAAAACAATTCCAAAGCTCCAAAATTCCTTAAGGATATGGTAATATCATGGTTTTTCACTTAAGGCTTGTAGTGAGCTTCAAAACAAGGAAAGGGAAACAAGGCTCAAAAGGGCTATCAAAGGAATTAATTCAAGGTAAGTCCATTTGGCTAGAAGCTTATAAGAACAAAATTGCCTTAATCATTTCCAAATATGCATGTGAATTAGGACGCATCAACAAGAATCAAGCCAAGGCTATTGTGCAAGCAATCAATGGGGAAAAACACACCAAATGATTATAATGATGGATGGCTCAAATTCTCACAAAGGTAAAATCATCACTTTCAAATTGAGCTTTCAAAACTATCATGACATGTAGAGAAGAATCAAGGATTTCAAGTCACAAAATGTCAAGAACTTTTATTTTCAAAACAATTACCCATTTCTTGAACATATCCTATAATTCAAAGAAAAACATGCAAAGTCGTACGTGCACACGAAATTGACCCAAAATATTAAACTGAAAATCCGACGAAACTAACAACATTAACAAATTAACACAACTAACAAATTAACAAAACCAACAAAACTAGCAAAACCAAAGAACACTCCTCCCCCATACTTAAACAACACATTGTCCTCAATGTAGCACAATTAAAAGATTAAAAACAATTAAATCATCAAAGAGAATCGGACAAGTGTAATAAAAGCAAAGAAGGAGATAGGAAAAGAAAAACTCCCTAAGTCATGGTGGAGGAAGAGTAGGGTGGAGTAAGGAAGTCTCTTCCACCACTACGTCCACTAAAGAAGGGTTCGTGAGGAATGGCTTAAGTCGATGTCCGTTGACCTTGAAGCTCTTGTTTGTGGAGTCGCTTTTGATCTCAACTGTACCATAAGGAAAAACATTAGTAATAACAAAAGGACCAATCCACTTAGACCTCAACTTACCACTCATGAGTCGAAGCCTAGAATTATACAATAACACTTTTTGTCCAACCACGAAGTCTTTTTTAACTATCATGCTATCATGGAACTTCTTGGTCTTTTCTTTGTAGAACTTGGCATTCTCGTAGGCTTCTAGGCGGATTTCATCTAACTCACTCAGTTGCAACTTCCTTTCCTCGCCAGCTTGATCCATAGAGAAGTTGCAAGTCTTCACTGCCCAGTATGCTTTGTGCTCAATTTCCACTGGAAGATGACATGCCTTTCCAAAGACAACCCGATAAGGAGACATTCCTATGAGTGCTTTGTAGGCAGTCCGATGTGCCCAGAGAGCATCATCAAGCCTGGTACTCCAATCTTTCCTGCTTGGCTGCACAATCTTCTCTAGAATTCTCTTGATTTCCCTGTTAGAAATTTATGCCTGTCCATTAGTCTGGGGGTGGTATGGTGTGGATACCCTGTGTACCACCCTGTACTTTTTAAGCAGGGCATGCATTGTCCTGTTGCAAAAATGGGTTCCTTGATCACTAACAATTGCTTTAGGTACTCCAAACCTGCAAAACAGATTAGACCTGACAAAGTCTGCGACAACTTTAGCATCATTAGTTCTAGTGGGCTTGGCTTCCACCCATTTTGAAACATAATCAACTGCAAGGAGAACATAAACATAACCAAAAGAGACAGGAAAAGGACCCATGAAATCTATACCCCAGACATCAAACACCTCACAGAATAGCATAGGTTGCTGAGGCATTTGTTGTCTCCATGTAAGTGTATTTCCTGCTCTCTGACACTGCTCACAAGTGCTGCAGATCTTCCACGCATCTTTAAAGATGGTGGGCCAATAAAAACCACAATCAAGCACTTTGCGAGCTGTCCTTTGAACACCCAGATGACCTCCCGGTGCGGAAGAGTGACAGAACTGCAGGACTGAGTCAGTCTCATGATCTGGAATGCACCGTCTAATGACCTGATCACTGCACAATTTCCACAAGTAGGGGTCATCCCAAATAAAATGCTTAGCATCACTTTTAATCTTATCTTTTTGGGCCTTAGATGCTAAGGGAGGAAAAACAGAGGCAACTAAATAATTGACAATGTTAGCAAACCAGGGAGTAGAAAGAGAGTCAGAAATACTATACAATATATACAAATGATCATCCGGGAAATCATCCCGAATAGGTGAATCTGCATCAGAGACACGTTCGATCCGACTCAAATGATCAACAACTAGATTTTGTGCTCCGCTCCTATCACGGATCTCCAGGTCAAACTCTTGGAGCCAGAGCATCCACCGGATCAACCTAGGCTTAGAATCAGCCTTCTTCAACAAGTACTTTAGAGCTGCATGGTCAGTATAAACAATAATGCGAGTACCAAGCAAATAAGATCGAAATTTTTCAAGAGCAAAAACTATGGCTAGAAGCTCTTTCTCAGTAGTAGTATAATTTGCTTGGGCAGCATCTAAAGTCCTAGAAGCATAATATATCACCCTGGGCAATTTATCAATTTTCTGAGCAAGGACAGCCCCCAATGCATATGTTGATGCATCACACATAAGCTCAAAAGGGGCTGTCCAATCGGGTGCCTGGATGATGGGGGTGGTAGTCAACGCTCTTTTGAGGCAATCAAAAGCCTCTTTGCATCTGTCATTAAAGTCAAACTCCACCTCCTTTTGCAACAAGTTGGACAGTGGAAGGGCTACTTTGCTAAAATCCCTTATAAAGCGCCTGTAGAATCCTGCATGACCAAGAAAAGATTGCACCTCTCGCACACAAGAGGGGTAAGGCAATTGTGAAATAACAGAAATTTTTGCAGGATCTACTTCAATACCCTTATTGGAAATAATGTGGCCTAAAACTATACCTTGCTCAACCATAAAATGACATTTTTCAAAATTTAGAACAAGGTTAGTTTCAATGCATCTATTCAAAACTTTTTCCAAACTATTCAAACAACCATCAAAAGAGGATCCATATACAGTGAAATCATCCATAAACACCTCTATGCAATTTTCTAAAAAATCACTGAAAATACTAATCATGCACCGCTGGAAGGTACCAGGGGCATTGCACAGGCCGAAAGGCATCCTCCTATAAGCAAAAGTGCCGAAGGGGCAGGTGAATGTGGTCTTTTTCTGATCCTCAGGAGCAATAGTAATTTGCATATAACCAGAAAAACCATCAAGGAAACAGTAGTGGGATTTACCTGCCAGGCGTTCAAGCATCTGGTCAATGAATGGCAGGGGAAAATGGTCCTTTTTGGTAACCTAGTTCAGCCTCCTATAGTCAATGCAGACTCTCCAACTGTTCTGCACCCGAGTAGGAATCAGCTCCTCCTTCTCATTTCTGATCACTGTGAGGCCAGTCTTTTTCGGGACTACCTGGACGGGACTCACCCATTGGCTGTCGGAGATGGGATAAATGATTCCAGCTTGCAAAAGCTTGGTTATCTCCTTCTTCACTACATCAAGAATCACCGGGTTGAGTCTTCTCTGTGGTTGTCTTACTGGTTTAGCTCCATCCTCTAAATTTATTCGATGCATACATGTGGATGGGCTAATACCAGGAATGTCCGCCAGGGTCCAGCCTATAGCCTTCTTATGCTTCTTGAGAACTGACAACAACTTCTCCTCTTGCTCATCAGCAAGGGAGGCAGATATAATCATTGGAAAACTCTTGCTATCATCCAAGTAAGCGTATTTTAAATTTGATGGCAGAGGCTTCAATTCTGGTGTGGTCGGCTGGACAGTGGTAGAAGGAGATGGTTTCTCAGCCTTTACCTCATAAAGAAAGTCAGAGGTATGTGTACTTCCTGAAACATGGTTAGTCCTATCTGACTCTATAAAATCAATCTCAAGAGGTAAAACACCACCACCAGGCATGCAATCAATATCACTCTCAGATTCACTCTCAGCATCAAATTCAGACATATGATCAAGTACAATTTCAGACTCAATGCATGAAGAGTGAGAGGCATGCAGATTAGAATAAAGATCAGTCATGTATTCATCAACAACATGGTCAATTATTTCAGCACGAAATACAGAAAGATCTTCAGATGGGTATTTCATAGCATCCAGAATATTAAAATGAACAGTTATATCACCAAACTCCATGGACAGTGTGCCTGCATAAACATCTATCTTAGTTCTAGCAGTTTTCATAAAGGGTCTGCCTAGAATGATGGGAACTGATCCTTGAGAAAATCCATCTTCCATATTCAAGATATAAAAATCAACAGGGAAAATCAGTTCACCAACTCTAACTAAGACATCTTCTATGAAACCAACAGGATAGGCAACACTTCTATTAGCTAAATGAATTACCACATCAGTTGACTGCAAGGGACCTAGAGATAGAGAATTAAAAATCGACAGAGGCATAACACTAACAGAGGCTCCTAAATCTAGCATGGCATTGTCAAACTTACTATTCCCTATAATACAAGGTATGCTGAATGTACCTGGATCTTTGCATTTTTCAGGAATTTGAGGAACAGATTTACCAATCAATGCGGAGACATTTCTGCCCATGCTAATTCGTTCACTTCCTTTAAGCTTCCGCTTATTAGTGCACAGCTCCTTCAAGAATTTGGCATATCTTGGAATTTGCTTTATTGCATCCAACAGAGGTATGTTTACCTCTACTTTTCTAAATGTTTCCAAGATCTCTTTCTCTGCCTCTTCCATTTTTTTGTTGGAAACTGCTCTTGGAGGGAATGAAAGAGGGGGAATGTGCTGCTTCTGCAAATCAGAATTACCTGTGGAAGAAGATTCACCTGCACAGAAATTGTTAGGTAGATTTTTGTCATCACCTTTTTCTGGAATAGAGTGAAGTTTGGCAGGTTCATTTGCAGATGAGGAAGGTGCTACGGGTTGAGGTCCTTGACACTGCTTTCCCGACCTCAATGAAATGGCACTGACATTTTTGGGATTTTGGACAGCTTGAGAAGGCAGCTTGTCAGAATTCTGGGACTGTTGTTGATTCAATTGGGTAGCTAATTGTCCCATCTGATTGGTTAAGCTCTGAATGGAGGCTCTGGTCTCTTGCTGAAACTGCATGTTCTGCATAGTCATTTGCCTCACAAGTTCTTCGAGGGAAGGTTGTGGAGGGGCCTCAACTGTTGGCTGTTTCTGGGGTTGTTGCTGTTGTTGGATTGGTGGAGGAATGTATGGTCTGCTTGGCCCAGCAGCATTTTGGAAGGAAGGAGCAGGCTGCTGGGGTTGTTGCTGAGGGTTGGACCATCTGAGGTTAGGGTGATTCCTCCATCCAGGGTTGTATCTGTTGCTGGAAAGGTCATAATTGCTCTGTTGTGGTTGATTTTGCTGCTGAGGTTGAGGAGGTCTATTGTAAATATTTGCAGCATAAGCTTCAGGCTGCTCAATTGCTCCAGGTTGCTGCATGGAAGGGCAAAGGTCTGTATGGTGGTCAGCAGAGGAGCACAAACCACAAACCCTTGTGACAGGTACAGATTTCTGATTCAAGGCCAGCTGGGTTACCAAGTTGACCAACGCATCCAGTTTGCCTTCAAGCTTCTTAGTTTCAGATGATGCAGATGGGTTTGTAGCTACCTCATGCACTCCTCTAATGACTATGGCATCATTTCTGGCGCTAAACTGCTGGGAGTTAGAGGCCATCTTCTCAATTAAATTTCTGGCTTCAGCAGGAGTCATGTCTCCAAGGGCTCCACCACTGGCAGCATCTATCATACTTCTCTCCATATTAAGGTCATCCCAGCTCGTGATGGACCTTGGAGCAAGGTAACACAGCCAGTCCTTTGCCACTCCCTCTAATGAATGAGGAAAAGCCTTCAGAAATATGTGATCCTCTTGGACATCTGGGGGTTTCATGGTGGAGTAGACAATGTGAAATTCTTTCAAATGTTTGTGCCGGTCTTCACCTGCAAGGCCATGAAACTTTGAAAGCAAATGAATCAGTCCAGTTTTAAGAACATATGGGGCATCCTCATCAGGGTATTGGATGCACAAGCTTTCATAGGTGAAATCAGGTGCAGCCATTTCCCTTAGAGTCCTCTCACGAGGTGGAGGTTGTGCCATGTTCTCAGAATGTGCAAAATCAGAATGCTCAGAATCAGAATGCTCAAAATTATAATGCTCAAGATCAGGATGTTCAAAATCACCAATAACAGAATGCACAGATTCACCAGTTATGGAATGCTCAGAATGATCAAAAGGTATAAAATGATGCCTAACTAATCTATGAAATGTCCTATCTATCTCAGGATCAAAGGGTTGTAAGTCAGATGGATTGCTTCTAGTCATACACTACATTCAGCATGCACACAACTAGTTGCCTTGTCATGTAAATAAAGGTGTAGGTTTGAACTACAGCTACCCTCAAATGATATCCAAATGACTTGAAATTTTGTGAGCAACCTTATAAAATGATGAGAAGATAGCACAAAAAATTTCAGACAAAAATTCAAAGTCTAACTATGAAAGCTAAAATTGGTAGGTTAAGAAAAATAAGTGAATAAAACTTGAAAAATAAAAAACTTTTGACAGAATCACTTTGTTTGGACGATGGAGACCTCAACCGGCCATAGGCCGGCTGCCACGGCGTAGGAAATTTTTTTCTACCCCAAATGCATATATAATAATTGCGATTCTGATAACCGGAGCAAAAGTTATGGCCGTTTGAAGTTTTGACAAACACAAAATTTGCTAGTTTTTTGGAACTTTCAAATCTGACCAAACTAAAGGCTCTAGCTATTTTTCCCACCAAATATGGATTAAAAGAAGTTACCACAAAAAAATTCAGCCAAAAATAACAACCCTAGCTACTAAAACAAAAAAATCCCAAATAATTCAGCATGGGTGGTCGCTAAAATCCGTCTCTAATTGATTTCTACTACTACTCTGTTTTTCTGCAAGCTGATTTCTACTACTACTCTGTTTTCAAGCACAATCTTCACAGCAAAACACCCAAGACTGAAACAGGGGAAACGCTTAATGGGAAAACTGAAACAGAACACACATTAAACAAAATACCAGGACACTAAACAACACTAACACACATACTAACACAATACTAACAATTAAACATAAAACACGAAAGGATTAAACACACAACACTAGCTATCTATTATGAACCTTTGGACACTGCTCCCCGGCAACGGCACCAAATTTGATCAAGGTCGTACCCGAATCAAATAAACATGAAAATGCAGTAACTAGGAAGTGATCCTAGGTCGTTTCCCAACGAGCAGTGACAAGCCAAATGTTCATAATATACTTGCAGTAACAGTAACGATAGGGGGGGTTTGGTTGTTTGGTAATTAAAGAGCAGAACAAATAAAATGGAATACGAAACTACTAATATTAAAAACGGGTTGTTTCCTCTGATTCAGAAGCCACTCTCTTATCCTGGGTTATGGAGAATTCGTCCCTAACAGTCAACCACTTAATCCAACCCTATTTCAATTTACTAAGCGAAAATCAACTTAGGGTTTTCAATACGTGATTAGGCACCACATACACCAGTTAGCCCTTCGTCCATTAAGCATGAACACAAGTTAGGCTCAGAGGCAATTAATCGAACACGAAGCGTGCACTGATTAATATTCACAAAATTGGGATAACTGGTGAAGGGAAAACTGTCAGGAAACCACATTACAAACGAAACCTCAAAGAGAGTTGGGCTTCGTCCTCAAAAGGAAACAACACCAGAAAATCTAGCCTTCCATGGATTCAAACAGAAAACGCAAATGAAACATGAAGCAGAAACGTAAATGAACAAGAACGTAAATGAACAGAAACGTAAATGAACAGAAACGTAAATGAAAGTAGAAGAAGAAGCAAGAATGAACTCGTAATTAGAAGCAGAAAACGGAAATTTGCATTAAGAACGAAAACTGTAACAAGGGAACAGAAAAACGTGAAAACCTAAAACCAAAGCTCTGAATAATGAAAATAGCATAGTAGAATATAATGCCCTGCACGAATCCCAAGGCAGCTATTTAAAAAGAGTCACTAAAAGTCACTGGGCCCTATTACAATACTCTGGCCCAAAACGAAATCAACACTGAACAACATAAAATAAAATTGCGAAATTTCCTAATTAGAAATTAACTAAGGTAAGCGCTGCTTTATTTGCCCTCTTCAAGTCCACAACCAAAATCCGGATTAAGCCCAATGTTTCATTAATTCCTGAAATTAGATTAAAAACATCAAATTAGCTAAATGAGCCCAAATAATAAAACTGCCTAATTAATTGACAATTAAGACCAATCAATAATTAAAATGGTGCAAAAAGGGTTTAGAAAATAGAAGAAAATGATGGCACATCACTCTTCATTCCATACAATGATTGCAACATGGTCACAATAGGCAGTCAACACTGATGGGTCACGCGGCCCACCAGGGAAACCCTCAACATCATCAACAACATCTTCAGCATGTTGGAATACATCTTCAGTTACGTCAGCCACATGAGGAGCATCCTCAGCAACAGCGGCAGCTTCCAGTTGCCTACATGCGGATGTTGTGGACCTTTGCTGCTCGGGAACATCATCTAAATGACGATTATCCTCTCTCCCCAGGGCTCTACCTATAACTCTACCTAAGGCATGACCTAACCCTTTAGTTCTAACCATAATTTGTAAATTTCCACATACATACATTTTTTGGTCGAAATTCAAACAATAACTATATTTTTCGTTTATCTAATAAACAATAACTATTTACAAACAAATAATAAAATAATATATTTATATTTCATACAAATAAAATATTTGTAAACAACTACAAAATTGATATATTTACAATTAAAAGTAATAACTATTTCATATTTTAATCCAATATAAACTATTTTTATTTAAAACACAAATAATACCTATTTTTAAAGCAAAACTAACAAATAAAATAACTATTTAAAAACATAATTTTTCAAACAATAACTATTTTTTTAATAAAATTAATTAATTTAAAAATAGTCATACAGATCATCTAATCTGTATGATCTGATCCTTATGACTCATACAGATCAGCTGATCCGTATACGTTACACGAATTATATAACGCATACGGATCATACAATCCGTATGAAACCACAGCAGACGAAACTCCAACAGCAACCATTAATGGAGAGCAAGAAGCTTACCTCAACCGTGGAAGAACAAAATGAAGCAGCAGGTCCTCAATGCCGTCAAGGGAAGCAGCCAATGGCGGCACCGCCGAAGAAGAACCAGCAAGAAGATGAAGGCGCAGAGGCGTGGTCGCAAATGAAGAAGATGAACGCGCAAGGAGGGAGAGTGAAAGCAACGTACGAAAGGTGAACAATGACACTCCACAGGTAGGGTATTTTAAATTTAAGTGAAGGGCATTTTTCCCACTTCACTTAAATTGTTGGGTGCACCTAGTAGCACCCCACATTTAGCCACATAACTGAATGTTTAAAAAATATGATGTTTTCTTACTATTCCCACCCACCCCTTCTTTTATTTCCTGGACACTATTGCTTACACCTTTCTCTTTTATATAACTAATACTTTATCCTACAATGCACCGAATAAAATTTGTTTGTGTAAATATATGGTGATTTTATATTAAATAATATAGTTTTATAATAAAAAAATATTTAATTTTTTTATTGAATTATTTGTTTTGGCATCTTATAAAAGATAAAGATAAAAACAATTCAATATTATATTTGAAGTATACATCTAACTATAAAATGTTTATTAGTTTATCTACCTGAATTCTTCCTCCAACAAAAACCATGACCCTTACTGTACTGTCCAGGGTCAACAAAACACGCGTGACACCCTATATGACACTCTGAGACACGTGTCAACCCTCCATGTTAGCCCCGCAATAGGAGCACGGACACTCGGCCCTTCGCAATTGAACTCCTTAATTGACAAGTTATCGCTAACCTATTAATATTTGAATATATTTGCATATTTTTATCTATTGGCAAGTAATTAATTATCTACAAGGTACAATTATCTACTAGCTTTTATCTATAAGCTACAGTTTATCTCTAACATTATCTACAAGCTACCAGCTATTATCTATAAGTCGAGAATTATCTGTAGAAGCATATATGATATGAAGTTTTGATGATGCCAAAGATAAGCGCTTCTCACATTTGATCCAAGTCAAGAATCCAGAAATTCAAGATAATTGATGAACTTAGTTCCTAGAATCTTAGAAAGATTTTCTTAATTGATAATGCACAGGTTTGACCAAAGGATATTTTCCAAAAGCTTTTTAAGATCTTGTTAAAATGATATTTACTCTGGTAATCGATTACCAAAGGCAGTAATCGATTGCCAATGGCCAAAATAATTTCTGAAATGCTCTTACAAAATTTGAATTTAAATTTTAAAGCCAGTAATCGATTACATAAGGCCTGTAATCGATTACCAGAAGTTTTAAATGTTTTGTAACAGCCTTTAGAAATTTGTATTTAAATTTTAAAGCCTGTAATCGATTACAGCTTGTGTGTAATTGATTACCAGACATAGAAATTAAAATTTCAAGTCTGAAGAGTCACAACTCTTCAGAAACTAACTGTGTAATCGATTAGCACTTTTATGTAATCGATTACCAATAAGGACTTTTTGAAAATAACTCCTAAGAGTCACAACTGTTCAAGAAATTTTTGAATGGCCATCTAAGGCCTATAAATAGGTGACTTGGGACACGAAATTCCTTAGAGAGTTTTTTTTCTAAACATCATTGTCTTATCCTCTCAAAACCAAATTGTATTATAACTCTCAAAATATTCCTTTGCCAAAACACTTGCAAATTCAATAAGGAATCTTGATCGATCTTCAATTGTAATATCCTTCTCTTAAAGAGAGAAACTTCTTCTTCTTATTATTCAAAGGAAATTGTTTAAGAGACCGAGGGTCTCTTAAGTTGTAAGGATGTCTGAACACAAGGGAAGGGTTGTCCCTGTGTGTTTCAGACTTTGTAAAAGGCATTTTACAAGATAGTGGAAATCTTAAGCGGGTTGCTTGGGGACTAGACATAGGCACAGGGCATGGCCGAACCAGTATAAGAACTGAGCTTGCATTTTCTCTTCCCGTAAACTTCTTTTCTTTATTGCTATTTATCTTTTGCTTTAAATAAGTTTACTTTGAATTGTCTTTTGAGTAATTCATATTAAGGTTGCATTATTTATCTGCTAAGGCTATAACAGCCCCTACAAATAAGAACCCGTAGCTACGCTCCACTCCTATAAATACCAGGTTCCATCGAACCCTCAACACATCCATACACTTCAGCACACAAGCGACAAGCTTATGCACATCTCTCTTTATCACTCACTCGAGCTTCATTTAAGCATATACTTGCTTTATTCTCCTCACTCATATACTTACTTGAGTGTTAGAGTCCTTTGTTTTGTAGGTCCCCCCTCCTATCCTCTTGACAAAGGCCACTCTCAAAGTCGACGTGTGAAGTCCAGGAGCCCACCTTGGCCACGTCCACCCTAACGTGTCCCAACTCTAGATTTTGGTAAGTACATTTGGCCCTTACCATGGGGCCATGGTAAAACATATCCTATGATCTCTGGTCAACTCTCTCGGCAACTGCATCATGAGAGATTTCATGAAGGGATCTACAGTCTCCACACTAGAGGACACTCCCTAGCCACCAAAGCGGTACGAGCTGGCTACTATTGGCCAACACTCAGGAAAAATGCCCTCAACTTTACCAGGAAGTGCAGATGGTACCAAGAGTTTGCAAACGTGTCACGCATTCCTCCTAATAATCTTCATAGTTTGAGCTCCCCTTGGCCTTTCGCCATGTGGGGAATGGACATACTGGGACCACTACCAAAGGCCCAAGGAGTTGTCAAATACTTACTAGCCATCATCAACTACTTCACCAAGTGGATAGAAGCCAAACCACTACGGGAAATTACGGGCAACGAGGTGGAGAAATTCACTTAAAAACACCTAATTTGCATTTATGACTCCTATACGCCATTGTCACAGACAATGACACTCAATTCAAAGCTCAGACTTACGAAGACTTTCTGGAAAGGCTAGGCTTCAAGTACCTAGTCACCTCTATTAAACATCCACAAACCAACAGTCAAGTAGAGGCAGCTACTAGAGTCATCCTCAGGGCCCTGTGTACTAGACTCAACAAGTCTAAGGGTCTATGGAAAAAGGAACTCCCCAGCTGATGGAAGCTTGCTTATGGAGCTTCTATGGAGGCTTCATCTTTGAGCTTCAATGGTGATTTTTTACCATGGAGATGCAGCGAAAGGCAAAGGAGAAGAGGAAAGGGGAGGCACCATCCACTAGGGATTAAGCCATGGAAGAAGGAGCTTCACCACCAAGAATGTGCCTTGGATAAGAAGCTTGAAGAGGATGCTTAAATGGAGGAAAAGAAAGAGAGAAGGGGGGAGCATGAAATTGAAGGAATAAAAGAGGGAGAGAAGTGGAACTTTGAAGTGTGTCTCATAAAACTTTCATTCATCAAAGTTACAACAAGTGTTACACATGCTTATATTTATAGACTAGGTAGTTTCCTTGAGAAGCTTTCTTGAGAAAAATTCCTTAAGAAAACTTCCTTCAGAAGCTAGAGCTTAGCTACACACACCCCTCTAATAACTGTTGGACATGTGGCCTCAAAAATCTTAAGAAGGGGTGAATTAATTTCCCACTAACAAACTTTTAACCCCCTTCTAAAAGAAGTGATAGGCTCAAAATGCAGAAAAAACAACAATCAATTTAATAATGTTCTTTAAACATGCAAGACAAAATTGATTGCAATAAAATGAATGAGATAAGGGAAGAGAGAATGCAAACACAGTTTTTATACTGGTTCGGCAAAGTCCGTGCCTACGTCCAGTACTCAAGCAACCCACTTGAGATTTTCCACTCCTTTTGTAAAAATCTGTTTACAAAGTCTGAACCACACAGGGACAACTCATCCCTTGTGTTCAGGAATCCTTACAACTTAAGAGACCCTCAGTCCCTTAATCCATCTCTTTGAAAGAGAAGAAAGAAAGAAGAATTCTCTCTTGAAGAGAAGGATATTACAATTGAAGTCCATGGAGAAACTCTTAATGGATTTGTAAGTGTTTGCCCAAGAGTTTCTTTTGAGAGAGCATTTGGCAATGAAGTTCTATTGGAATATCTCTCTCATTTCCTTTTGAGAGGATAAGACATTTTGAGCAAGCAAAATTCTCTTCAAAATTCGTGCCCAAGTCACCTATTTATAGGCCTTTGATGGTCATTCACAAAATCCAACGAAAAGATGTGACTTTTGGCAGTTTTTTCTGAAAACTCTCCACTGGTAATCGATTACAATGTTTATGTAATCGATTACACAGTTATAATTTGAAGGGTCATGACTTTTGAATTTGAATTTCCAAAGTTTCGTTGCTAGTAGTCAATTACAGACATATGGTAATCGATTACATGTTGAAAATTCAAATTCAAAACCCTTTTCAACAGCTCTTTTTCAACCTTCCCTTCTGGTAATCGATTACACTTCTTGGTAATCGATTACCAGAGCCTTGCATGACTTTGAAACCCGTTGTTTTGAGGCAAGGCTTAATCTTTAGTGAATCTTGAAACAAGGCTTTGTTTGTTGAAGCAATCTTGAATTAATCTTGAAGCAAATGCTTATCCTTTGAAGCGGCCTTGTTTGATTCTTCTTTGGCATCATCAAAATCATCATACATTCACATTTTCCTCCTTTTTGATGATGACAATCAAGTGATTTCTATTCAACATCATCAAAACAATGCATGATCCACAATAACTAAACTCGCCTCCTTGAGAAGCTTCCTTGAGAAGATTCCTAAAGAAGCTAGAGCTTAGCTACACACACCTCTCTAATAGCTAAACTCACATCCTTGAGATGAGAAGCTAGAGCTTAGCTACACACCCCCTATAATAGCTAAGCTCACCCCCATTCCAAAAATACATGAAAATTCAAAAAATAAAAGTCCCTACTACAAAGACTACTCAAAATGCCCTGAAATACAAGGCTAAAACCCTATACTACTGGAATGACCAAAATACAAGGCCCAAAAGAAGGAAAAACCTATTCTAATATTTACAAAGAAGAGTGGATCCAACCATGACCCATGGGCTCAAAAATCTACTCTAAGGTTCATGAGAACCCTAGGGCCTTCTTTAGTAGCTCTAGCCCGATCCTCTTGGAGTCTTCTATCCAATGCCCTTGGGGGGTAGGATTGCATCATCCCCTTCACCTTGGAAAGGATTTTACCTCAAATCCCGAGGTTCTTCATACTCTGGGCTCCTTCCCTCGACACCTGTAAAAAGAATAAAAACATATGTATTAGTGGTGTTGGGTATGTTAGAGTAGGGTAAGGTTTGGAAACCTCTTTCATGGACATCATCCCATGAAGGAACATGGTTCCTCTCCAAC
Organism: Glycine max; assembly: GCF_000004515.6. Lineage (NCBI taxonomy): Eukaryota > Viridiplantae > Streptophyta > Magnoliopsida > Fabales > Fabaceae > Glycine > Glycine max. The sequence continues at coordinate 11,441,928 of NC_038249.2, read as the reverse complement.
TCAATGAGTGGTGCTACAAGTATAGAAAAATATGGGACAAACCTTTTGTAAAAGTTTGTTAAGTCATGGCAGCCCCAGATTTCCCTTATACTTGGTGGAGTGGGCCAATCAAGAATGACCTTTATTCTCATAGGGTCCGTGGGAACCCCTTGATCACTATTTAAAAAATTAAGGAAAGTAATGCAATAAAGCGTACCTTTTTTTGTATTTTCATGTTGATTATTCCTACTAATCGGAGTCGTACCCGAATCAAATAAACATTAAAATGCAGTATCTAGGAAGTGATCCTAGGTTGTCTCCCAGCGAGCAATGATCAAACAAACATTCATAACATTTAATAATAAAACAGTAACGAAATGGGGGGGGGTTTGTTTGTTTTTGTAATTTAAACAGCAAACAAACTTGAATTAAAAAGATAACAGAACTAAAACATGTTGTTTCCCCTTGATTCAAAAGCAAGTCTCTTATCCTAGGTTACGAGAATTTATCCCAAATCAGTTCAACCACTTAATCCAACCCGAAACTAATTTACTAAGCGAAAATTAACACAAGGTTGTCATTATGTGATTAAGCAGCATATACACTTATTAATCCCTCTCACATGTCCATTAAGCATGAACATTAATTAAGCACCGAGACAATTAATCAAGCATTAAGCATGCATGGATTAATATCAACAACAAATACAAAATAATTGGTGAAAGGGAAAAACTTATCAGAATTTAATATTAATAACAAAACCTCAAAGAGAGCTACGCTTAATCCTCAAGAGAAAACAACACTAGAGATTCAACCTTCCATTAACAGTAGAAACGAAACATAGCAACTGGAAACTAATTGCAACACAGAAACGAAAATGAATCTACAAACAGAAACTGAAAATGAAATTGCAATTGGAAATGAAATGCAGAAACGAATAGGAATTCAAAGGCAGAAAATGAACTGAAATTAGAAAACAGAATTGAAAACGAAACTGGAATTAAAAGTAGAAAACGAAACTGGAATTTGAAGCAGAAAATGAAACTGGAATTGCTATGTGAACAGTACCATGCCGTGAACAGTAACACAAAAAACTGAAAATGAAACCCTAAAAATTGCCTTCTCGTGAACAGTAACCGGAGCACCTAAAAACCCTAGCAGCTGGGCTCACTAAAGATCACCAGGCCCCAAAGCTTACAAATCTGATTATTGGGCCCAATAAGGTTTGGTGGCCCAATTACAAAAATACAGCCAAAAATGAAATAAAATAAAATTGGACGACAAATAAAATTGTCAGCTCTCTTCAAGTCCAAGCCAGTTCAGCCCAATTCCGGATCCAAGCCCAATTGCTTATAATTCTCCTGAAATTAAATGAAAACACAGAATTAGTCAAGTAGGCCCAAATGATAAAATTGCATAATTAATTTGACAATTAAGGCTAATCAGTAATTAAAATGGTGACAGAAAGGGGTAAGAAATAGGAGAAAATAATGACACATCACCTACAAAAAAAATACGACAAACCTAAGGTGTCGCATATGAGCACCTAAGTTTGTATTATAACCAAAAATAAGAACAAACTTACCTAATAAGTCCCTATGTACATGAATCATGAAGATGTTGGGTGTGTGACTGATTTTACAAAAGAGGGTTACAACACTCAACACATTCATCATATCACTTATTGTAGGGATTTGGTACCTAATAATACCTATTTTGGGCACCAACAAAGCACAAGGATTTAAGCTCTTACGAACCAAACCCTCATCCAACAACTCCTTTACTTGAGGAATAACCTCAAGCCCAAGAGATGTGGCAGTGCTAACAAGTGTCTTTTTACAAAGGAGAAGATGTGGAGGTTGTCTAAGAGGGGAAGTTTCTTTAATATTTGTCTTTATTTCAAAATGACTTTCCTTCTTAGCTAACCTCTTGGAGGAGACACTTACCTCCTTACAATCCTCCTTAAACATTAAAGGTTGTCCTTCTTCTTAAGGGTAGATTTCTTCACTAGATTCTTCCCCTTTTGCTTCTTCACTTTCACTAGAGGAAGGTGAAGTAGTAGCCTCATCTTGGCTACTATAAATGTCTTGGCCCCTCATAATCATGGTTTTCTTGGTGGGGCATTGAGAAGTAAGCTCTCTTCCAAGACATTTAAAGCACTTTATGGAGCTAGTCTTCTCTGGTATACTAGCCTTAAGGGGTTGCTTTTCTATTGTCTTCCCCTTATCATCTTTGGGCTTAGAAGGTGTCACCCCTAAGATGCCTTGACCTTGGTCTTTATTTGGATAAGAGTGAGAGCCATAAGATTTTGAAGTAGACTTCCTTTTAAGTTGTTGCTCTACCCTTATTTTTCAATCTAAGTTAGCCTCTACATTGTCCTTCCCATGGAAGTATGGGAGGTTAATGTTAGCCTCTTGAGGCTTTCTTACCTTTTCTCTCCAATGGGAGTGAGGTCTAAGATGTGCCATATGCCTTTCTTCATAATAGTCATGAAGTTCTTCACTTAGGCTCTTGCAAGAGTTATGACTACTATAGGAGGCATGTTTTTCTTTTCTTAACTCTTTTAGTATTTTCCTTATTTCTTCTTCCTTTATTTTCTCTTTTTCATCTTGACTTATTTCTTCCACTCTTTTTTTTCCTTTTTTTTCTCTCCTGTTTTTCTTTCCACAACTTAAGGGATCTCAACTCATCTAATATCTTATACAAGGGGTCCTTAGGAGTAGAACCCTCACCATTAATACTAGATGAAGAATGAAGACTCATGTTGGTTTCTAAGTTGTGGTTCTTTCTTGTTGGGGGTTTGAAAACAAAAGGTAAAAGAAACTATGGTTGAAACTAGCCAAAATAAACACTAAAAGAGGTGTGAAAGATAAGGTAAAAACTAATTGGTAAAAGGCAAGCTATCTAGGCGGTTTGACAATGGAAGGTAAAGGAAATAAGCTATGAAAGTAAGCAAGAAATGTAAACTAGGCGAATCCTAAGAGTGTTTGGATGACCACATTTAAGGTTCCCAACAAAACACTCACAATCCTAAGGGAAAATTGCCTAAAATTATTACACACAAATGGAAGTAGGGTGACCTATTGGAGGCTCCCAACTTACTTCCGATGAAAGGCCTTTTTGTTACAAAATTGAAAGCAATGAAAGTAAGTAAATTGTCAATTATAAAATTAGAAAAAGGTCCTTAATTTTGGTGGTTGTTCTATCTTTGGTGATTCACTCAATTTGGAGTGTTTCTTAGTCCAATAGCTCTTAAGGTGGTTGGCCCCTTGCTTCTTGACTCAAATTCTTCAAGGGATGGCACTAATCCTCCTTTCCAATTCCCTATATGGCAACTCACAAACAAGGAAACAAAGAGACAAGCGATAAACAAAGACCAAAAAAAATGAAATGAAAACTAAACCAATGGAGTTTTAACAAGACAATTTTTCAAGGATTATTTAACAATTAAAGCAATGAAAAGGACATAGAAGCAAGCTAGGACTCAAAGAGAAACCTAGAATGGCTCTAGAGTAGAGTAAAAAAAACTAAAAAAAAATACTCAACAAACCTCTAGCTTTGGCACTTGTTTTCACACTAATTTTCAATTGAAATTTCGGAACTAAGATTGGTATAAAATTGGCACCAATTATAGAATAAATTTTGAGCCAAAACAACAAACACACTTCCCTTTCACCTTTTTTTTTTCTGGATACTGATTTTTCTTACAACTTGTGTGATTTTTCGTATTTTTTCCTTTAATCCAAATCACTTGTTTCTTTTTTTATAACTTTTTTCTAGATGTCTAGAAAATTCATTAAAACTTTTAGCTCCAAATTCGCAGTGACCAATTCTCATTAATTTTTACAAGTTTGTATGTCCAAGCTGCCAGCACCAGCGATTTCAGACTTCGAATTTTTTTTAGCATGGAATATTGATTGCCTTGGGCTTACTTTCAACCTTCCAATGTATGTTGAACTCACTAGGTTTGTTTACCACAGTTTTAGGAGTTCAATATTCACTTAGGATCAAAATTTCAGCCTGAAATTCATTCACCAAAACTCAAATTCACAATAGAAACAATCATAAGGAAACCTAAAAGTTCAAGAAAAGGTTCACAATCAAAGACTCTCTAAGAATTTTGAATGAACATGTTAAGGACTAACTAAAATGCAAGATTTGACTCAAATCAAATAATAGGTTAAAACAATTTCATACACTCATGAACAAATGAGTTAGACAAGGAAACAAGAAAAATAAAATTTAGCACAACATAAGAAATCTTATGTGACAAGTTTCATGACTTCTATGACAAAACTACAATAGGTGAACAAGTCACTCTAGATTTTTGAAGTTCTATTCTACTTTAATGTTTTTGTAAGAATTTTATGGTTTAGGTTTCAGCCACAAAAAATAGCAAGACAAAACTCAAAGAAACCTAAACTCAACACAACTCATGGTTCAAGAACATGAACAAGAAATTTGAACCATAGAAAATCAAATCTAGCTTCTATAGCAAGATTAATCGGTGCAAATTCTAAAGAATCATGTTAACAACATTTAGCACAAGACATGTGAGGAGATACATTGAGAAAAATGAAGAAACAACAATGGAAGAGAAGGTAAAGCAAAAAATTAATGGAGGTTTAAGGAAACACCTACTTGAAGCTCTTGTGCTCTAATTACCACTTGATGGAAGCTTGCTTGTGGAGCTTCTATGGAGGCTGGACCTTTGATCTTCAATGAGGTCCTTCAATGGTGATTTTTCACCATGGAGATGGAGCGGAAGGAAAAGGAGAAGAGGAGAGGGGAGGTACCATCCACTAGGGAATAAGCCATGGAAGAAGAAGCTTCACCACCATGAATGTGTCTTGGATAAGAAGCTTGAAGAGGATGCTTTAATGGAGGAAAAGAAAGAGAGAAGGGGGGAGAACGAAATTGAAGGATTAAAAGAGGGAGAGAAGTGGAACTTTGAAGTGTGTCTCATAAGACTTTCATTCATCAAAGTTACAACAAGTGTTACACATGCTTCTATTTATAGACTAGGTAGCTTCCTTGAGAAGCTTTCTTGAGAAAACTTCCTTGAGAAGCTTCTTTGAGAAAACTTTCTTGAGAAGCTAGAGCTTACACACCTCTCTAATAACTAAGCTCACCTCCTTGAGAGGCTTCCTTGAAAAGATTCCTAAAAAAGCTAGAGCTTAGCTACATACACCTCTCTAATAGCTAAGCTCACCTCCTTGAGATGAGAAGCTAGAGCTTAGCTACACACCCCCTATAATAGCTAAGCTCACCCCAATTCCAAAAATACATGAAAATACAAAAAAAAAGTCCCTACTACAAAGACTACTCAAAATGCCCTGAAACACAAGGCTAAAACCCTATACTACTAGAATGACCAAAATACAAGGCCCAAAAGAAGGAAAAACCTATTCTAATATTTACAAAGAAGAGTGGATCCAACCTTGACCCATGGGCTCAAAAATCTACCCTAAGGTTCATGAGAATCCTAGGGCCTTCTTTAGTAGCTCTAGCCCAATTCTCTTGGAGTCTTCTATCCAATAGCCTTGGGGGGTAGGTGATCGAGGTCGTACCCAAATCAAATAAACATTAAAAATGCAGTATCTAGAAAGTGATCCTAGGTCGTGTCCCAACAAGCAATGGTCAACCAAACATTCATAACAGATAGTAATAAAACAGTAACGAATTGGGAGTGGGGTTGTTTGTTTTTGTAAATTAAACAGTGAGCAAATTTAATTAGAAAATATCAGAATTAAAACACGTTGTTTCCCCTTGACTCACAAGCAAGTCTCTTATCCTAGGTTACGAGAATTTATCCTTTATCAGTTCAACCACTTAATCCAACCCTAAATTAAATTACTAAGCGAAATTTAACATAAGGCCTGTCATTATGTGATTAAGCAACACATACACCAATTAATCATGAACAAAACTGATCATTGAGCATAAACGTAAATTAAGCGGAGAGACAATTAATCAAGCACTAAACATGCATGGATTAATAGCAACAAATACAGAGTAATTGATGAAGAGGAAAAGCTTATCAGAATTCAATAGTAATAATAAAACCTCAAAGAGAGTTGTGCTTGATCCTCAAGAGAAAACAACGCTGGAGACTTAGTCTTCCATTAATCAGTAGAAAATGAAATTGCAGATTGAAGCATAAAACGAAATTTCAGATTGAAGCAGAAAACGAATTTTATTGCTATGTGAATAGTAAAAACTGGAATTGCAAAACCTAAAATTATTCTCTCTCCCCAAAATGAAAAAGGGTCCCTAAACTAAAACCTTGGTGTTGTTATATAGGTTCTCAGCCCCAAAGCTTACAAATCTGTTTAAGTCCAAGTCCATTAATAAAATAAAATCTGGACAAGATAAGATAAGATTTGATAAAATAAAATCTAGATGAAATAAAATCTAGATAAGATAAGATAAGATAAAATCTAGATGAAATAATATCTAGATGAGATAAAATCTGGATAAGATAAGATTTGGTAGAATAAAATTGTCTGCTCTCTTCAAATCCAAGCCCAATTCTGGATTCAAGCCCAATTTCGGATTCAAGCCCAATTGCTTATAATTCTCCTGAAATTAAATTAAAAACACAAAATTAGTCTAGTAGGCCCAAATGATAAAACTGCATAATTAATTTGACAATTAAGGCTAATCAGTAATTAAAATGGTGACAAAAAGGGTTAAGAAATAGGAGAAAATGATGACACATCAGTAGGATTGCATCACCGGCATACTTTTGGTGTGCCACTGTTCACCCCATACAACAACCAATGAAAGTCCTTATAGACTCACATATGACACAGACGCCATGATCCCTATTGAAGTCGGGGAACCGTCGACAAGGAGACTGCTATTCCAGCAACAACAAAATGAAGAAAATATGAAGGTTGAACTTGAGACTGTAGACGAAGTCCAAGAAATGGCGAGGATCGGGGAAGAAGCTGCCAAACTCTGAGCAGCAAGAAGATATAATACAAAGGTTCAACCACGAGCCTTTCAACTTGGTGACCTCGTCTGGTGAGTCGGAGGTGAAGCCAGAAAATATTCCCGAGCGGGAAAGCTTAGTCCCAACTGGGAATGCCCATTCAGTGTCACAGCCAGCCTTGACAACGGAGCATACAAACTACAAGAACTAGATGGCATAGCAATTCCAAGAACATGGAACGCCACCCACCTAAAGTTCTACTTAAGTTGACTTAAATGCAAACCCAATGTTATACTTTTTTTCCTACTCAGGTCTTTTATCCCAAAAATAGAAAAATTAGGGTTTTGGCTTGAGAGGTTTTAACAAAGCACATCCGGGATGATAAAGGGAATTTGTACTCAATCAAATAAATTGAATAAAAATTCTACATCCCTTCCTTCTCATAATTTTCTTATCAAGACAAGAACATCCATAGTCGTAGCTTCAAGAATCTTAAAACCTAAGGACCGCCCTTAGTGAGCCTTCTTTCTAGTACTAAGTCTTCAGTATGTGTCACCCACGACATGTGACGTGTACACACGAGCACACTATTACGTCTCCAATATGTGTCACTCACGGTGAATGACATGTATGCACAAGCAAACTACTAAGTCTCCAGTACGTGTCACCCATAGCGAATGACATGTACGCACGGACACACTATTATGTCTCCAATATGTGTCACCCACGGCGAGTTACATGTACCCACAAGCACACTACTAAGTTTCCAGTACGTGTTACCCATAGTAAGTGACATGTACACACAAGCACACTATTATGTCTCTAGTACATGTCACCCATGGTGAGTGACATGTACACATGAGCACACTACTATGACTCCAGTACATGTCACCCATGGCGAGTGACATGTACACATGAGCATACTACCAAGACTCCAGTATATGCCACCAACGATGAGTGACGTATATGCAAGAGCACACTACCATGACTCCAGTATATGCCACCCACGACAAGTGACGTATATGCAAGAGCACACTTCTATGACTCCAGTATATGTCACCCACATCGAGTGATATATATGCAAGAGCACACCACCATGTCTCCGATACGTGCCACCCATGGCGAGTGGTATGTATGCAAGAGCACGATGCCTAAAACTCAGGTCAGACAATCCCCTGGTTGATCCTCCAAAGAGCTTGCAAAACCCAAGGTCCACCCTTGGTGAGTCCTACTAATTCACACCAACATGTATCTAGTACGTGCCACTTTGTAAGAGACACGTATGCAAAAGCATGCCATTACGTCTCCAGTATATGTCATCCACAGAGAGTGTCATGTATGTAAGAGCACAACGCTTGTGCTGCACATAAGACTCGTCAAACCCAAGCTCTGCACTTGGTGATCCTCATAGGTTCACAAAATCCAAGGCTCTTCCTTGGTAAGCCTCAACACAACTTCACAGGCTTGACAAAATCCAGGGCAAACATGTCACTGATCCAAGGCTCGACAAACCCAAGGTTCACCCTTGGTAAGCCCTTTTTGTTACTAAGTTCCATCTCCATAGGAACTTAAGGTACGCAAGGTCTACCCTTGATGATCTTCTCTATTTCTAATTTTTATCTGTGCAGGAATACAAGTATATCAAAAACCCAAGGTCCACCCTTGGTACACATTCTTGAAAAACCCAAGGTTTGCCCTTGGTACGCACTCTTACAAAACCCAAGGCACCCCCTTGGTCCGCTCACTCATAGAAACTACGATAACCACCATCAAAGGTCCAAGTTCAACAAAATGAACTACCATCATACTATTTGGCAAGACCTTTAATCAGGTGGAAGTCATACTTACTCCTCATAACCATCAGAGGAGAAACTTAGTAGGTCAAGAAATCTACCCCCAAACTAGTTGGCAAGACCTTCAACTAGGGGAAAGTCAAACATACTCCTCACAAGCATTAAGGAAAAAGCTCCACAAAGTAGAAGGAAGCCTCACCAAATGGGTGACAAGACCTTTAAACAGGTTAAAATCAAACCTAAGATGATTTCATGTCATCTACTTTTTACAAGACCACCACGGTCCTACCTCTACACCGACAAGGTCTTGCTTCCTCCGCCATCAAAGATCCCACACTCATCATGACGATGGTCTATTCATACTAATACAAGTACAGAGTGTTGAGTAGAAGCAACCTTCATGATGATGAATCAAGTTGATTCAAGTAGTCTTGATGATGACAAAGATGATGACAAAAGGCCCAAGAGAATGATTTCAAGATTGAGTCAACAAGTTCAAGATCAAGTTTAATTTCAAGTTTCATAAGAAGAAATCAAGAAGATTCAAGAATCAAGAGAAGTTTGATTTCAAGATTTAAGAGAAGATGAATTCAAGATTCAAGAGAAGAAATCAAGAAGACTTCACAAGGGAAGTATTGAAAAGATTTTTCAAAAGACAAACATAGCACAGTTTTATTTTTCAAGAGTTTTTCTCAAAATTTTCTAAGTTACCAGAGTTTTTACTCTCTGGTAATCGATTACCAGTTTCCTGTAATCGATTACCAGTGGCAAAGTTTGATTTCAAAAGCTTTTAACTGAATTTGCAACGTTCCAATTGTTTTTTAAATGGTGTAATCGATTACAATATATTAATAATCGATTACCAGTGTATCTGAACGTTGAAATTAAAATTCAATTGTGAAGAGTCACATCTTTTCATAAAATGCTTTGTGTAATTGATTACATGGTTTTGGTAATCGATTACCAGTGACAAGTTTTGAATAAAAAGACAAGAGATATAACTCTTCCAATGGTTTTCAGGTTTTTCTCAAGGTTATAACTCTTCCAATGGTTTTCTTGACCAGACATGAAGAGTCTATAAAAGCAAGACCTTGACTTGCATTTCAATAACTCTTACAATCTTTTTGAACATCTTTTTGAACTTCTTCTTCTTCCTTTGCCCAAAAAGATTTCTAAGTTTTCTAGTTTCCAAACCTTGTTCTTTCACAAAAAACAAAAGTGTGTTATATCTTTTCATTCTCTTTTCCCTTTGCCAAAAAGAATTCAACAAGGACTAATCGCCTGAATTCTTTTTGTGTCTCTCTTCTCCCTTTTCCAAAAGAACAAAGGACTAACCGTCTGAATTCTTTTGTGTCTCCCTTCTCCCTTGTCAAAGAATTCAAAACGACACAGTCTGAGAATTCTTTTGATTCTTCCCTTTCCCTTATACAAAAGATTTCAAAGGACTAACCGCTTGAGATATCTTTTGTTTCCCCTTCACAAAGATTCAAAGGACTAACTTCCTGAGAACTTTGTCTTAACACATTAGAGGGTACATCCTTTGTGGTACAAGTAGAGGGTACATCTACTTGGGTTGTTGTAACTGAGAACAAGAGAGGGTACATCTCTTGTGGATCAGTTCAAGTGGAGGGTACATCCACTTGGTTGTTCAAAGAGAACAAGGGAGGGTACATCCCTTGTGGACCTTTACTTGTAAAGGTTTTTACAAGGTTGAAAAGAAATCTCAAGGACTGTAGGTCGCTTGGGGACTGGATGTAGGCACGGGTTGTTGCCGAACCAGTATAAATTCTTGTGTTTGTCTTCTTCTTCCCTACACTCTTTAATTTCCGTTATGCACTTTAATTATCGCTTTTACTTTTGGTTAAGTTTCAATTACTGTTCTTTAATTTCTTAACTTGGTAGTAAAAGCCTAATTAAATCTAGTACAATAAGAAGGATAGATTTTTAAATAGTCAAGGTACATTAATAATTAATTCAATCCCCCCCCCCCTTCTTAATTATTCCGAGGCCACTTGATCCAACATGTTGCATAGACAAAGGCAACCTACATGACATACACACAAGACATACATAAATAGTGTGAAATTCGTCATCAAAGGAAAGCATGTGCATTGAAGAAAAATAAAAATAATTGTCAACATTACAAGGCCTATACGGCCAAAATCCAACCATGCAAAAGAAAAGAAGATAAACAAAAGGTAGCCTAGACACAGGCATCATCGCCTTGCTCCGCAACACCGTGCTCCTCATCAACAGCTTCCTCCTCCCTAGCAATTTCCTCCTCGTCAATCAGAACACCATCATTCACATCCTTGAAAGGGTCAAAGAGACCCAACTCAAGGTCCTTGGTGAAGAACTCGGCCTGCTTGATGGTCTTGTTGAATCCTTTTTCATGATGCTCCATGACCTCCTTCTTGTAAATAAGTAGCTCCTCCTCAAGCTCTTTGTTGGCCTCCTTTTCCCTAGCAGCCTGCAGCTCGAACTCCTCTAGCTTGAACTCTGACTCTTTAAGCCAGACCTTCAAATCAGCAACCACCTTCGCAAGCCCGCCCCTCTCTGTTGTAGTCCCTCCGCTTTGCCAGCAAGGTCTTTTTTCTCCACCTGCAAGTCCTTGCAGCATTTGAACAATTCATCACCATCCAACCTGGCGTGCAGCAACTTGGCCAACACACCACCAACTTTGGAAGACAATTGGCAGTTCAACTTTACGGCCTCAACAAAGGCGATGGTGGAGTTAGCCACGTCAGGGCACTCCACTCTCTAAACATTGCGAGCAGTAGCCTTCCATTTGGCAACCTCCACTTCCAAAGATGCCACCTTGTGCAAAGCCTCTTTGTGTCGTTGTTTGTTCTCTTCTAGAATTGTCAAACTTCTCTAGAGAAAGAATCTGTAGCGTTCTGCACTCCAGCTGACCTAATAAGGTTCTTATCAAAGGATGACACAAAGCTAGTTGGGGTTTTCTGCTCCGGCTTGTAACTTGCACCCCACAGTGAATCAGCATCACTAGAGGTGTACAGATAATCTAAGAAGACACGGGGGCGAGAAGATGAAGAAGGCAATGCCAAAAAGGAAGGAGGAGACACCACAGGAGCACTGGTGGTCGCCACACCGACACTCAGCAAAGGTGTAATAACGGTGGATGGCGGCGTCACAACAGAACCAACCAAAGCAGCTAGCACACTAACTTTAGCAACAACAGGAGTGGCCTCCTGAAGAGGAACAACAAGAGGAGGTGAAGGGGAAGGAGTAACAGCATTAGCAGCAGAAGCCTCGACGGTTGGTGGAGTCGAAGGCACATTTTGCACACTTGAAGGGAGACCCGCACTAGGCGTCAACCCTACAACTTGCTTCAAGGCACGAAGGCTCATATTTTTATGGCTAGACGGCCCAGCACCATCATCCTATTTCCTCTTTGCCAAAGCAGAGGAAGGGGCGTTGGGGGTGACCTTAGCAACAATAACAATAGGGCTAACAAATAGTGGCACAATCCCACCCGTAGGTTCGACCTGCTTCACAAGTGGCCTCCAAGCGAAGTCACCCATAATACCTACAAAACAAGCAGCAACAACACAAGCAAGTGTTAGTTTCGGCCGACACCAACCTCGGACACAAAAGAGGACAAGGTTAGGCACTTTATCGTCCAAGGTAGCAAGGGGATTGCTCGTCGAAGGAAGAGACAGAATGGCCCACGCATTTAGCAAGGCCGACAGCTACTCCAAAATAGCTTTGTCAACCCTCTCAACATGGGTCAACAGATCCTCGTCAAATGACTAGAACCTAGTAGGGTCAAACTGCCAGTAAAATGTGAAGTGGGGCTCCCCGTCCCTACTGAATATCAAAGGCAGACCATCAACCATGACACCAGTAGCCAGGACCTTAAAGAAATGGTCCTTAAAATGGAAAAAGACATGTGAGTCAAACTCAAATAGCTTCTTGGACACGTTGTTCAAGGAGATCCAACCAATCTTGCCAGTCGGCTTTATTTGAAAGAAAAACAAGAAAACCGGCACACTAGGTCGAATGTTGAAGAAAGGGCACAGAATTTCAAAGGCTCTCACCATTGCCCAACTATTTGGGTGGAGCTGAGAAGGAGACACATTCAACTGCTCAAGCAGAGCACACTAGAAAGCGGTCAAGGGGAGAATGAGACCCAGGACCTCAAACAAACACCTATACATAAAGAAGAAAGGCGGACTACCAAACACCGCCCTCAAGAACGAGAAGTCGCAAGCCTGAACGACTATCTTGCAGGAGCCCTCAAGGCTTGCTAGCGTCACTTGGCATTGAAGAGCAACGATACTCACCGCAAAGGTGACAAAGGACTTATATTTCAGAATATTGTCCCTTACCCACTCATAACCAGCAACAACAAGTGTGGACGACGACGACCCAGCACTATGACTACATCGTGAAGGGAGACGCCCTGCCATCTCCACTGCCACTACATCTCCTTACACCCCAAGAAGCAGAAGTGGGGAGGATCATAATAACCGGGACAGGCTCCCCAAAAGCAATGGAAGGTTGTGCTCTCCCACGAGGGCGAGAAGTTCCCCCACCAATACGGCACGAAACCCTCACCCTCTCCGAAGAAGAGGACTCGTTGTCGGAGGCCCCACGGTGAATATCCTCCGACGAGGAACCACCAATAGAAATGACCTCCCAGTCCCTCATGGGTTGCTCAATCGAGCCCCCAAAATCGATGCCACCCATGCCGATGGCAAAATCAGACAAGAATGAAGACATTGTGGAAGACGCAATACCTTGAAGAATTGAAGAAAGTGAAGGAAGAAGAAGAGGGATTGCAAGCGGAAGGCAAGGAAGCAAGAGCCTACATGGCACATTCAAAGACAAATTTGTGAGTGCTCTACACATTCAGAGACGAAAATGACTATTTACTCAAAATATAATTTAATTTTCATCTTTTCCCCTTTTTTAATCGTTACAAGCATAACAATACAATAAACACTTAAAAAATTGGAAAGCAAACATAAGTTAGAACAAACATAACAATAAGCATAATATTGGTTAATAAGCATAATTTTTTGTTGCTCTGAAATTTTTATTGTAACAACATTAGGTAGTGACAAAATCAAGTTGAGTCTCATTTGTGTAAACATTAACTTAATGGTTGTGCATTTTTGTTTAAATCTCATATTTTGGATAAGGTACTGTCACACTTGAAATTTCAAAGTAATAAACAAATTATGCTTATAAATCAATATTATGCTTATTATTATATTTGTTCTAACTTATGTTTACTTTCCTTTTTAAAGTGTTTATTGTAATGTTATGCTTGCAACGATTAAAAAAGTAGGGGAAGATGAAAATTAAATTATATTTTGGATAAATAGTCATTTTTGTCTCTGAATGTGTAGAGTGCTGACAAATTCATCCATGAATGTCACATAGGCTCTTTCATTAACGATAATGAACAAAAGTTAACAGATGGATAGATTTATCACACTTTTTTTACTTTTGCAGACTAAAATTTTGAATTCATCTTTTGGATACAAATTTTTCAGCTATCTACACATTCAGGGACAAAAATGGCTATTTACCCTTGAATTATTTTGGTAATTGTCTAAAAAAGCTAAATCAAGTGATAATAATGATGTCACCATCCCATCACTTGCCTCATTGACAATTTATTAGCAAAAAAAAAGGTGCAATTTATAGCATTTATTTTTCGGGAGTTCATTTAGCCCCAAAATATATCAAATAAATTAATATCTGAAACATCGCAAGACACTCTAATGCCATAAACTATGCATTAGAGTGTCTCGTGAAGTTTCAAATATTCATTTATCCCTCCCGTCTTGTTTGGCTCTTCCTACAACTAGCCAAGATCTAAACCCCAATCTCTCTATCTTCTGGGAAGCGCCCCCGATAGGTTTGTTCAAACTAAACTGTGATGTTGTTGTTGTTTCAGTGGGGAAGGCCACTTGTGGTGGAGTATTGAGGGATCACTCTGAAACTGTTGTTTTTGCCTTTTCTAACAGTACTCGGACTTGCTCTATCAAGCTTGCTGAGTTGTGGGCTATATAGCCTTCAGGATCAAGATTGCTTCCTCAAGGGATTTTGAAAGTTTTCTGGTTGAATCTGATTCAAAGTTTGCAATCAACCTTATCCAGGCTGGTTGTTCTCCCTCTCATGAGTGTGGACAGCTTGTTTTCCTCTTGGAATCACGTTTACCAGGAAGCCAACCAAGTAACGGATCACTTTGCTAGTCATGATTTAGGTCTAGATGATTTAGTTGTTTTTGATTGGGTTCCTTCTTTTGCTTCTTTGAAGGTTCTCGCTGATGTATCTCGTGTTTCTTTCCCGCATGGATTTTAATTTTATCGTTTTCTAGGGGCTCCAGCCCCGTTTTCGTAACAACAAAAATATATCAAATACTGTGCTAGCTGCTACCATTTGAATTTCATTCCAGGCACTTTTACTAACACGCATATCTGAAACGATGAAATGAGTAATGTGCTTTGCTGTCAGAATTATAAATAACTTAATGAATTCACAAAAGAAGTCACTGTGTGAAAACTACTGAAGTCATAAGAAAAAAAAAACTAGTATTAATTACTTAGTTGTATTAAAAACATTCAATTAAGCTCAATAGGATCCTAAAAATACCTTGCGTTGTCTCTAAATATTCATTCTAGACTTAAAATGCGTCAGGAAACTCTTTTAGAAAACAGAGAAATCACGTCTAGGATGTAAAAGCTATAACCATAACCTTTGAAAATCACATCTGAAACATTAAGTCAAACACAAAATTAATAGATTACTGTTGAATGTTGATCCTTGACAACCCAAATTCCAGTCCTCAAGAGCTGTTGCATTGGGACTATAATTCATTCAATGGAAGCTGAAAACAGTGATGGTGAATGTTAATATAAAGGCATCCAAGATCCCATCTGGCCTTAATTTTTGTGCTGTTATTGCAGGGAAATTGCTTTTGAGTAGCTTCACTATAAAACTCCATTAACCAGCGAGAGAAGCTAAAGACTGAAGCTGCAATACAGAGATATCCGGTGAAGACAATAACACCTTTTTCATCTCTTCTGGTTAGAATCTTATTTGCAGTTCTCAAACAGCCCTTTAAAGATGACTCAGTAGCCAATAACCACAACCCTTCAATAATTCACTGTATTCTGCCATTTCATCATGAACAATCCCAATGTGGAGCTCATCAGAAGCTTTAATCCAAGAATCTCTCAACAAAGATGTTGGTGTCGTTCGAGTTTCACCTCCAGCAATAGCAGCTTCTGTCAAAAGGAGTCTGAACATGTACACCCGAACAAATGTGATGGCATATTTAGACCTATCCTCTCACCACTAGTACTATAGGCTTATCACACGGCATTTTTTAATATAGCTCTTCTAAAGTGAAGGGGTACACTTGGAGAGAAAAATATAGGAATATAACCGCTAAATGGAGAATCAATAAAGTGAAATTTAACTTCATGAATTGTTATATACATGCAAGTATTTTATCACAATCTTAACTATTTATTCAATCAGTGATTGTAACCCTGCATTTTTTATCTCTAAAGTGCAACCCTAATTTTAGAAGAACTTATTGTACATTCAGAATATTAACCAAAGACCCCAGAATAAAAACTTAAAACATCATCAATAAGCAGAAATTAATAGAAAATGATATACCCAAAAAGCTCTTGGTTATTGGGTAAATCATTTACAAATACAAATTATAGGCAGGCACAGAAATTTAGTGGTCTGAAGGAACCAAACCAACTTGATCCTCGTTCAATCAATACTTTCTCATATTAAATGACTGGCTTTCACTTTCTTCTATTTAAATTATAATGTCAACTTAACGGACTTTACCTGAGAGAATCTCTCAAGCAAATCCCACATGGTCTTTATCACTTGCCATTGCAACAACAAAAACCAATTGAGCCTCGGGAAATGCCATCCTTATTGTATTCATCAGATCTTGGGCAGAATCTTTGGTGTGGGCTGCAGCATATCCACACAACTAATCACAATCACAACTCTGTTCTCAAGTATTTTGGCACTAGGCCAGAAATTTCTTAGTTCTTCCCACAATACAAATAAAAATTGTAGTAAAACATAAAGAGTCGATTAGAACCACATTGTATGTTGAAGATGTGTCCAATCTGGAAATTATCCGTATTTCATGTGTTTTCTTTCTCAAAATTTCAAAGGATTTCTAGAAATTTTTCCAGAACAAATGAAGCCAATTTTTTTAAAACAGAATTCAAGTCACCAGTTAATACCATGATAATAAAGGAAAAGTCAGAGCGAGCACTCAACCTCCATCAAGAAGTACTGTTGCTCCAGTAAGTTCTAAAACCTCAGCTTCTTCAGATGTTAGAAATTGAATCCTTCCAAGGAGGTATGTATGCTCTAAACCATACCTAATAGATTCATCAGAAATACTCCATCCTAATCATCAAATAAACAAAGGAGAAAGTGAAGGCAAAGTCATAAAACCAAGAAAAAAAAAACTCAGTATAAAACAATACAAAGCCTTTGATTTGGTTTGTCAAGGTTGAATGAGAAAGATAATGGGCCAAGGGGGAAAACTATAAAATAATTATATTAAAACATGCAAAAAACTTGATGCAGTGTCTGAACAAAATGCAACAGAAACCTTTATAGATGTAATCCACACATCTGAATCTCAAGTAACTTCTTAACTAGAGTAGAGTATAGGAGAGTACACTTACTCGCCCCGCAGTAGTGTCTTTTCTTTTTCTTGTATCTGTTAGTCTGTTAAGCTGACTACAGTTTTCTTATAGTTAGTTTTCTGTTAGGAACTAACTCAAGGTTAGTTGATAGTTACATTTGCGTAACTGTCTATATAAAGTATAAACTGTATTGTAAACAGTTATTCAGTGGATTGATTTTATCAATACAATCTCACCTTCCTTCTCTCTCTCTCTCCCTTTTCACGGAATCTATTATGGTATACAGAGCAAGGTCGATCCTAGGCTAATTTTTCATGGCTTCCGCTTCATCTCCTCCTCCACCACTGTCGTCACCGGCAGTGATGCCTTCTCCAGCTTCACTTTTGCAGTCTATCTCAATGAAACTCACAAATTCTAATTACATTCTATGGTGTAATCAAGTTCAGCCGGTTATCAAAGGTCATGGTTTATCACATTTTCTGGTTGCTCCAATCATTCTGCCGCAGTTTGACACTATCGCTGATCACGAAGCGGGGATTGTCCCAGGAGTATCTCAACTAGGAAAAGCAATATCAGCTTCTCCTCTCTTGGCTTCAATCAATGATTTCTGATGTTGTTCTTCCTCGCCTTGTCAACACCTCGTGGCATCTCTGGGAGAAACTCCATGTGCATTTTCACTCTATTGCTCGCGCAAAGAAGAGGCAACTTCGTATGGATCTGCATGTGTCTCTCTCGATAATCGCAAGATCACCCAATTATCTTCTCCACATTCAGACGCTTGTTGATTGATTCACTTCCATTTGTGACTCTTTCCCAAAGGGAGCATGTGGATATTATTCTTGAGAGACTTCCAACAGAGTATGAATCTACGGTAACCTTCATTTACAATATGTCTAAACTGATGCCTGTTGATGATGTTGAATCGCTGCTTCTTGCTCATGAATCTTGCATAGCTAAGCTTACCAAGAAGTCTTTGGGCTTGGTGAATCTCACTGAGTGTAACCTTAATTCCACCCCGAATTCAAGTGAATCTCAGTCGCAGGTCACTGATTCCTCTAATTTCAATCCACAAGTGCATCTCACTCAAGCATCCAACAACACTTCTAATGACAATGGAGATTACAATAACCCGGTAATTACAACAATTCTGCCAATGGTGGTGGTGGCCGGAATAATTTTTACCACGGTGGCTGTGGGGGGAGGCCATGGGGGCATGGTGGTGGAAAGTTTGCTAATGTACAATGTCAGGTTTGTCATAAGTATGGTCACAAGGCAACCTTTTTCCATCATTGGTATGATGATAACTATGTTCCCTTGCAACCTATGGATTATACCAACTCGTCTTCCACTCAAAACTCTCAATCTCAGACCCAAACACCCACCCAACGAGCAGTGACAAGCCAAATGTTCATAATATACTTGCAGTAACAGTAACGATGGGGGGGGGGGGGGGGGTTTGGTTGTTTGGTAATTAAAAAGCAGAACAAATAAAATGGAATACGAAACTACTAATACTAAAAACGGGTTGTTTCCTCTGATTCAGAAGCCACTCTCTTATCCTGGGTTATGGAGAATTCGTCCCTAACAGTCAACCACTTAATCCAACCCTATTTCAATTTACTAAGCGAAAATCAACTTAGGGTTTTCAATACGTGATTAGGCACCACATACACCAGTTAGCCCTTCGTCCATTAAGCATGAACGCAAGTTAGGCTCAAAGGCAATTAATCGAACACGAAGCGTGCACTAATTAATATTCACGAAATTGGGATAACTGGTGAAGGGAAAACTGTCAGGAAACCACATTGCAAGCGAAACCTCAAAGAGAGTTGGGCTTCGTCCTCAAAAGGAACAACACTAGAAAATCTAGCCTTCCATTAATCAATAGAGAACGAAATTATAGATTGAAGAACGAAATTTTATTGCTAAAATGAAAAGTCAAAACTGGAATTGCAAAACAAAAAAATGTCTAAGAAAAGCCTAAAACTAAAAACGAAAATAGGAGAGAGAAGAAGAGAGAGAGAGAGAGAGAGAGAGAGAGACTAAAACTAAAAACGAATAATCGAAGAGAGCCCTAAACTAGAACCTTGGTGCTGTTATATAGTTTTTCAGTCCCAAAGCTTACAAATCTGTTTTAAATCCAGGCCCATAAATAAATTAAATTCAAATCTAGATAAGATAAGATAAGATCTAGATTAAATAATATCTAGATGAGAAATTCAAATCTAGATAAGATAAGATAAGATCTAGATTAAATAATATCTAGATGAGAAATTCAAATCTAGATATGATAAGATCTAGATTAAATAATATCTAGATGAGATCAAATCTAAATAATATCTAGATAAGATAAAGATAAGATAAGATCTAATTTTGTAGAATAAAATAGTCTGCCCTCTTCAAGTCCAAGCTCAATTCTGGATTCAAGCCCAAGCCCAATTCTGGATTCAAACCCAATGCTTCATTAATTCCTGAAATTAGATTAAAAACATCAAATTAGCTGAATGGGCCCAAATAATAAAACTGCCTAATAAATTTGACAATTAAGACTAATCAGTATTTAAAATGGGGCAAAAAGGGTTAAGAAATAGGAGAAAATGATGGCACATCAATGTACAATGTCAGGTTTGTCATAAGTATGGTCACAAGGCAACCTTTTTCCATCATTGGTATGATGATAACTATGTTCCCTTGCAACCTATGGATTATACCAACTCGTCTTCCACTCAAAACTCTCAATCTCAGACCCAAACACCCACCCAACCCTCACAGTGGCCTTCTACCACTGCTCAAACCCATCCTCAAACTTATTACAATCACTATCCTTCCCCTTTTCCCTATTACTCTTACCCACCCCAATACATGACACCTCCTACTATTATCCCCCACCTCCAGTTCAGCCTTACCCCTCCACCTCCTCAAGACCAGAACCCCAAGCTCAGGTTGTCTCTGCAACCAGCTCAAACTTCCAAATGGTACCCCAATTCTAGTGCTTCTCACCATGTAACCAATGTATCTCACAACATTCAGCAAGTCACTCCTTTTGAGGGCCCTGATCAGATTACTATTGGCAATGGTCAAGGCCTCAATATATATCCTTCAAGTGTCTCTTCCTTTCATTCTCCTTTCAACTCTAAAGTACCTTTAACTCTCAAAAATCTGTTATCCATTCCTTCTATCACTAAAAATCTTCCAAGTGTTAGTCAACTCTGCAAAGATAACTGAGTTTTCTTTGAAAGGAGTGCAACAGCCTCAAAAGAAAGGAGTGCAGCAGCCTCAAAAAGAAAAAAGTGCTAACTCCCTGCCCCTCAATTAGACCAGTGGAATCCCATGAACATAACTCCTCAAGTTACCACAACAATTTCTAGGCAACATTCAAACATTGATGAGGTTCAACATTCAATACCTCGAAGAGTGTAATGTGTAATTAAGGCTTTTGTAAGTCAGCCAAAGAAGAGTGTAATTTGCTCTACATTATATATGCTACTAAACTAATGCAAGAAAATATATCTCTAATACATACCTCATTCAATGAACATAATGTAATAATTTTAATTAAACATGAATAGAACAGGGAACATCAAACAATGTAAACGAAGAAGGAAACAAACATCAAATTTCTAGCAATTATGTTAATTAAAGAACACAATTAAAAAACAAAAGTGTTGTTACCTCCTCACCTTGAATGGTGAAATCCGAACTCTGTTTCTCGCTCTGCACAATGCCTCTTCCAAATCTCAACAACCGGTGTAGAAGAAAAAAGGGGAAATAGATAGAGATGCATTACAATTTTCGAAACTGAGGGAAAGGGAAGTGCTGAAAATGGCACGCGAGATGGAGAAATGAAGGTTTCTCACTCTTCGTTGTTTGTTTAGTAACACTTGTACGGACACAATCCCAAGAGTGAGGTATGAGAAACAACCAATTAAAATGCGAGTTTGCATATTCGATCCTCTCTATTAACAAAATTAACATTCTAATAAAATTAACATTTGCTGATAAAACAGATAAAAATGCAATGTCAATGCACACAATTGAGGGCATTCCCTGTACCGCCTGTACGCTCGTTTTTTTCAAAATTGGATCTCCGTGATATAGCGTACGAGATCATCGTTGAGGCTTGTCGGAGTTTGGGATCAAAGCAATTGACGTTCGCAGCGAGGGAGATTGGGAGTGTGCGTCAGTGTCGGCATTGTATTGTGGTAGCTGACTTCGACGGCAGTGAACAAGATGAAGACGGGGGTGGAGGAATTAGAAGAGCAACCAGTGTGTATATGTGTCATTAAGTGAAAATAAATAAAAGAATAAATAGTCAAATTGTAGAAGCAAAAGAAAGTGAGTTCAATTGTGTTTCTGGAAATTTTAAAACTTTTTAAAGACTAAAAATACGTTTTATTGTTTGATGAAGATAAACCTAAAAATACTTGGACGGTTTTTTATTTAGATTTTATCAAATGATGAAAAAAATAATTTTCTTTGAAAAATAAAAAGAGATATAAAATCTAAAAACAAATTCAAACTCTTTTCATTTAAACAACAAGAAAGCACGCAAAGAATTTATATTGGTTCATCTCAACCCTAAGACTAGTTTTGTTCACTGCCACTTACACTTGCAAGCTCTATCTCAAGGTTAACTTAAACTCAATATTCTTTGTCCTACTAAGTCACTCCTAGTTCTAAACAAATTAACAAGATTTGTTGAAAGTTTGTTCACTAACTAAAGTATGATTGTCTAACAAACAGATATATCACTCAACACTTTTAGTTTTTTCTCTCAAAGTATCCAAGGTGTTTTGAGAGCTTAGTATCTTTACAAGAAAATATAGAAAGCTTTACAAGAAAGAATGATTTATGTAGAGGATTCTATGTTGTTTCTTCAAAGCTTCTTCTATATATAGTCTTCATATCCAAGTATTGGTTGTCTCACAATGGTTGAATTCTTCATTTGTTTGAAGTCTTGAGTCTGTTGGAACATTTAATGCTTGCATTAAATTCACACCCTTTCTTCATGCAAAGTTCACGTTGATAGGTTAATGTGTCTTGTACTTTCGTAAGGAAGTCACTTCTTTCATCATAGCGTGTCTACAACAACAAAGTGTGCCTTTTAATGAGGATTAGCATCTTCTAGACTATGGACTTCATTTATTTTTCATAGGTCTGAAAACTTCAAACGCACATATACAGATCATGATTTGATAGCACATCAGACACAACCTTTATTATTTGTATTTATTTGCATCTAATAAAAATAATTAGGAGTCTTGATTCATCTTTAAGACATAAACGTTTTTTTACTTAACACAAATTTGTCCCAAAAGATGTGATGTGGTAACAAATTGGTAATGAGATGAAAAATATTTTTTTTAAGTCTCCAATTGAGTAAAAAGTAAGGGTGTTCAAAACCAAACTAAATCGAACGTAAAATCAAAAACCGACCCAAAAACAAAAAATTGAAGAAAAACTAATGGTCATTGGTTTGGTTTGTTTTTTGTATTTTCCAAATCAAGCGGTTTGGTTCGCTTTGCAGCTTGGCACGCAAAAATTGAACCAAACTAAAAACCGCACTGCAACATCCCTTGAAACTATTGTTGCAATAAGTGTTGTTGTTGTTGTTGTTGGATATCTACTTTCTAAGTTTTCATGGTTGGAAACAAGTATTATGAATGTTGTTTTACTCTTTTTTTTATTAATTTCACTCGTTGGAACTTGGAAGAAGGTAATGTATTCTGTTTTTACTTTTAAGTTGAATGATTTATTATTAAAGTTGAATGATTACTTTTAAGTTGAATGGTTATTATTCAAGTATTATTCAACTTGAAATAATTATTATTTTACTTTAAGCTCAATTGTTGTCAATTTATATCATTGATTGTTGAACTAGTTATTATTCAAGTTTTATCCAACTAGTAAGAAAATCCTTAACAACATATCTGGAGCTCAAGATCTAGTCTTCAATAGATCTTCCACTAGAGGGGGAGCTAAGATCTCCAGTATGGAGAATGAGATCTTCTACAAGATCCCTGAAGATCTACACACTTATCAAAACAAAACCTTTTTTTTTACTCTCTCCCTCCTTAATAGCTTCTAGAGGGAATCAACAGGAAGGGGGAAGAAGAAACTAAACATGAAGAGGTGTAGGTCGTGGTAGCGCCAAGGTAGGCGGGGAGGCCCCTGCAACACCAAGGGAAGCGCGACGACATTGAGGTGTGTGCAGATCTAAAGGAGGAAGGAAACTACTAAAGAGATGTTGGGGGGAGACGATTTGGGCTCGTGGAAGGAGAAAGGGGGAAGGGAAAAGAAGAAGGGGGAGGGATCATGGAAGGTTGGTGGCGAAGAAGAGGAGGGGGTTGTGGTGGTTGGGGGAGGAGGAGAAGAGGAAAGATATGTGAAGGGGGAGAGGGGAAAGAGAAAAGAGAAAAGTGAAGGGGGAATGGGAAGAGTTTTGTGTGTGCTTTGATTTTTTTTCTCTTTGTATTGTTGCTTGTCAATGTTAACAAGTGAGTACTGATGAGTGCAATTATTTTTAATGTTGCTTATGAATCAAGGGGGATTTTGAATGTTTGCTACACCTGTCAAACATATTTTACCGTTTGCTACATTTGTAGCATGTTAATTTTTTATTTTATTTTTTTAGATTAAATTATAGTTAAATTCATACATGAAAAATACTATAAATAGTCTCATTGGTGGCCACATTTTGCACACCAACTCTCATTCTCATCCTTAATTTCTCAAACTCAATATCTTGGTTTAGTTTCATTCTAAATGGATCCAAATCAATTACATTGGCAGGCTTATTGCAATTTGTTCCAAAATTATTAAATGGTTCCTTCTATCGAAAGTTCTCAAAATCTTTTTCCATTTTTCCTTACTTGCCACCACCACTAAAAATGAATTTTATGCAAAATAATCAATCCCCTTCCACCGAAAATTGTTAAAATCCTCCTTTGTTTTTTCCCTACTTGCCACCACCACAACCACCAATAATGAATTTTATGCAAAATAATCAATCCTCTTTCATTGAAAATTATCAAAGTTCTCAAACTTTTCCTTCAATGTCACAAAACAATTCTTCCATGATTCGTAAGCCTCCCAACAGTTTTAGTGGTCCACAATCTCCTTCTAATGATGAAGTTGAAACACAATTTCCACAATTTTCTAGTCAAATTGGGCAAGAAAACATCACACTAGTGGAACGAGGAGAGAATTCTACAAAAAAGAAGTAGTTAATTTTCTTTTCTATTGAAGAGGATACACATCTTATTGGTTCGAAGCTTAATGTATAATGAATCCAATTGTTCTTAATGGTCAAGCAGGAAACCATTTTTGGATGAGAGTAACAAAAAATTACAACAACTTTTGTGGCAATCTACTACAGAGAACATTGAATCAAGTGAAATCTCGATGACAAAAAACTAATGTGGGTGTTCAAAAGTTCAAGGGCCATTACAAGCAAGCTGTTGATTTGAAGAAAAATGGGTACACAGAGAACATTGTAATGGTTGATGCATATGTCAATTAGAAGGAAGATGAGGGAAGCAATTTTACTTTATAGAATGTATGGCAATTGCTAAAAAATCAACCTAAATGGTTAGATCAAATCAAAGAACCAAGTTCCTAAAGAACAAAGATTTCTGCTAAAGGGGATTACTTGTTGTCATCTAATCTAGAGACACTGGTTGAGGCTTACAGAAAGTGACACGCTATCACAAATCCCCCACCCAATGGGGCCAAAGGCAACCAAGAGGAAGATGAAGGAGAAAAGAGGTGCAACATCTTCATCGATTATGGACTCAACAGGCATGGAAGCAAAAATAAGGGAAAAAAAGTGAAGCCACCAAAAAGGTAGCAGAGGCAAAGGATATGGAGAGTGTAGCGGTATTGTACGAAATTCCGATGAAGGACACATCTGCCATGTCTGAAGAACAACACAAAAAACGCGAAATCACTTGTAGTTATATATTGCAAAACTTTAAAACTTAGTTATTATGTTGTAAGTTAGTTTTAATTAATCACTATGTTATAGGATTTTTTTTTTCAATTTGTCATTGTGTTGTAACGGTCTTTTAACTATGTTGAATGTTGAATTTGATTTCAATTTCTCTAATTAATTATGATATTCAAAACAACTATTAGTTTTTTATTATGTAGGTTGTCATTCTAAAGTAGTCGTTAGAAAGTAGTTGTTAAAAAAGTAACCATCGTGGAACTAGTTGTTGGAATGATGCTATTTAATTGGTAAATTTTCTTTCAGTCATGTACATTTTTTTTTACAAACTCTGCAATATTCTTCTTTCAAAATTTGGAAAGAAATTGTTGATGAAACATTGGAAGACAACACTGAAGAAGAAATCATAAGGTACTTATGTGGGGAGCAACAATAAGTAAAGAATATTAGTCGATCGAGACAAAAAAAGACACCATATAAATCACAATCGTGAAGGTGGACATAGTCACTTGTTGAATGACTACTTCTTTGAGAATTCTATATACACAGAGAGGCAGTTTCGACGAAGGTTTCAAATGCAGAAGCCATTGTTCCTTCGAATTGTAGAGGTTCTCAGTAATCATGGTTCGTATTTCCAAATGAGATCTGATGCATCTAGCAAAATGGGTCTTTCACCATTGTAGAAGTGCACTGCAACAATTTGTATATTGACATATGGATCACTTGTTGATAGTGTCGATGAGTACATTAGAATTGCTAAATGCACTACAATTCAATTCTTATAAGCTTTTGTAAAGGATGTGAATGAGATATTTGAGGATAAGTACTTGAGAAGTCCAAACAACAACAATTGTCTGCTACAAAATGCAAAGACACATGGGTTTCCAGGTATGTTGTGTTCTATTGATTGTAGGCATTGGGAATGGAAAAATTACCCAGTTGCAAGGCAAGGCAAATATCGTAGAGGTCATCATTGCAAACCCACAATAATACTTGAATCAGTTGCTTCACAAGACTTATGGATTTGACATGCATATTATGGAGTTGCAGGGTCAAATAATGACATTAAAGTGTTAAACCAATCGTCCGTGTTTAATGACGTTTTGTAAGGTCGAGCTCCTCCACTGTAATTTACAATTAATGGAGCCCCATATAATATGAGATATTATCTTGCAGAGCCACAAGGAGAGAAAAGAAAGTTATTTATAAAATGTCAAGAATTGACAAGAAAGGATGTGGACAGAGCATTTGGTGTGCTAAAATCTCAATTTTCAATATGTGGCATGCATTATATTGTATAACATGATTGTTGAAGACGAACAAGATACATACAATGGTAGTGTTGATGTTGATTATGATCATGTAGACGAAGAAATTTCAAACGTTGATGTATCTCATGGTGCTTCTCTTGACTACACATCTACAAATAAGACACTATATGCATATAAGAGGAGTTTATCAACAACTTTAAGCAAACTTAGGGAGCATATTTGGGCATATTTTAGCCACAACAATGTTGGAATTTAATTTTTCTTGCTTAATGTCATTGTTTTGTATTTTGTTGCTTATGCAAGTTATGTATTTTTTGTTGATTTAACTTAAAGTCATAAATAAATTTTTTAATTATCAAAATATTTATTTTTAATACTAGTTATTTAATAATTAAAATATTTATAATTAATTACTTAAAATTAATTTAAAAATATTTCATAAAATATATTTATGTGTGGTCCATTATAGGACCCACAAAAAGTGGCTCAAGATCTCAAGTTGAAATCTACTATTAGAGACAAAAAGAGACAAGATCTTGATGCACATGTGACACTGTGGGCCCACCAAAAATGGTTTACAATCTCAAAATGAGATTCATTATTAAAATGCTCTAACAAACTTTTTAAGAATTTTTTAAATATTTACTAGCAAAATTTTCAAATCGCAAAAATCAAATCGAATTAAATTGCAAAAATTAATTTGGTTTGGTTCAAATTTTATAAATATTTTACACGAACCAGATTACATTGTAATTAATTTTCTTGTTTGGTTCAGATTAATTTTAAGTTAAAAATCACACTAAACCTCACGACAAACACCAATAGTAAAAAGTGCACAACAAAATTAAGATTTACTCTCAAATTCAATTGAAACATTTGTTATTTGCTCTACAAACGTGAGTTTATCAAATTAGGGGACAAAATTTAAATATAGTCTTTTAGCAAAGAAGATCCCATGTAAGTCTAAAAGCCCAAAACCCCCTCGTTCGAGTGGCATGGCTTTTCAAATTTGTGACTTTTTCTGAACATACTCTTATTTCTAACGTAAATTAAATACTTGCTTTTCTTAGGTATTTTTATTTTGATAAACAACAAAATTGAACCTATGAAACACTTTTTTTAGGTTATTGGAACTAAAATTTGTTAGTTTACAATCATAGGCGAACATAAGTGGCGTTAGTTTGAGAAGTGTAGAATTTGGGAGAGAGAAAAATGAACACAATAAATAAGGTACCATTGAGAAAGTTTTGGAGTGATAGAATTAATTTTGTTACATTAAGAATAAAGAAACACTATTTTTTAGTTAAATGCATATGCTTTTTGTGGATAGTTATTTGGTTTAACATCTTGCCTTTCCTTCCACCCCTTTACCTCTTCTATATTAAGTACACTTTTCTTTGTTTTTTTTTCTTAAATATATGTTTGATTCCAGCAATTTGGCATTTTTTTATTTTCATCCATCTAATTTTTAATTTTTTTTTTGTTTAGGTCTTTGTAAAATACATTTGTTTATTTTTTTGTCCTTAAATGCTTTAGATAATATTTTTTTTCACTAATTAATGTATTTCTTTTACTATTCAAAGCATTATTTAAAATTCTTTAAGAATGAAAATATTAAAACAAAAAAACATATTTTATAAGGACTAGAATGAAAATATTTTTTTAGGACAAAAATAAAAAAAATACATGGAACAAAAATATATTTAACCTTTTTTTTTGTTTTTTCTATGCCCAAAAATTTTAGGCAAAATTATAAATTTGATCATCTTATTTGTCTCAGAATTTCATTTCGGCCCCCTATAATTTTAGTCTCTTAGTTTTTTGTAATCTGATTATTTCAGTTTCTAAACCTGAAATTGGACGTTCAATTAAATTTCGGGGTTGATAACTGAAATGAGGTGATTGCAAAAAACTGAGGGACTAAATCCATAAATTAACTTGGAGACCGAAATTGAATTTTGAGATAAATAGGAGACCAAATTTATAATTTTAGCAAAGTTTTAACTTGTAAATAGTCAGTAACCCGTGCATATGCACGGGTCACTTGATTAACCAAACTTCAAAGGTTGATGTTTATTTGAATTTAAAACCCGTGCATACATATGGATCACTTGATTAAAGGAACTTCAAAGGTTGATGTTTATGCGGATTTAAAACCTGTGCATACGCACGGATCACTTGATTAAGGGAACTTCAAAGATTGATGTTCATGCAAAACAATTGTTTCAGATCACAAAATTAACAAACTATATTAAGATGAATCTCATGAGGCTAAAAAATAATAAAAAAAATAATTGTTTAAAACTAAAAGGGTTAAAAAGTAAAAAGAAAGTGTAGTTAAATTGAGAATTGAAATTTCAAATAAGTCAAATAGTTTTTTTTATAAACATATGGCAGCATGTCAATTATAATACAAATTACTCCATATTTACATTTGTCAGGTCACATAACAATAAGTTGACTGTTAATTTACACTTAAACACTTAAATTTCAAGCACCTCAACAGTGACCACACTATTTCCTCTAATTACCTGTAATAAGAGGGAAAAATTATCAATTTCAAATTCATGTTCATGTTCTATTAACTGCAATATCTTAACAACTTAAATTTAAAAGACAATGCAAAAGAATAGGACTCACCACCATCCCTATGGCATTTTTCTCATTGCCATTCACTTCACCACAAAAAAAATTGAAGCAAAAAATGAGAGGAACACTAACGTCTTCAAATCCCGTGATTGTTCTGACCTACTCATGGTGGAGAGAAGGGATCACAGAAGCGAACCAAGAAATATGATAATAGCATGACTATAATTGTAAAGAAGAAAATGAAACACGAATTAATAAGAATGAAGAAAGAAGACATAAATCCATAGCACAATAGCATGAAATTTGAAGTTGAAGAACCTCTCAAATAGCTTGAACCTTCCATCAAAATAATAATAATAATAATAATAATAATAATAATAATAATAATAAACATGCATAAAACAAAGCACAAAGAAAGAACCTTGCAAGCATGAAAATCATAAAGGGGAAAAAATGGAAAAAATCAGTAAGAAAGAAAAAACATGAAACAAACAACAATAATTAAATAATAATAATAATAATAATAATAATAATAATAATAATAATAATAATAATATTGTCTTTTTCTAATATTGCGCCTGCAATTGCACATTCACTCAACAACAAAACAACAATTTATTTTTTTCCTAATCTTTTTTATTTTTTTATTAGAAAACAAACTAAGAAACGATAGAAGAACAAAACCTACATAATAATAATAGTAATAATAATAATAACAACAACAAAAATAATAATAACAATAATTTCAATAATGATTATGACTTTATATGCATTAAAGGTTCATGAACGTTAAACATCAATTACCCAAATAAAGCAGAGATAACGAAATCTTGTGATATAGAACTTTGCTTCAACCCAAAGGATGTGACCTTTGTTGTTGTGGGCTGATGTTTTCACTTGAAACAGAGATTAAGCATTGTACATTTTGAACAACTACAACAAAATATAGCCACTCCATTCCAAAGAGGGAAATAAAGAAACAATATTCAAACACAATTAGCTTAATAAAATTTGTAACAACAGAATCCTGTTTGCTTGATTTGTTCTTCAGAATAATCCTCCTTAATCTAGCTTTTAAAGTCTGCTGGTCTCCCAAATAACATGTGGTGGATTTTGTGATAAAAATAAATAGAAAAAAGAAGTGGCAACCTTATTGTCTTCTACATTAAAAACAAAAAAAAAAAGAAAAAAGAAGCAAGTGAAACAATGGAACAATTTCGTGACATAAAGAAGTAACTTGATTGTTGGTAATTTTAATTAAAAAAAAATCTCACCTTTGAAATCTTACATATGTTGGTAGCATCTATTATATCTTACTGTATATGTTCCTGTATAAGGCTCAGAGATACCCGAGACACAAAGCAACAAAGATCTTTATGGATTCCATGAGCCATCCTCTAACGTGAAAGAAACCGTGCATAACCAATATATCCAACGAAAACATGGAAGAATGTGCAAAACCTATATATCAAAAGGAATAAAGAAGAAGAAGAAAAATATAGCAGCAATACAAATAAATCAATGATATAAATAATGTTTGAGTAGATGGCATAAACTATATAGGAATGAGAACCAAATGAGGACCAATCCATATACAAAATCTACACATACTGATCTAAAAGCTATAAGTTGTTTGAAGGGTGCAGTGAGGAAATTCCTTGCTCTTCAACTAAGGCAAAAATTTCACAACATCATTCGACCTTGTTTTCAAACTGAAAGACTAATTTAAGCACTTACAAGCACAAACCAAATTACACATCAATTTTATTGTGTTTTCTCTAGTAAAATTCCAATGATTTAAAACAATTTATCAACTTCATCTCACCCACTAAAAAAAGAATTATTGAAGAAAGAATATGTAAAAGAAAGAATTCAAAACCTATAATTACCAACTATAATTGTAGGGAAGAAACCTGCAATTATGCCATTATGCAGTTAGAAAATATCAATAAGTGTGTGAATAAATAACCCATTAGATATAATATTGTATGCAGATTGAAACAACTTTGTCCATAACTTGAATAGAAAATAATATATGTGCTTCCTTTTCACTTTTACATTATGTTCCATAATAAACCCCATATGGAATTACTTGACTTTAAAGTGATAAGGTACCAAGTTGCCTATTTTAAACCGAGTTCAAAAATTTTATAGTCATGAAAATTCAATTAGTAAAAGGAATACCAAAATGGAGTATTGGAAGTTATATTATTACCTTTGGTGGATCCCATTTTTCCATTTGAACTGCTTTCCTTCCGTGTCTTTGTCTTCTACTAATCATAATTAGTTATTCAAGTGTTGGTGGCCTCCTTATCACGTCAAAGTTCTATGTATTTGGTGAATCAACAACCAAGAAAAGCTCTCATTTGACTCTTCAAAATATCAATTATCTATATGGACCAACAAAATGCACGATTTATAATCTCTGCAATTACCATAAAAAGTTTGGGAAATCATTTTTTTTTACCTCATGGCTGGAAATGGGTACTTCGTCATCAGGGTTTAGGTACATCGTCATCCTATCGTCAATTTAGGTACAAATTTACCAAACATGAATAATAGTAAAAGGGAAAAAACTTGCTTGCTGGATGCTTCTTCATCGATAGCTCGGGAAAATAAAAAAGGAACCAAAAACAGAGTTGAAAAATCAGTAAGAAAAAATAACTATTATTAAGAAGAAAACATGAATAACAACAAACAAAATTAGAACCTTGCAAATAAAAACAAATAGTAATGAAACAAACATGCATAATAGCAAAAGAGGAAAAAACATGCCTGTTGGATGCTTCTTCGTCGATAGCCCATGAAAATAAAAAGGAACCAAAAACAAAATTGAAGAATCAGTAAGAAAAAATAACTATTATTAAGAAGAAAACATGCATAACAACAAACAAAATTAAAACCTTCCAAATAGAAGCAAATATCAATGAAACAAACATGCATAACAGTAAAAAGGGAAAAAACTTACCTGCTAGATGTTTCTTCATTGATAGCCCGGGAAAATTAAAAGGAACAAAAATAGGAAAACGGTGACAGATTATTGAAAAAGATAGAAGGAAGGGAAAAAAAGTGGAAAATAAAAAACCTTTGCGAGAAACAGGAACTTTCTGGTAAGAGGAACTTGTGTGAATGATCCTAACACCGGTTTTCATGTTGGGTCAAGACCAATTGTAAGCGATTGAACGCGAAATACCACTGAGCCACAGACACCTTGATCCAAATAAAAATCGCAAAAAACACAAAAAGATACTGTGAGGTGCAGAGCTTGCATGCAAATCCAGATAATTAAGAACTGAGGAAAATGCATAAAAACTCAAAATCAGACAAAAAATGGTGATAGATTAACGATTGGAGATTAGCGATAAGCAAAAGGGGCTTACACGATCAGTATGTATATCCTTTGTAACCTTTGATGGCTTCATGAATCTCTTTCCTGCGGAGGAAAACGATGACAAATTATTGAAAAAGATAGAAGGAAGGGAAAAAAGAGTGGAAAAGAGACATGCACAACAGTCCCACCTTGAACCGCAAAAGCAACGAAAGAGGAAGAAGAGAGCCAAGCGAATAAAACCCAGAATGACCAACCCAAATGCACAACCTCACAACAAGAATAAAATCAGCAGAGCACGTGGCAGCAGAAAATAAATCAAGCATGGACGTGTCAACTAAACTACAAACGGGAAAATTAGAACTACAATATCAGAACCAACACAACAAAAAGCAGCAATCCACGTGCCAGAAAACCAAGCCCAAAGTTGGAGGGATATAAAATGACCAAAAAGCTAGGAAAATTGCCACATGTCAAGCTCTCAGCCATGGACACACCAGTAATTTTGCCATACCTCAATTTTATTAGATAGATATTGATTATTGATGACTGATACATGTTTTAAAAATGGTGTTGGCGGTGTAATTCTACCTCCTTATTGAGCTATGCGTCTAGTGTATAAGTTCTACATATTCAAAAGTTTCGGTCGTGTTATATGCCTTTATATGTTATAGACAAAAAAGAAAAAAGTTTATAAGGTGGAAACTTAATATTATTATTTTTTATTAATAATAGTAGAATTATAAAAATTAATAAATTTATTATATATATATATATATATATGTATGTATAATTAAATAATACTGTATTTGTTCCTAAGAAATAATTATTAAAATTAAATTTTTTATAATTATAATATATTTTTATTTTATCGAAAACTTATTCATTTTTTCGATCTTCATAGGAGAGAAAAAAAGATAATTTAAAATATTTTTATCAAAAATTAATTAATACAAAAAAGAGATGAAATAAAATCTTATAATACAAGATAAAAAAATATACCATGTCTTATAAACATGAACAATGGAATAATATATTTTACGTTAAACTACTCATTTGGTCTCTATAATTTTATCAGTTTTTATCTTTTTAGTCCCTATAGTTTGAAAATATTTTTTTAGTCTCTATAGTTTACATTTTAATTCTCTTTTAGTACTTGTACTTTAAAAGTATTCATTTTAGTTCTTATAGTTTGCATTTTAATTTTCTTTTAGTCCCTATAGTTTGAAGTAATATTTTTAGTCCTTATAATTTATATTTTAATTACCTTTTAGTCCTTACTAAAAAAATATATAAATAATTAACTACAAATTAGTTTTAAATTATCAATTATTTTTTTATTATAAATTATCTTACGATAAATTAGTTACGAATTATTTGATAATATTCCTATAATTAATTGTAATTGATAGTATTACTCATATTTTGATGGTAAAGACTAAAATGAAATTAAAATATAAAATATAGAAACTGAAAAAACCACTTTCAAATCACAAGAAACTAAAAGAGAATTAAAATACAAATTATTAGGATTAAAAAAATTACTTTCAAAACTATAGGAATTAAAAGAGAATTAAAATGTAAATTATAAGGACTAAAAAATCAGTTTAAAAATATAGAGACCAAATGAATAATTTAACCTATATTGTATAGTATCAATGATTAGTTTAATTTAACCTATATTTTATAATATAACATTTCTTTTATAAAAAACAATTTTATTCAAATTAAATATGATATTAGCAGATAAATTATATAATTTTCTGCTTTTAGTAATAATTGTAATTAAAAAAAGTAAAAATGTAATGATCGCAGTATAAAAAATTATATACCATTATTTAATTATAAATTATTATTAATAAAACTTTTAAATTAATAATCATAAAATTAACAAATTTATCTTATACAATAAACTATGGTTAAATGAGAATATTAAGCTGTGCAACCTCTTTTCTCAAAAAAAGTAGTAGTAACAGTGAAGTGAAATGGCTAAGGTAACGTAGGTTTGGTTTGAGTGCTACAATGTAAAGGGTATAGGGTACAGCAAAACAACAACAGGTGGAGACGCGTGTTAGTCATGCAGAGAATCATAGAAGCAAGGGCAAAATGACCATAAACCCAGGAAAAATAATATGTAACAATTTTCTAAACAGGGCACGATAGTATTTTTACTCTACTTCATTTTTATTATATAGATATTAATGATTGATTGATGATATTGAAATGCAAATCTGTCTAATCTTTGAAAACTTAAAATGCATGAATGAGGTTCTCTGGGGAAAAAGTTGTTTGCCAAAGAAATTTTAGGGTTTGATAGGGATAAATTATACTATAAAAAATGGGAGAAGAGAAAGAAATGTTAGACCCAAATGTTGTTGGCCGTAGCGTGCCACAATGTTGTCGGTGTAATGAATTGGAAGAGAGATGCAAGAAAGCTGAAGTGAGGTGTGAGGAGTTGGGATTTGAGCTTCAAAAGAAAAAGGAGCACTGTGAAGAACTTGGGGCTAAAGTTATGGCACTGGAGGGAGAAAAGTTTGAATTTGAAGATAAGGTGAAAGTTTTGAGTAAAGGACTTGAAAGGCTGAAAGAAGTTAGTGGTGGAGAGATAAAACCAATTGTTGATTTGGCAGAGGACAATGACAAAGTTTTACAGTGTGAAAAGATAAGAGCCGAGAGTGAGGTTGAGGTTTGGAAAGACAAGTACAAGAAATTGGAATCATGGGCCTTACAATTCGGGATGGGAAGGGACGGCGATGAAGAAAATGGAAAGGAGCAAGAAAGTAAGCCAATAAGTAATGAAGGAAACTTGCATCTTGATACAAGCTTTGGCTTCTGGCAGAATCTGGAGAAGGTTGCGGCTTTGGGGAACAAAAAAATTGGAGATATTCAGTCAGTAGGTAATAACTTGGCTACCCAATGGAAGTATGGACCTATAGCTTTTGTTTTGTTTATTTTGATTTTAATATTTTTTGGTGAAGAGGTTTTGAATGACTTTAATCAATTGTTTTACAGAACTGCAATTCTTAGTTAATGAATTGGGTGGCTCTACAAATATTTCATAATCTATTTATCTATTTTGTGTATGGTTAAGTGGTTGTGCACTTTTGGAACATAATAAAATCAATTCTTCTTTGGTCAGAGTTGGCTGATTATGTTTGTTGAGTTTTAATCGTTAGAGTGTAAGCTGTATCTCCATCTAGTATAATTCAATATATGCTGTTGATGTCATTGGAGCCAACTGCTTTGCTATCCATTTCTTTAATGTGTCTAGTAAAATTTCAAAATCCAATAGTTTGATAGGCATTATTCCTAAAGTAAAATGCTGCACTTTCTGACAATGTCATTTTGAATACTGTGGGGCTTTGTTGTAGGTACACCTTCTGATGGCATATTTCATAGAAGTCATATCTTAGATGTGCTACCAAGCAGGAAAACTAAACAGTTGACATTTCAAACTGAAGAGTCTCACGGCAAAAATATGGCTCCGTCTACTCTAATTGGTGCAAAATCTGCTCCTACTAGTGTGATTGATATCATTGATAGTGATGATGAACCTAATATTATTCAGAACCCTGTACCAGATAGGCAGGGTAGTGAAAGCATTTCAGTTTCAGCGTGCTTTGCAGCAGATGGGAAGGAGTCTAACAACAGTAGTGCCCAAAACAATCAGGATAGTTTGGATTTGGATGAAAATCTCTTATTTGTTGCAACTCCTAAGAGAAAACGAACTTGTAATGTTGTTACAAGCGAGTCTGAAAGTGATGATGATAATATTCTGATTTGTAAGCTTAAAAGGAAGCATATTCAGGAACCAAGTTCTGATCAAGTTAGACCTGACTTGAGTAGTTCACCTCCTGCTAATATTTCAGAGGATAACAAGGTCACAGACAGTGTAATGACTAGGCGCCGTCTATGGCCTCTGAGAAAATGTGCAAGAAAAAGTCAGGATGATAAAATATCTTCATGTAGGCCTCGTAAGGCCAAGAATCAGCAAAGTATTCCAACTAATGACGATGCTGATGATGAATCAGAAGAGGATTTGTCATACAGTGAGGGAGAAAATATGAGTGATTTTATTGTTGATGATTCTGATGTATCTAATTGTGAAGACACATCTAGCACGTCACAGGACGTAGCTAATTCTGATGTGGCGGACTCTGATTCTGCTAACTCACAAGATGTACAAGATAGTAACATGGAATCATATTCACAGGATGTATCAGATGAAGATATGGACTTTGGTAATATATTATCAAAAATTCAGAGGAGCAAAACCAACATGAAATGGGAATTCGAGGCTGACATGCTTGCAGCATTTGGAAAGGATCCAGAATTGTGTATGAAGGCTGTCTGTGCTCTTTATCGACAGCAAACTTCTGAGGAACAGATGAGCAAGGGAGCATTGCTCTCCAACCAGCGTGGATTCAATAAGTTTGATGCTTACAAGTAGGTACCCTAAAACGATAATTTATGCAATGGGGTTCATGCCTGTCTTATGAGATAGGGTTCTTGCATTCTGTCATCTATTTTAAGGGTGAGGGATTCATGTAGTATTTTCTAGCTCTCTCTAATGGTAGTTCTCATTTACCCTATTTAATTCTCAGGTAGAGTTTGCTAAAATCCTTCTGCTTTTCTAGTTTAATTTTCTGCTCTAACTTTCCTTTTTATTCGAATAATTATAATTCCATATCCTAAAAGGGTGATACTAGTGGAGGATCTTGACAGTCTATTTTTACTGCATGAGCATTGAACACACTAAAAAATCATGTGATGGGCTAATTGTTATCCTCCCACCACATTTACGACCTCTATTAAAAGTATATTTCTGATAGTTCATATTCTTTGTAATTATTTTTTAGGCTTATATTATATGAACACTTTCTGATATCATTTTTAATTATGGACTGTGAATGCTGCTTGAAGCCTTGAACTATATGTTAATTACCAGAGTTTACTCTTGTGGTGTCATTAACATCAAGACTTCCTGTTTGTTTTAGTTCTTATTACTGTCTCTTTTTAAGCTCTAAAAAACTAACGCACCCCATGCCCGAAGGCTCCTTACTATGTGAAGGTATGGGGGAGGGTCATTTTGTACACAGCCTTACCCTTGCATATGCAAAGAGGCTATTTCCGGATTTGAACCCATACCAACCGGTCATTGGAGCACAACTTTATCGCTGTGCCAGGGCTTACCCTCTTTGGCATTGATTTCTATTAAACTATGAATACACATCTTTGGCAGTGAGTTTTATGCACTCTTACGTGCATAAATTAAGCTTTAAAATTGTTACTTTTATGAGTGGCTCCCTTTTTTGGTTTATTAAATAAATGTGTTACGACTTCTTAGTACGCAGTTAACACTTGGCCGTTCTTTATTTGCTAGATTTCTTTGTGAACTATGTAAAACTTTTGGTGATTATGTATTTCCAACTTGGAAAAAAGGAACATCTTTCAGTCTGAGATTTCTTTCTTTCAACCTTTGCTGAAAGACTTGAAAGCATGTAGCCATCACATACCATCAATTTAACACTATGCTGTATTGACTATGACACTTGCGTTACTTGTGTGTGTTCCATTGCATAAACTAATTTTTGCTCTAAACTCTACTACTTCATGAATTTATTTGCATGTCCATACTATATTTCGATTGCATCTTTTTGTATTTATTTTTACTTGGTCATCTGTTTATGTA
The DNA here is from genome assembly GCF_000004515.6 of Glycine max. Taxonomy (NCBI): domain Eukaryota; kingdom Viridiplantae; phylum Streptophyta; class Magnoliopsida; order Fabales; family Fabaceae; genus Glycine; species Glycine max. Next base: position 11,403,719 of record NC_038249.2, on the reverse strand, counting down.
AGCTTCTTATGTTTTCTCGTCGAAATTTCAATTAAAGGGGCAGTATTTTGGCCGAGTTCCTCACTGATGGAGATCCTTATGGTGGTTTAAAGAAGTCTGTGAAGGAGTTGCAAGAAAATGACCCAGAAGCAGTTGAACTGTGCAGATCACTAGCAACTCACTACTCTAAGCAACTATATGAGATTTACAAGAACAAAGAGGATCCTCTTTTCCCTGGCTAGAGCAACAACTGACTCCTTTTTAATATGTAAGATATGGAAAGATGTAAATTATTTGAACAAAACATTAGCAATTTTTTTTTCCTAGGGTGCGTTTTGTGCTTAGTTTTAGAATATGTATATATACTCGGTGGCCATGAAATATGAATATGTGTGCTAACATTCGAAAGCGTTTCCATCTTTTTTATAATAAAGGTATGCATGAATGTCATGGATGAACTCAAATGAAGAAGAAGAGATAGCTTGTGAAGAAAGCTATTGGAATAAAGAAAATATTTTATTATAGAAATGGATATGAAATTGTGTTTATTATTGATTAATAAATACAAAGTATTTTACATTACTTATATACTCTCTATAACTACCATAACAAAAAACTAACCATCTCTAACTAATTATAACAGACTTAGTTAGTTAAGTAACTAACAACTAACTCAAGTTAATACTAGGATGGTTAATATCCCTCCTCAAGTTGGAGAATGTATATCTGACATTCCCAGCTTGCACTAAAGAAAATTGAAAGCGCCTGGTGGAAGTACTTTAGTATATATGTATGAAAGTTGCTGAGTAGAAGCAATGGACAACAACTTGATAAAGACTGAATGTAGTTTCTCTCGCATAATGTGACAATCTATCTCAACATGTTTTTTGCGTTCATGAAAGATAGGATTAGCAGCAATGTGAAGTGCGGAACGATTGTCACACAACAAAAAAGCTGGTCGAGTGTAAACAATCCCAAAAGCAAGTGGGTTAACCATGGTAATTAACGTGTAGCACTGGCTAGTGCACGATACTCAGCCTCTGAAGAACTTCTAGAGACTGTGACCTGCCTTTTGGATTTCCAAGAAATAAGGGAACTACCAAGATAAATTGAGTAGCCAATGATAGAATGCATGGTGTGAATACATTCTGTCCAGTCAGAGTCACTAAACGCTTTGAGCTAGAATATGTTGGAAGAAGAGAAAAATAAACCAGAACCTAGTGTTGCTTTTAAGTATCTAAGAATCCTATAGGCTGCTTGTTGATGAGCTGAAGAAGGATGAGCTACAAATTGACTTAAGTGTTGCATTGCATATGTAATATCGGGCCTTGTATTGGTGAGTTAAATAAGGCGACCAATGAGTCTACGATATGATGAAGCTTCTGTATTATCAAGCGGAGTACTAGGTTGTTGGTGTAGTCTTACACCATAATCAATTAGAGTAGAGATAGGTTTGTTCCCTAACATGCCTGCATCATGCAATATATCAAGAATATATTTTGTTTGACAAATATTGATCCCTTGTTTACTACGAGCCACTTCAAATCCAAGAAAAAATTTCAAGTCACCAAGGTCTTTGATTTTAAAAACTTCATCCAGAAGTTAAGTGATGGACTTAATCTCTAGAAGATCATTGCTTGACAAGACAATATCATCTACATAAACTAGTAAAGCAGTAGAAGATTGGAGATGTTGCTTAAGAAATAAAGAATGATAAAAAAACACTATCTATAACCATGTGAGATGAGGAAAGTGGACAATTGAGCATACCACTATCTACTGCCTTGTTATGTACTCCTAAGCGTCCCAGTGTGATTTTTCACTGACATGGTACCACATTGTATATAGGCTTGTGTCTTAATATAATTGTTGTGTAACGCTTGCTAATTGTTTATTATGAAATTGATGAGTGTTATTATGTCTTGACCCGAATGTGTGATTCATGTGTAATGTGATTGGCAATTGAAAATGAATTTTAAATGATAAAGTGGTGAAGTGACGTGGATTGTATTAAGTTGAGCTATGTTATAAATACTTCCATAATTTATTTTGATTTTGTTTTTGTTTATTTGTATTTTTTTTAAAAATGTGATAACTCACTCCATGTGTGCTATTTGTGTTTGGATCTTGTGATGATCTCGAACCTTGTGTTCGTGGGAGCAAATGACTAGGTAGATGACTTTAAAGAACCTTGTGTTAGAGGATGCTGTGACACAATGCTCTGATAGGATGTGACATTGAGAATGCGTTTTTATTTTAATTGCATGATGTTATTTTATTTTATTTTACCTCACTAATTTAACAAAATTTCTCTTGTAAACTTTGACATCCTTGTTCTAAACCAAATATGTTTTTAATAAGTTTTATTTGGTAATATTAAAGCAAATGTGACCATTTTACTCACATGAGCTCCTTTATGTTAATTGAATAAAATTATTTTAGTTAATTTCATATTTTTATATGTTTTTCTTATTTATATGTATATCGGGGTAGAGGGTGTCACACCGACTTAAAAGTGGCATGAGATGAGTTAAAGGAGGATTTCCAAAGGGAGTGAAAGAGCGAAAAGAATGCAAGGTACTTGAGAAGGGAGTTTGAAGCTGTGAAGATGAAGGCGAATGATTTTGTAAAAGATTTTATAGATAAACTTTTAAAGGTGGTTACAAAAATCAGATTGCTTGGTGAAAACACAATCAATAAGTTGTGGAGAAAATCTTGGTGTGTCTTCTAGAGAGATTTGAGTAAAAAATCTACTTTCCTCAAGCAAATAAAGATTTTTTAGAAATATCAATTGTGGAGCTTGCGAATGAATGCAAGCCACCAAACAAAGAAGATCCTAGAGGATGGAAGAAGACAATATTGATGGTGCCTTTGTGGTACACACAAAAGGCAAAGCCCAAAACTACAAAAGTTTTAGGAAAAACCATATTTTGAGAAAGATGAAGGCAACAAGAAGGGAGGATCTTTGAAGAAGTTTCCACCTTGTCCTCATTGCAACAGTAATCATCTTGAATATTTTTGTTGGTATAGACCAAGCACCAGATGTAGGCCTGCCATCAATATGGTCATGCAGAGAAAGTTCGTAAAAATAAAGCAAACCAACAAGCACAACAAGCCCAAGTTGTTGAGCATGAAAAGCATGAAGAACAAAAAGAAGAGCATTTATTTGATGTTATTTGCGGTCCAACAAGTAATAACAAAGAAGTATGACTCATAGATAGTGTGATGAGAATCCAGAAACTGGCCAAATACAGGCTAAAGGCCCAAGTGGAGAAGGACAAAGCCCCCGAGTGGAGAAGGATGAAGGCCCAGAGGCAGAGACACTATCAAGATTATTAAATGTTGCTGAAGGCCCAGATATGATGAGAATCCAGAAACTGGTCAAATACAGGCTAAAGGCCCAAGTGGAGAAGGCCGAAGGCCCAAGTGGAGAAAGACAAAGCCTCCGAGTGGAGAAGGATGAAGACCCAAGTGGAGAAGGATGAAAACCCAGAGGCAGAGACACTATCAAGACTATTAATTGTTGCTGAAGGCCCAGATTAATTTGAAGGCCCAAGTTAAATAAGTTTTTAGTTATAATTTTTATTTATTGTAATTTTGGCCCAAACTATTTAGAAGGCCCATGTCTATTTTTATCTTTTTGTTCAGATACACTATAAGTATTGGTTTTTATTTTCAATAAAAAAAAAAACTTTTGGCATTTGATAAAATTGGGTGAGAGTTTCTCTTTGGGTTCCTTGTTGAACCAATCTTAGACTTATCAAGGTAATCCTTGTGGCTTCTACCCTGACTTATCTTCCTTCACCGGAAGTGGCGTCTACCCTGACTTATCTTCCTTCACCGGAAGTGGCGTCTACCCTGACTTATCTTCCTTCACTGGAAGTGGCGTCATCCAAATCTCTGTAACCTGTATCAAGCGATCCACTCCTAGTCAGGTTCACGTCATCTGATATCAAAGCTTTGGCTCTTGATACAGGTTCTATCCTATCCTATCCTATTTTTTTTCTTTGTAATTTGTCTAGGTTCGTGTTTTTGTCCTTGTTCTGTTATTGGTGTTCTTGTTTACATCTTGTTTCGTTCTTGTTTGCGTCTTGTGTTCTGTTATTTGCATTCTTGTTCTTGTTCTTGTTTCTTATGTCTTTCACACTTTGTGTAAAAAAAAAGTTGCAGAAATTTTGAAAAAAAAAATTGGGTGTTTGATCTTTGAACACGAAATTGAGGCATTTAGAGGTGTTTTTTTGGAAAGAAAATCGTGGATCAAATCCCCTTATCTAGATTCTCCTCTGAATTCTGAGCGTTTTGATATATAGTGGGCCTCAAACTTGTCATATATGTTAGCTTATCTGTTTATCTTATTTGTTATCATATCTGTTATCCAAATTAAATCTAATTTGTTATCCAAATCTGATCTGTTATCCAAATCAAATCAAAATTTGTTATCCAAATCAAATCAGTTATCCAAATCAAATCCAATCTACTATCCAAATCAAGTCTAATTTGTTATCCAAATCAAATCCAATCTGTTATCCAAATCAAATCTAAATCCAAATCAAGTCTAATCTGTTAACCAAAATCAAATATGATTTGTTATCCAAATTAAATCTGCTACACAATCTGTGATAATTAAACTGTCTTTCCTATTATATACCTTGTGTGTCTAATTTTATTCATCCAGGAACTTAAGAGGGAGTGAGTGGTAAAAGGCAAAAGTGAAAACATCACACAAAAGACTATATTGAGAGCATCAAACACGAGTGAACTACCATCAAAGAGAGAAACACGTGAGTAGAGTGTGGTGAGGTCCTGATTTTTTTTTTTAATTTATTGCAAAATTCTTTGTTCCTTAATCATGGCAAGAGTTGGTGACAATGGTGGTGTATATCATCAACTGGACGGATCTCAGCGCTTATTTCTGGATGCGATGACTACACAAATGCAACGTTTGTTGAACCGTAACAAAGAAGAGCTCTACAGATGAATAGCCAAATCTTCCTTGTTTACTCTTAAACCTCTATCCCCTAGAGAAGTGTGTGATGACCAAATCAGAATGAGAGAAAAGAGAGAATAAGAGAAAGAAAATAGTGAGGCACCACAAAGGAATATGAAAAAGAAGAGTGATACACCCGAGGAAAAGAGTGATACACATAAGAGAGAGAGTGATACACATGAGAGAAAATTTAATTATTTTGCAGAGGCGAGTGAAGTGAGGAAAGTGTTACCTGCTCATGAACCACTCAATCTACAGTATTGCAAAGACAGTAAAATTTCTACTGATAACTCTAATGAGTTTACTATTTCTATTTCTCCTAGTGTTCAACCCTTATTGCAGGAATTTAAAAATATCTTTCCTAAGGAGATTCCTCATGGACTACCACCTTTAAGAGGCATAGAACACCAAGTTGGTCTCCTCCCCGGAGCTTCATTACCTAACAGGCCAACTTACAAAAGCAATACCCAAGAGACTCAACGTAAGGATGCCCATGCCAAAGTTGAGTATGTGAAAAGATTGTATGACCAAGTGAATGTGCAAATTGCAAAGAAGAATGAAAGCTATGCCAAGCAAGCCAACAAGAAAAGGAAGGAAGTGGTACTTGAACCCGGTGATGATCCTGGACATTTGAGGGAAAATGTTTTCCAAGAAGGAGGGAATGATGAGAATCCAGAAATTGGCCAAATACAGGCTAAAGACCCAAGTGGAGAAGGATAAAGTCCCCGAGTGGAGAAGGATGAAGGCCCAAGTGGAGAAGGATGAAGGCCCAGAGGCAGAGACACTATCAAGACTATTAATTGTTGCTGAAGGCCCAGATTAATTTGAAGGCCCAAGTTAAATAAGTTTAGTTATAATTTTTATTTATTGTAATTTTGGCTCAAATTGTTTAGAAGGCCCATGCCTATTTTTATCTTTTTGTTTAGAGACACTATAAGTATTGGTTTTTATTTTCAATAAAAAAAAACTTTTGGCATTTGATAAAATTGGGTGAGAGTTTCTCTCTGGGTTCCTTGTTGAACCAATCTTAGACTTATCAAGGTAATCCTTATGGCGTCTATCCTGACTTATCTTCCTTCACCGGAAGTGGCGTCTACCCTGACTTATCTTCCTTCACCGAAAGTGGCGTCATCCAAATCTCTGTAACCTGTATCAAGCGATCCGCTCCTAGTCAGGTTCACATCATCTAATGATGAGAATCCAGAAACTGGCCAAATACAGGCTAATGGCCCAAGTGGAGAAGGCCAAAAGCCCAAGTGGAGAAGGACAAAGCCCCCGAGTGGAGAAGGATGAAGGCACAAGTGGAGAAGGAAGAAGGCCCAGAGGCAGAGACACTATCAAGACTATTAATTGTTGTTGAAGGCCTAGATTAATTTGAAGGCCCAAGTTAAATAAGTTTTTAGTTATAATTTTTATTTATTGTAATTTTGGCCCAAACTGTTTAGAAGACCCATGTCTATTTTTATCTTTTTGTTCAAATACACTATAAGTATTTGTTTTTGTTATCAATAAAGAAACTTTAGGCATTTTCATAAAAAATTGGGTGAGAGTTTCTCTCTAGGTTCCTTGTTGAACCAATTATCAGACTTATCAAGGTAATCCTTGTGGCGTCTACCCTGACTTATCTTTCTTCACCGGAAGTGGCGTCTACCCTGACTTATCTTCCTTCACTAGAAGTGGCGTCATCCAAATCTCCGTAGCTTGTATCAAACGTTCCGCCCCGTAAGATTCACATCATAGTGGATGCACAAATCATATTTTCAAGAAATTGGATCAGTCCTATGTCTCCAAAGTCACCATTAGCAACAGAGAATGTGTTGATGTCAAAGGAAAAGGAGTTGTCACTGTTAGAAACTCCAGCACGTACAAAATATATTTTGAATGTGTTATTTGTGCCTGTGATAAAACAAAGTCTTTTGAGTGTTGGACAAATGCTAGAAAATAATTATTCCTTGTTTTGTAAGAATATGAGTTGCACTATAGTTGATCGTTCTGGCTGTGAGCTTATGTCCATTAAAATGAGGGATAAAATTTTCCAAGTGGAATGGAAGAAAAATCTCACACATGCTGTGGAAAAAATAAGTTGTGAAGTTGGAAAACATGTCACTCGAGGAGGAGCCTGTCGAAGCAAAGCTTCATGATGAATCAACAATGATTCAAAGGTGTTTTGATGATAACAATGATGACAACAAAAGATGATGACAAAGGTGATGAACAAAAAGCTCAAAAGATCAAAGAACAACTCAAGTGAATCAAAGAACATCTCAAGTGAATCAAGAACAAGTCAAGAGTTCAAGAATCAAGAAGAATTCAAGATCTCAAGAATCAAGATCAAGATTCAAGACTCAAGATTTAAGAATGAAGAAAAGACTCAATCAAGATAAGTATTAAAAAGTTTTTTCAAAACTTTGAATAGCACATGAGTTTTAGACAAAACCTTTACCAAAGAGTTTTTACTCTATGGTAATCGATTACCATATTGTTGTAATCGATTACCAGTAGCAAAATAAGTTTGAAAAAGTTTTCAAACTGAATTTACAACGTTCCAAATATTTTCAAAAGGCTGTAATCGATTACAATATTTGGTAATCGATTACCAGTATCCTTGAACGTTGAAATTCAAATTTAAAAGTGAAGAGTCACATTGTTTCACTCAAAAGCTTTGTGTAATCGATTACACTTATTTGGTAATCGATTACCAGTGTTTGTTTCTGAAAAATCTAAAGATGTAACTCTTCAAAAAGGTTTTGACTTTTTCAAATGGGTTTTAAGTTTTTCTAAAAGTTATAACTCTTCTGAATGACCTTCTTGACCAGACATGAAGAGTCTATAAAAGCAAGGCTTTGTTTTGCATTTTTAATCAATCTTTCTAACAACAATCTTGAATACTTTTGCTTTTCCAATCAATCCTTTACAAGCCTTGAAATCTCTTTAAAGTTCTTCTTCTTCTTCTTTTGTACCAAAAGCTTTCTGAAGTTTTCTGGTTTTCTAAACCTTGAAAACTTGTGCTATTCATCTTTTCATTCTCTTCTCCCTTTGCCAAAAAGAATTCGCCAAGGACTAACCGCTTGAATTCTTTTTGTGTCTCTCTTTTCTCTTTTCCAAAAGAACAAGGGACTAACCGCCTGAATTCTTTTGTGTCTCCCTTCTCCCTTGTCAAAGAATTCAAAACGACACAGTCTGAGAATTCTTTTGATTCTTCCCATTTCCTAATACAAAAGCGTTCAAAGGTTTAATTGTCTGAGAATTCTTTTGTATCCCCATTCACAAAGTATCAAAGGTGTAACAGTCTGAGATCTTTGTCTTAACACATTGGAGGGTACATCCTTTGTGGTATAAGTAGAGGATACATCTACTTGGGTTTGACTGAGAACAAGAGAGGGTACATCTCTTGTGGATAAGTTCTAGTGGATGGTACATCCACTAGGGTTTCAAAGAGAACAAGGGAGGGTACATCCCTTGTGGATCTTTGCTTGTAAAATGATTTTTACAAGGTTGAAAGAAATCTCAAGGACCGCAGGTCACTTGGGGACTGGAGGTAGGCACGGGTTGTTGTCGAACCAGTATAAAAACTCTTGTGTGTTTGTTTCCTTCTTCCCTACTCTTTTACTTTCCACTGTGCATTTAATTTTCGCTTTTACTTTCTGTTAAGTTTCTCTTCTACTCCATATTTTCTTAACAACAAAAGTAAAAGCCTTAAAAGAGTAATTTTTAATTGGTAAAGTTTTAGGAATAATTAATTCAACCCCCCCTTTCTTAATTATTCTGAGGCCACTTGATCCAACAAGTGGTATCAGAGCAGGTTTCTTGTAGAAAGTCTAACAACTTCAAGATTAATGGCCTCTTTAGATTCTTTGTCTTTCAAAAGTATTTTCAGGAACAGGTTATTCCAAGATCATGATGAAGACCAAGTCAATTTGTGTCTCATGACAAAATCTGATGAGAATAACAAAGAAGATTCTATAAGGAAGAAATGGTACATAGACAGTGGATTTCTAAGCACATGACAGGTGATGTATCCAAATTCACAACTATTTCCCCCAAGAAAAGTGGACATGTTACATACGGCGACAACAACAAGGGCAAAATTATTGGAGTAGGTAAAATAGGTACGAGTTCTTCTACTCCTATTGAAAATGTGTTGCTTGTAGAAGGTTTGAAACATAGTTTATTAAGTGTTAGTCAATTATGTGATAAAGGATATAAAGTATCTTTTGATTCTGAAAAATGTGTTATTAAGCATGAGCATGATAAAGATATTAAACATATAGGTTTTAGAGAAAATAATGTCTACATGATTGATCTAAAACAAAAATCTATAAATGATAGATGCTTTTTAAGTAAAGACTGTGATCCATGGTTATGGCATAAGAGAATTTCTCATATTAACATGGATAATCTAAATAGGTTAATTTCAAAAGATCTAGTTATTGGATTGCCTAGATTAAAATTTGAAAAAGATAAGTTATGTGATGCATGCCAAAAAGGTAAACAAACAAAAGTATCCTTTAAATCTAAAAATATTATTTCTACCACTCAACCATTGCAATTATTACACATGGATTTGTTTGGATCATCTAGGGTCATGAGTTTTGGTGGAAGTTACTATGCATTAGTAATTGTTGATGATTATTCTAGATATACTTGGACTTTATTTCTTACTCATAAGAATGATGCATTTCATGCATTTAGAAGACTTGCCAAAGTTATTCAAAACAAAAAGAATCTCAAAATCATCTCCATCAGAAGTGATCATGGAGGTGAATTTGAAAACAATGATTTTGAAATGTTTTGTGATGAGTATGGTATAGAACACAATTTTTCTGCACCCAAGACACCCCAACAAAATGGAGTAGTAGAAAGGGAAAATAGAGCCCTAGAAGAAACTGCTAGAACTCTTTTAAATGACACACCTCTTCCAAAATACTTTTGGGCAGAAGCGGTTAACACCGCATGTTATATTATGAACAAAGCCTTAATTAGACCTATTCTTAAGAAAACCCCATATGAACTTTTTAACAATAGAAAACCAAATATTGCACATTTGCATGCTTTTGGATGTAAATGTTTTGTTCTAAACAATGGTAAAGAAAGTCTAGGAAAGTTTGATGCCAAGGCAGATGAGGGTATCTTCCTTGGGTATTCCTTACATAGTAAAGCATTTAGAATATACAACAAAAGAACTATGACAATTGAGGAATCAATACATGTTACTTTTGATGAAACTAACATTACCTCCCCGAGAAAGGAGTTTGTTGATGATATTACAGATACTTTGGAAGATACTCAAAATGAAGAAAGAAATCTGAAAAGAAAGAGAGATGATGAAGACAAGGATGATCAAGATGACACAACACAAGAAAATGATAATCTTCCTAAAGAATGGAAAACTTTGAGAAATCATCCTCTTGATAACATCATCGGTGATATCTCAAAAGAGGTAACAACTAGACATTCTCTTAAAGATTTATGCAATAATATGGCATTTGTTTCATTAATAGAACCTAAAAACTTTAAAGAAGCTATTATAGATGACCATTGGATAGTAGCTATGCAAGAATAATTAAATCAATTTGAAAGAAATGATGTATGGGAATTAGTAGAAAAACCTTCAGATTATCCAATCATAGGAACTAAATGGGTATTTAGAAATAAATTGGATGAAAATGGTATAGTAATTAGGAATAAAGCTAGACTTGTAGCAAAAAGATATAACCAAGAAGAAGGTATAGACTATGAAGAAACTTTTGCACCTGTAGCTAGATCAGAAGCAATTAGGATGTTATTAGCATATGCATCTATTGTGAATTTTAAACTATATCAAATGGATGTCAAAAGTGCTTTCTTAAATGGTTTGATTCAGGAGGAGGTATATGTGGAACAACCTCCTGGGTTTGAAGATTCACAAAAACTAGACCATGTCTATAGATTAAATAAGGCACTTTATGGCCTAAAACAAGCACCTAGGGCTTGGTATGAAAGATTAAGTAAATTCCTATTAGAAAAGAATTTTACTAGAGGAAAAGTAGATACTACCTTATTCATAAAAAAGAAGGATAATGATATCTTGTTAGTACAAATTTATGTTGATGATATAATTTTTGGATCTACTAATGAATCTTTGTGCAAGGAGTTTTCTATTGATATGCAAAGTGAGTTTGAGATGTCCATGATGGATGAATTAAATTACTTTCTTGGATTACAAATCAAACAAACAAATGATGGGATCTTCGTCAATCAAGCAAAGTATTGCAAAGAACTCATTAAGAGATTTGGAATGGAAAACTCAAAACACTTGGCTACTCCTATGAATACAAGTTGTTATCTTGATAAAGATGAATCTGGACAACCTGTTGATCCGAAGCAATACAGAGGTATGATTGGATCTCTACTTTACTTATCTGCAAGTAGGCCAGATATTATGTTTAGTGTATGCATGTGTGCCAGATTTCAATCAAATCCAAAGTTTTCACATTTATTGGCAGTAAAAAGAATCATAAGATATCTATTAAGAACAGTTAGTTTAGGATTATGGTAGCCTAAGAATTCTTTATGTAACCTAGTAGGATACTCAGATTCAGACTTTGCTGAATCAAAAACAGATAGGAAGAGTACTAGTGGTACATGTCAATTCATAGGGTCTGCACTTGTTTCTTGGAATAGCAAGAAACAAAATAGTGTAGCTTTATCCACAGCAGAAGCAGAATATATTTATGCTGGTAGTTGTTGTGCACAAATTTTGTGGATGAAACAACAACTATCTGACTATGGAATAGTATTAGATCACATTCCCATAAAATGTGACAACACAAGTGCCATAAACATATCTAAGAATCCAGTTCTTCATTCTAGAACCAAGCATATAGAAATTAGGCATCATTTTATTAGAGATCATGTTTTAAAAGGTGATGTTGTTTTAGAATTTGTAGATACTAAAAATCAACTTGCAGACATCTTTACAAAACCACTAAGTAAAGATACCTTCTATAACATAAGAAGAGAATTAGGACTAATAGATGTTAGTGACTTATCAAAATAAATCTCTATATTACTATGGTATTTGAACAATTTATTATTTCCTTATTTGCATGGTTTGATTGAACAAGTATGTTATTTGACTATGTGGATTTTATAATTTAATTTGTTTATGATTTTTGCTTCATGGTTTTTGCTTCTTGCTTCATGATTTGGTTGATATTTTTTATGAACATTGTATGGATGTTTAAATTAAATTTATTTGATACGCACTTTGGCTTTTTGTTGATGCCAAAGGGGGAGAGAAATGAGATTAAATCAAGAATTCACATGAGTAATCAACTTATTTTTAAGATAAGCATAAATTCAAAAACAAAGGGGGAGCATTTATAAGAGTGATCGACTAGGAAAAAGTATGTGTGTGTTTCTTGATTTCAGAAGTTGTCATCATCAAAAAGGGGGAGATTGTCGAAGCAAAACTTTATGATAAATCAACAATGATTCAAAGGTGTTTTGATGATAACAATGATGACAACAAAAGATGATGACAAAGGTGATGAACAAAAAGCTCAAAAGATCAAAGAACAACTCAAGTGAATCAAGAACAAGTCAAGAGTTCAAGAATCAAGAAGAATTCAAGATCTCAAGAATCAAGATCAAGATTCAAGACTCAAGATTCAAGAATGAAGAAAAGACTCAATCAAGATAAGTATTAAAAAGTTTTTTCAAAACTTTGAATAGCACATGAGTTTTAGACAAAACCTTAACCAAAGAGTTTTTACTCTATGGTAATCGATTACCATATTGTTGTAATCGATTACCAGTAGCAAAATAAGTTTGAAAAAGTTTTCAAACTGAATTTACAACGTTCCAAATATTTTCAAAAGGCTGTAATCGATTACAATATTTGGTAATCGATTACCAGTGTCCTTGAATGCTGAAATTCAAATTTAAAAGTGAAGAGTCACATTGTTTCACTCAAAAGCTTTGTGTAATCGATTACACTTATTTGGTAATCGATTACCAGTGTTTGTTTCTGAAAAATCTAAAGATGTAACTCTTCAAAAAGGTTTTGACTCTTTCAAATGGGTTTTAAGTTTTTCTAAAAGTTATAACTCTTCTGAATGGCCTTCTTGACCAGACATGAAGAGTCTATAAAAGCAAGGCTTTGTTTTGCATTTTTAATCAATCTTTCTAACAACAATCTTGAATACTTTTGCTTTTCCAATCAATCCTTTACAAGCCTTGAAATCTCTTTGAAGTTCTTCTTCTTCTTCTTTTGTACCAAAAGCTTTCTGAAGTTTTCTGGTTTTCTAAACCTTGAAAACTTGTGCTATTCATCTTTTCATTCTCTTCTCCCTTTGCCAAAAAGAATTCGCCAAGGACTAACCGCCTGAATTCTTTTTGTGTCTCTCTTCTCTCTTTTCCAAAAGAACAAGGGACTAACCGCCTGAATTCTTTTGTGTCTCCCTTCTCCCTTGTCAAAGAATTCAAAACGACACAGTCTGAGAATTCTTTTGATTCTTCCCATTCCCTAATACAAAAGCGTTCAAAGGTTTAACCGTCTGAGAATTCTTTTGTATCCCCATTCACAAAGTATCAAAGGTGTAACAGCCTGAGATCTTTGTCTTAACACATTGGAGGGTACATCCTTTGTGGTACAAGTAGAGGGTACATCTACTTGGGTTTGACTGAGAACAAGAGAGGGTACATCTCTTGTGGATCAGTTCTAGTGGAGGGTACATCCACTAGGGTTTCAAAGAGAACAAGGGAGGGTACATCCACTAGGGTTTCAAAGAGAACAAGGGAGGGTACATCCCTTGTGAATCTTTGCTTGTAAAATGATTTTTACAAGGTTGAAAGAAATCTCAAGGACCGCAGGTCGCTTAGGGACTGGAGGTAGGCACGGGTTGTTGTCGAACCAGTATAAAAACTCTTGTGTGTTTGTTTCCTTCTTCCCTACTTTTTTACTTTCCGCTGTGCATTTAATTTTCGCTTTTACTTTCTGTTAAGTTTCTCTTCTACTCCATATTCTCTTAACAACAAAAGTAAAAGCCTTAAAAGAGTAATTTTTAATTAGTAAAGTTTTAGGAATAATTAATTCAACCCCCCCTTCTTAATTATTCTGAGGTCACTCGATCCAACAGAGCGATTTCCGAATCTAAAGCATGATTCGAATGACCCTACAACAAAAGTTGATGAGAAGATGGACCTCTTTGTTCACAACAAACTTGAAGAGAAGAAGAAAACCAAGCTTTTGAAGTCAAATTTCATAGAAGAATATAATGATGCTGCAAACAAAAAATGGACTAAGAAGGCTGTACGCATTGTTGTTTCAAATGATATAATTTCTGTTAAGCAAGGAGATGCAAATGCTTGTCTACTTGACGGTGATGCTCCATACATGGGAGACCAAGACCGAAGTTTGAAAGAAAAATCTGAAGGAGGGGTGTTGATAGTTGACATTTTTCTAACATAATTAAAATTAAATTATCTCTACAAATTATATGGTTGCTTGTAAAGTTTCTTAAAGGTTACTTGGTTCAGAACAAGCAAATTGTAGCTGTTAACTAATGATGACTAGTATTAGATAATCATAATTTGCTGTTTATATCGCCCAATCAAAGGCTTGTTAGATTTTCTATTTAAAGTCTTGCTGTAACAAGTTCATAGTGTGCAAAATTCAAATATAAACAAGAAATATATCATATCAGTTTTGCTCCCCTCCTCTTTCTTATTCTCTGTACATTTATATTTTGCTGTCCATATTTGCCGCTTATGTTTTTCTACGAGAAATGAATCCGTTCTTGGCTTCTTGCTGCCGTTTTATTAATGTCTGTCAACTCCTTCACACCTAAAAAACTAATAAATCTCGATAATAATAAAACCAGAAGCCTGTGAATTATGAATATAAGATTAGATGACAACTTTGGCGGTGAATGCGCCAATGAAAATGGAATAAATGGGAACAACTTTACATTCTTTATCCTCCTTTCTATTCCGTGAATAAAATATTTAATTTTTTGATCAAATTTCATGCACCTTTCAATTTACGCGAAGGAGAGGACAATTATGGAGCCCAACCCCAAAATCATGGCAAAACAACAAGAGATTCCCTGACTAAATAATTAGGCACAATACAACACCAAATCGAGGGACCCAAGCCAACTTGAAACTTTGACATGTAGTTTAACTACTTAGCACCAATTTTTCTGTTACCAACTTCACCGCTCCGTGTTATGGTCAAAATTGAAATTGAGACAATGACTAAGTTAAATTAAATTAAATATGGGCTTAATTATTGTTCTAATTCTTGAATTTGGGGCATGTATTTTTTTTAGTTTCTAAAATTTAAAACTATTTTTTATAGTTATTAAAATTTTGATAAATTATTTTTTTTGTCTCTCACATAATAAATTGGCACATTGTGATAATTTTTATTTATTATAAATTAATTTTTATTGTTTAGCTGCTTGAATTTACATTTTAAAATTATCATAAAATACCAAAAAAATCCAAACAAAGTGCTAAAAATTATGATAAAATATTAATTTAATATGTTGGACTAAAAAAATAAATTGTCAAAATTCATAGACAAAAAAAGTATTTTTAAATTTCAGGACAAAATACCCCCAAATTCAGAGCTAAAGCAATAATTAACGCTTAAATCTTTTACAACATTTTGAGTCAGCCAAAAAAGAATCTCAATGTGCAAAAGAGCTAGAAGGTGTCTCAATTGCATGAGGGGTTGGAGTGGAACCTTCTGATCTCGACTCAGTGGGTGATCTATTTTCAGTGTTTATTACTCTACCAATTTCTTCAACCATTCTCACCACCTCACCAATTTGTGGCCTCTGATCTGGTACTCTCACAACACATGCCATCCCAATTTGTAGCATCTCAACCATTTCCTCTTCTATATTTGGATACCTTAGTAAATCCACATCAAACACCTCTGCAGTCCACTCCTCTCTGACCACAGAATTCACCCACCTAACCAAGTGGACAACTTCATCTCCTCCCTTGGCATGTAAGGGAGACCTCCCTGTTAGAAGCTCGAGCAGCAGCACCCCGAAGCTGTAGACATCGGACGCCGGAATGGCTTTTCGAGTGTCGGTTGCTTCCGGTGCACGGTATCCTGTTGCCCTCAATGCTGGATTCATCAATGCCGCAAGACCGATGTCGGATAGACAACCGTACCCTTTGGAGTTGAGGAAGATGTTTGAGGCCTTTATGTTTCCATGGACTAGTTTCCCACCATGTTGAGTATGGATGTGAGCAATGCCTCTTGCTACACCAATTGCTATTTTCAATCGGCTGTCCCAGTCTAATGAAATTCTTCCTCCCCGTCTTTTGCCTGCATTGTGGATAAAGTTGCCAAAGAATAAATAGTTAACATTAGCAATGCCCTTAGAAAATAATGTGTACGAAGATTGAAGTCACGTAATTTAATTAACTTAACTTTGTTACACATTTTAAGTCTTATGACTTGCTAAAACAAATTAATATTTCAGACAAAATCCTGCTCTTGCTTTTAGTGTTTAATGAAGATCGCAAATTAAGAAGGGAAAGAAATTGCATTTGCATGATTTTAGGGGAGACTTAAGATGGGTTGAATGGTTAAGGGAGAAGAGAAGAGGGGAAAGGTCAGGGTTCAATCCCCTCAGCTAACAAAACTAACATCTTCACTCATCTTTTCACCTAACCAATATCTGTATGGAATCACTTCCAAGACTTAGGTAGTTACGAGTTTGGTGTAACTACAATCAGTAACAAATTTTAACTTATAATATTCCGGATGACATATTACTAGGCATACAAAGAGGATCAAAAACAAATGAGAGTAGCACTACTTTGCCTGAATGCTTAAAAGACTATTTGTACTAATTAGACCATTACAGAAAACCAATTTTAATTCGACCATTACAGAAAACCAATTTTAATTGTATAGGTCTGTGATGATGAATTAGATTATCTGAAAATAATTTGAAGGGTTGTCACATGCATAGGAGAAAATATTAACAAGATAACGTACCATGCAACATTGAAGAGACACTGCCCTGTTCGTAGTAATCATATACCATAAGTTTCTCCTCCTTTGAATAGTAATATGCCCTTAGTGCAGCCACATTGTCGTGCCTAATCCACCCTACCATCTCCATCTGCTGTTCAAACTCATGTTTTCCGACCGTGACATCCTTCAGCCTCTTCACCACCACCGTTGTTGCATCTTCTAGAGCAGCCTTATACACTGTCCCAAACGTGCCCTTTCCAAGAACCTCAGCAGATGCTCTCAACAAGTCCTCCAAGTCAAATGCAAGATTGCAACCCTCAAAGAATACAATTTTGTTCTTGTCTCGGCTTTCAGAACCTTCTTTTTTCCTAGATACTTGTCTTTTCTGAGACTTCACTTGTTGTTCATCTGCGCCACCTTTCTCATAGCAGCACACAATCACAAAAGCTGCCATCACTGCAATTCCCAGCACACAACCACCAATGATGATTCCCAACAAGGCTTGTTCCCTAAGTCCTTTTGATTTTTTCCTTGTTGGATGAAGATTTGGGGTTTGAACAGCATAAGAAGGAGGAAGAGATGGATGTGAAGAAACAAGATTGTTACCAGAAAATGCCCCACTTGGAAATCTCTCAAGGAATTTAGGCACAACTCCACTAAGGTTATTGTTGGCAAGATTCAGATCTTGCAGGGAAGGGATATAAAGATCGGGAATTTCACCTGAAAGAGAGTTGTTGGCTAGGACTAAAGAAGTGAGATGAGTCAAATTTGAAAGTGAAAATGGTATGCTCCCATTGAAAGAATTATTGGACAAATTGACAATCCTAAGATTCTTCCAAACTGAAAATTCTGATGGCAATGAACCAGAAAAATTATTGGATTGGAGATAGAGATATGTCAAATTCTTTAGCTGTGATAAGCCAGAAGGGAAAGAACCAGATATGCTATTTGATGCAAGACTCACAGTTTCGAGTTTTGAGAGACGGCTAAGAGTGTTGGAAGGAATTGGACCACTCAATCCTGTTCTTGTCAATGAAGAGCTATAACTTGTGATTGATCAGTGTTGCAGGTCACTCCTATCCACCTTTTGCACACAGAAGTGTTCTTGTTCCAGTTGAGATAATGAGAGTGGTTAATGTTGTGAAGGAAATCAAGCAATGCTTGTTTATCTTCCACTGGCTCAGCTACAACACCAAAAAACATTGCTCCAATCATGAACAAGAGGCCAAGCATCTTGGCCATTTTCTGGCTCCAAACAAGGACTCCCTCAAGACACCACCAAACTGGAGAACAAGCAAATGATTAGATGATTGAACACTAGTAGTGTATGATGTCTTTGCAAAGCTAAAACAACAAAGACAATTTTGGGGTTTATTTTCTAGACATGTTAAGTGTTAGAGTGTACGGTTTGTATTCTATTATTAGACAAATTGGAGTTATTTTGTTTAAATTGGAGTTATTTTGTTTGATTCTGATCTAAAAGACTAAACGACACCTTATTTAAAGTGTCTTTTTGTGTCAAAATAAGCAGCTCCTGTTTGACATGAGAAATCACCTTAATAGCTTTTTTCTGTTCACCTACTTTGTTTGGTTCCCTACCAAAGTGCAACAAATAAAGATGTGTAAACCAAAACTTTGAAACTAACAGTGAATGAATGAACTAGATTTTTAGTAGTCAGTAATCTGGAGACCAAGACCGAGTCATCAGAAAAAAAGAAAGGAAAATACCATTTTGTGGATTTTGGAAGCAGGGCTGGCCGAATAACAGGTGAGACTTAAAAAGTAAATTTTAAGAGAATTACATTAAATGAGAAAATTATATATTAGACATTTTTGTTACCATATGTGATATTTTTTCTAATAAATGTGACCTTTTTTCTGTATAAAAAACTAAAAGAAAATATATTTTTATTGGTGGATGTAAGGCTTATGCTTTAGTTGCGTTATCCTTGGGCCAACCCTGTTTAGAAATAGAAAGGCCAGAAGCGTTTTCCTTATGTATATACACAAGAAAGCATGAACATAGAGAATAATTAGGTCTATTCTTTCCATGGTTTTAGAAATAATGCAATTAGATTTTGTAAGTTATAAAGCTAAAAGTCAGCACTTAGCACATTCATTGGGAGAAAAGAGACTTACACCACTCTCCTGGATTCCAAAATTCACCAAACTAGTTTGAAAGTGCAGAGAGAGCCCACAATGTCCCACACAAACATATCATGAGCACACAAGAGCCAGAAAAGTGGTGAATTTGGGGGTGAGAAGGTAGTAAGAAAACCGGTAGGTCCAAAAGACCAGTAACATTTTCACATATATGTTCATCTGGTTTCGGAATAAGATGAAAATCCAAATTGGGATCATTGCAATGGTGGTGCTATTAACAGTGATGGAAGATTATGTTGTAGTATATGTACATGCTTGCTTGGGAGAACAACAACACATCATTGAGGAACCAAATGCTAAGGATTTTTATGCCACAAGAAAAGGAAGAGACCATCATGTGGAGGAACCCATTGGAGTAATTAGACAAATATGGAAACTTATGTATGTCTATTTTTCTTTTATCCATAAAAATCAAAGACAGATAATCGCGAAGTTTGCAATAATTCATGCATTTTATCCAACCAACTCAACTGAACTCCTTGGCTAAACTTATGTATGTCTATGAATAAGACATTAACTACACCGAAAAGCATCAAAACATTAAACATAAGACATACCTGTTGATTGTAACTGATCCTAAGCTGAGCTTCTTCTTCTTCTGCTTCCCCTTGGTTTATATTTTCTAATCAATGGTCTTTTAAGAACACTTAATTTCTATGGCTTTGCTTGTGGAGATGTGAATGCGGAAAGAGTGGAGATACAATAATTAAGAAAAGTGTAGGTTGAGAGATAGGACGAGGGGTTGTGACCTCGTGAACTTTGTCTTGAACTTCATTTAGACATGCGTAGGTGACCCCTACATTGCATAGCATATAGCGTATTTCGTTAAATTCTATCATAGAAAACAGGTTCAGTCTATAAAACTATTATTCACCTTTGAATATAGTATATGTTTGACATTAATGATATGGATGCTTATGATTTATTTCATTTGTGCTAATCTAAATCTAAATAGTAAATAGTTCATCGAAAGTGATATGGATAGATTAGGTAACATAGCAATTATTTTGATTATATTTGACAAAATTAGTTAAAAGTTTGTTAGAAGTTAAAAAATTAACTGGAAGGTGAAAGTTGGTAGCTAAAAGTTTTTAAACTAATTTATTAAATTATAAGTGTTCAATAAAATTAGTTGAATAATATAAAATAACATATTTAAAAATATAATAAAAAAATTGAATAAATATATTAAGATAAAAATGGAATAAAATATAAAAAAGTAAAAAATAATATTTTAAAAAATATTAAAAACTCTTAAAAAAGAATACTATAAATTATTTAAAAACTTATTTATTGAATAATTAAACAAGTTTTTTAACTAATAAAAAAATTAAAAATTAACTGAAAAATAACTTGGCGAAAATAAATTTATCTTTGTTTACATGCGTTAAGCAAAAATTTAAAAAATAAAAAGGTTGAATACGTTGACTAATTTGGGGGCGGATTAGGACAGCATCAACATCATAAAATGATGATGTTGCTCCACCGAAAGAAGGGGGTTCAACATTGTTGTTGTTAGTAGCACCCTCCCACAAGGGACCAATCATTGGTCAGTATTTCAGGACTTCACATTTTGACTTATTTGATTGCATTTATATAATTTTTTCTTGCCAGCAAAATGTAGAGAAATAAATAGACAGTAATGTCAGTTTATTTTGTGCCCCTTCTCTGTAAATTCACAGTTTCCAAAAGTGACTCAAATCAGAAAGCCACATTATTGCACCATCCTCTTTAGGATACCCTCCTCTTAAAAGCAGTTGTGTCAACAGAATCTGAATGGTGAAGAGAAAAGTAATCTAGGGTCTATGGAAAGTGAAAATTAAGATTACTATTAATATTGTGATCAAATATTTTAAAGGACTAATGTGATAAGCGTATGTGACATGGTTCTTTTTTTCCCTTAAATTTTTAAGTCCAAATCAGCCTATTTGTAAGGTTAGTCGTCATTTGCCAAGTGACTTGTGATCTGCGAGTGGTTGAATAAAAGCTTATTTGCTTACATAACTAACTGATTCTGAAAAGATCAAAGGTTAGCCAGAACAATTTTTTAATGGTGATAATGTCATAAACTGGCCACCTGCTTTTCCCACCAAAACTCTTGAGGCGCCAGAATAAATAAAAATAAAATAAAATATATTAAGCATCAGTAGAAAAAACTACACATGTTGGCATGGAATTAAGAGAATATAACTTAGTCTAATAATAAGATAGGTGAATATTATAAATTTTTTTTATCGTGTTCAGTTTATACAAATAAAAAAAAAAACTCTAACAGGATATGTTTGCTAATTTTAGCATGGCTTCCTTTTCCTCTAAAGTCAAATTAACTTGCCGGAATTGAGCATGAAACTATTATAAGAATAGTACTTTGCTACACAAGTAGCCCTCA
The DNA here is from genome assembly GCF_000004515.6 of Glycine max. Taxonomy (NCBI): domain Eukaryota; kingdom Viridiplantae; phylum Streptophyta; class Magnoliopsida; order Fabales; family Fabaceae; genus Glycine; species Glycine max. Next base: position 11,382,212 of record NC_038249.2, on the reverse strand, counting down.
AGCCCTCACAGGGATTTATTTGCTGATTGGCCGTGGCTTTCTCTAAAGTAAAATAATTGTGATTAGGTCTTGAATTTAGCAAAACAACTTAAAATTATTTTTATTATTATTTTAAAATATCTATTAATTTTGTTGATAATTAATCCCTATAAAAAAATTTAATTGATCATCTTTAATAAATCTTTCTTGTATAACTGTGTACACTACAAGGCCTATATTAGGTACTTGCCTTAAGCCCCTTGATTCTAAAACGATTATTATATGTGAAATATTTGTTCAAATTCCGAAATGCCAATGAAATTTGAAGCTACTAATTTTCTAATTTGCATAACACCCGCATTACACCAATGGCTAACTCAACTTTTAAAGACACAATTTCAATAATATATATGTGAATTATTACAGTTTTACTAACATTATCATTTTCAGTTATCTAAAAAAGAACAATTATCCATTAAAATTAAAAGATCAATAATTTCAATGTTGATAATTAATTTTTAATTGAAAGAAAAAAGTAACATTTTTTTTATATATTATAAAATTTAATATTTTTACTTCAAATTCACTTTACTAAAGTTAGTTGTATTCACCAACTAACACCCGCACACACTTCTGATTGTTAAAAAAACAAAGAAAAAAAGAGAATCCCTGAGGTTTGCACTTGCATATTTGAGAAGCTAATTTATTCGAGCAAGAGCTTGTGGAAGATGCCCAAAGACAATTGAGATAGTAGGGTACATCTGATGTTAGTCGCTCATGCAAACTGCCTAGGATTCCTTTCGAATCCAAGGGTAGCCTTTGTTATATAAATTCTTTCAGGATCAGCCCATGCCATCAGGTTTCAATAGGATCGACAGACACATGGCATCCCTCTATGATCTTAAATCAGGAAAGTTTCACCTTACATTTTCTTGGTATGTAGAATAATCAAAATTTTATTAAACAAAAAAAAAGAAAGGATGAACTCTATGATCAATATTTCAGTTGATTGATAAAATGTCAACTCGCTCCACTGCCATCATACAAAATTGTCAAGTGATTAAATCAAACAAAACATACTCTCTGAGGGAGTCTTTGAAGGGATCTGCAAAAGATAGGATGAGATTGCATGAATTACCACTTCTTTTAGAAATAGACAGTCAATCTGTGTTTTTTACAAAAAAAATAATAAAATAAAAAATTTAATTAAAATAAGAGAGAAATAATGTCATGAGCATTGCACAGTTCTCATGATTCAAAACCATTTCGCATTGCATTGCTGGATACAAAGCCTACATTTACTGCATTTCAAGGTGAAGTTTGCATGTCTATTTTCATTCATTAGAAGGCATTCCAAAACCCATATGCTGCTTATCAGGCTATAAGTGCATAGATTTATCTTTATATGCTAGTTTCCAAAATCCAATGTCCTCTATCTTTATGTTTCACAGGACTCGACGTCCTTTGTTTTTTAGTTTCATAGGACTCAACATCCTTTGTCTTTATGTTTTCATAGGACTCATCGTCTTCACCTTTATATTTTCATAGGACACAATGTCCTCGTCTTTATGTTTTCATAGGACACAACGTCCTCGCCTTTATGTTTTTATAGGACTCAACATTCTCTGTCTTTATGTTTCCATAGGACTCAACGTCCTCTATCTTTATGTTTCATAAGACTCAACATCCTCTGTCTTTGTGTTTTCATAAGACTCAATGTCCTCTGTCTTTATGTTTCGTAGGACTCAACATTAGGACTCAACATCCTCATCTTTAAGTTTCATAAGACTCAACATCCTCTGTCTTTATGTTTTCATAGGACTCAACATTCTTTGTCTTTATGTTTTCATAGGACTCAACATCCTTGTCTTTAAGTTTCATAGCACTCAACGTCTTCTGTCTTTATGTTTTATAGGACTCAACATCCTCTGTCTTTATGTTTTCATAGGACTCAATGTCCTCTGCTTTATGTTTCATAGAACTCAAAGTCCTATGCTTTTTATTTCATGAGACTCGTTTTCATGCTTTGTCGTTGAACTCAAAGTTCTTTATTTTGTTAGTACACCATTTTCCTTTTTTTTCCAAAGATTCTTCATTCTTATGTTGTGATCTTTTGAAGAATCATTCAAACAGAATTAGTGTCTTTGTCTTTACTTATCTTTTACTTTCAATAAAAGATAAGTAAAGAGGGGCAGCTGTTAGACCCTAATTCTGTCCAGGTCCAAAAAAAAGATAAAAAAAGAAAAGAAAGAAAATAAAATAAAAAAGCAAAGAAAAAAAAGAAAGAAAACATGCAAAAAAAAGAAGAAGAACAATATTAAGAAAAAAAGAAAACAAAAGGAAAAAAGAAAAGAAAACAAAAAAAAAAGAAAACGTGCAAAAAAAATATAAAAAAAAGAAGAACAATAAAGAAAAAAAAAGAAGAAGAAGAACAAAAACAAAAGAAAGAAGAAAGAAAACGTAAAAGAGAAAGAAGGAAAAAACAAAAGAAAAGAAAGAAAAAAAATAGTGTGATTTATTGTACTCTCAAAGAGAGCCCATTAGGTTAAGAGAGAGGACAATGCATAAAAAGCTAAAAAGGAAGGTATAAGGAAGGAGGAGAAAGGCACAAATCCCGAGAAGAAAAAGGATCCAATCCGACAATGCTATTTGACGAACTTTGTCAGAGAAGAGAGAAGGATCATCAAGTAACCCTTCATTCTTCACTCTCTCACTTTTCCTTCTGATCCCTTTCTCTTTGTTTTTTTTTTCTCTGTCTCTTCTTCTTCTTTTTCTTTTTTTTCGAACCACCGCGCCACCTTCTGTGGTGGCTCCACCATGGCCGTCGGCAAGGCCTACACGGTCTGATTTTGTGTTTTTTCTCTCATCCCTTTATTTTGTTGGGTTATGCAAATGCTTCTTCAATGTGTTTTTGTTTTTTATTGTCTTCCGCCACTGTTTGTTGTTACCCCATGGTAGTGTAGGAGCATCGCCATCACCATTCACCCTTGGGCCCTTCGTTGGTGGCGTTAGGTCCCCTATTCACAATCACTTTTTTCTCTTCCTTTTTCTTTTTTGCACCTCCGCGCCATCGCCACCCTCACACTGCCACCCCCGTGGCGACCTCGCACCGCTGGACCTTGCACCAGTGGCGCCACGGGCAGCGTGCCACCCTCCGTGGTGTTTTCCGCTTTAGCTGCGCCGTTTTCTACACGAGGCAACTAGGATTTTCCAACCCTATTGCGTAATTGCGAGTTGGGCTGGGTCATCCTGACCCGGTTCCAACCCAACCCTAAAAAAAAGAAAAAAAAATAACAACAACAATTTTTGTTTACACCTCATTTGTTAATATATGCACCCCTTTTCCGTTTTGGGCCTAGCTTTTTTTTTTTGGCAAAACCTGAAATAAAAATTCACACCCAACTTTAATACATGCACCTTTTTTTTTTCTTTTTGGGCCTAGCCCAACAAAGCCAAGGACTAATCATTGAAGTACAAAAATTTATTCAAGGGATTGATTTTTCCCCATAAGTGTTTTTTCATACACACAAGTAAATAATATAAACTATAAACACTGCTTATATTTACTCTCGTTTTTTAACTAGTTTTTTTTTTTAAATTTACATATATCTTTGATAACCACACGTTTTGTGTAATTTCAAATATTTATCAGCATTTAAGTTTCTTCAAAAAGAAAATGGCCATATAAGTTTTTTTTTTTTTTACAAGATCACCATTTAAGTTGTTGAAATTAACACATTACTCTTCCAGACTTCCTTAAGTCAAATAGCGCCGTGTTTTGATCAAATACATTGATCATTTATAATTATAAGGAAGACATAAGTTTTTGTTATTGAATTTTCTTTTTGTTTACTGCGTTTATATATTTTATGACACTCTAATCGCCCTCACATTTATTATCATATATGATCATTCAGAGCTGAAGAGTTACATGTTATGTGTTAGTTTGTTGAAACGATAGTTGTCCAACAGTGTGGTAGATGGTTTTTGTTTTCAACGCTCGAAGGTTGCAACCAAGCTCGTGTAATTAATAGCTGTTTATCATAAGAATAGATAATGGAATAAGAATGTGTATGCAGTGTTCATGTATAATGAAAGAATATGGCATAAATACTGTCCACGGTGAAGATCATCAAAAGATATTTAAGCACAAAATGGCCCACTAATAAATAAATCCATTAATGTTAGTATCAAACAACAGAAGAAGAAAAAAAAAAAGAAAATAATTAAGAATCCATTGAAGAAGTTTGAAACTAGCTACCCACCAAAAGAACAAATTCCCATTGTATTTCTCTTTTAGGTCATCTTTATAGTAAGAAATTAAACTACTCCCACTAATCAAAGGTAATTAAATCAGACACTTATGTTTTTCTTTGTGTATATGGGGAAGTCTAAATTAAAGCAAAATAACCCAACAACAAAAGCAACGAATTAATTAATTAATTGTCGGAGAAATTATTGAATAGGTCAATGGAAGGAGTACGAGGTGAAACAAAGTTTGAAGGGCTAGGCATGATGAAAGTAGCAGTAGTAGTAGTACCCTCCATGAAATTTCTGTTATTACGAAGGATGGGGCTTAAATCATGATAAAAGCTACCCATGTTTGGATCAATCGACGGTGGAGAGAAGAAATTTGAAGGAATGGGAGATAAAGACGAAGATGGTCCCGGGGACAAAATCCCATGAAACATGTTTGGTCTCTTCAACAACACCCCATGACCTACTAAATCTACCCCTCCAACATCATCACTATTCTCAATTGGGTGTTGTTTAGTGCTTTGAGTTGTTGTTCTAGCCATCT